>NC_142504.1:3022329-3324690 GCF_057876585.1 Rhinolophus sinicus
AGTGGGAAGACTAGGCCAAAAAAGAGCACAGTGGTTCCTTGGTTTTCGAACGTCTCCGTTGACGAACATTTTGGTTTACGAACGCCATAAGTTTTATGGATCTATGGTATCATGAGAGAGTAAAATTCATGCTAAATTTGCAGTGTTACAGGGTTGGTTTTAAAGGTCTGGAACAGATTAATCCATTTTGCATTACTTTCTGGGGGGAAACCGTGCCTCGGTTTTCGAACGTTTCAGAACTCGAACCGTCTTCCGGAGCAGATTACGTTCGAAAACCGAGGCACCACTGCATGTACAACACAATGCCATTTACAGTAGATTCTAGAAAATGTCATTTAAAGTAGTGTGACAAAGCAGATCAAAGGCTGCAAAGAGGCACAAGGAAGCCTCTGGCTGCAACAGAAAAGTCCCATCTTGACTGTGGTGATGGTTTCAAGGGTGTAAACACGCAGCAAAACTCATCGGACCACATGCTTCAACCATTGCACGTAAACAGACCTCAACCAGCAGGGACAAATTCCAGCACACCTTCTCAATAGCAAAGAGGAAAAGAATAAATCCCTTAAAAGGAACCTAATCTCCAAAATACTAAGAAGAGCATGAGAGAGAAAATTCATGACCGAGAACCAACAGGGGTTCTGGTTCCGAGGCTGGGTACCCAACACTGCGTGAAGGGCACACGTCACACATCTGCTGCACTCTGCCTACGCTTCTCATCAGTCCAGGATCACTTTAGTCTAACTTTGTCTGAATAACGCTTTAATTTTCGTTCTATCTTTGCTCTTACGCATCCAGGTATCACTGTGTGTTTTCCTATCTCCTGTGGATCTAGCACTGTGTTTGCACTTGGTCTGTGCTCCATTTATGTAGAATAATTTCCTCCTGTATCACTCATTCCAAGTTATCAAAACCATTTAACAAAATACTGCCCAAGTTAAATGGAACCACAGAAATGATCCCGAGTGTGGGCCGTGCCTGCAGCCACTGACATCGCCCTGTCCTGTCATGCCACCACTAACAGGAGCCCTATGCAGGGGCAGGACCCACCCAGCAAAGCAAACGGGACATCCTGGTGACAAGGCAGTGGTAACACATAGGCAGGGGCCATCAGATAACACCCTTCCTTAACTGTAAGCGCTGACGGCTTGCAGCAGGTCTACACAGACGCCATGTCCCAGCACTGCCACCAGGGCCACAACACTGGGCATACCACCTAATCGCCTCAATTTTCTTGTTAACTTTTCTGAAAAGTATCCAGTGCTGACAGTCTCAGATATGTGTACTTTTCCACACCTCTTTATTCTGCTTTTTGATCATTAGGGGAAAAAAATAATCCCCATTGAATAAGCCTCCAGGTGTCTATTTACGGGAGCTAATCTTGGTGTGATATTTACAGCTCCGAGCTTCTCAGACGCCTGGGAGGAGTATTATATTTAAGAACCGCTTCAGCAGAACCATTTTCTGGGAAGGCCGTTCATAAAAATAAACCTGACTTATCTCAGCCCCACCCCGCAAGTGGGAATCACAGCCCCTTCTTTTCTGGGTGTTCTGGGGGCACTGTGTACACAGCCCTGTGACAGCTTTGTCATAATTATTTGCTTAGAAATCTGTCCTTGCTTGGACATTGTGGGCTGTCAGGTCAGGGGCAAATTACCCACACCCAAGATGCCAGCACATGGATGAATTTGAATTGACTTACATTTTTTAAAAAATTATAGCTATTAAACGAATACATATTGAAATGATCCTACCCCAGTAAAAATGGATCATTTCTTTTTTTTTTAAAGGTGGCCTCTCTACACAGACACATTTTTTAAAAAACTTTTATTTATTTTAAGTGTGTTTTCCCAGGACCCATCAGCTCCAAGTCAAGTAGTTGTTTCAATGTAGTTGTGGAGGACACAGCTCACAGTGGCCCATGTGGGGATCGAACCGGCGACCTTGTTGTTAGGAGCACCGCGCTCTAACCAACTGAGCTAACCGGCTGCCCGTATCACTTCATTTTCAAACACCCATAATGTGGAGGGAATATGACAAAAACTTAACACCAAGACGATCATACACATACGATTTGAATTCAGAGTTTGTCCTAAGATGCTCATGGAAGGTGGTTGATTAAATGTGGGCAAATAAAAAATTAGATTGGGCTTTATTTTCATTGTTTTTATGTTTTTGTTTTTTTTTTTTACCAAAGCATTATTGTACACAAGTTAAATATTCCATGTCTTTTTTGATCAATTTATTTTTCAGACGAACAATTGTTCAGGGAAACAATAAGATAAATGACCATGCCAGTATTTCCCAGAGCAGTTTTTGTTTCTGACCATTTCCAGGTTGTGGATTTCTCACAGGCAGCTGCTAAGTATAGCAGGCATGCTTGTTTGCAATCTGGGCCTGTCTTTTTCCAAAGCAATTTGCTTAAACCATGTGAAGTGCATTAAAATGCACACAGAAAGACCTCTGAAGAGAAAATGTTTGCAGCAGAGAACACTTGGGGCCTACACATGCAGTTCTTTCACACTAAAGGCAACTCCTAGGCTGGCCTCTGTGAGAGCTGGGACAATATCTTTATTCATACAATTCGTTTAAGGCCTTGCTGGCTGAACAATCGATGGATGAACGACGGATACTCTTTAGCCAGGACTGGGCATGACTCACCTGGGAGCTCCTGCGTTCCTCTCTGGCTGAGTCTCACCCCCCAGGCTGAATCAGAACCCCCAGGGAGAGCTGAGCATGTCTTCATCAGAGGCCCTCCAGGAAGGGGACACAAGTGAGATAGCCTATCCGTGGTCATGGGTTAATATTGTGAAAATCTCCACACTTCTCAAAGCCACAGATTCAATGTGATCCCTATCAAAATTCCAGTGCCATTTTTGACAAAACAGAACAAACAATCCTAAAATTCATATGGAACCAAAAACAGTTTTTTTGTAACTATGTGAGGTATGCATGTTAACTAACCTGACTCCGGTAAACATTTTACAATCTATTCACATATCAAATCATTGTGGGGTACACCTACAGCTAACACAGTGTTACACGTCAATTGTATCTCAATAAAAGCAGTAAAACCGGACATTCTCAGTCTCTCAAACCCCCATCCTATAAGCACAGGGGCACACGGGATTGGATTAAAGGGACGACTAACCCTAGAAAGGAACTTTTCTTCCTCAAACAACTTTAAACGTATCCTAGTTCTTGTTCACATTCATGACAGAGAATCCAGGTATCTGTGTTATGCAGTAAGAATCTGGACGTAAAAGCATTAATTGGAGAATTACAAATGAACAACAGCCTCTATAGAATGAGGAAGCCCCAGGCGATTCAGCCGTACATCCCCGGTTAACAGCCTCCAGGACAGAGCGGACGTGAGGTTTGCACCAGCCAACTGGGTGTCCTGGCCGAGTGACCCTAACAGGTACAGGCACACAGGTGCCTACGTGAGTCAGGTAGGCATGATTCAGAAGCAATGCCGGGCAAGAGCCTGAGACAGGGGCAAACTGAGATGTGTGCTCACCTGTCAGTACCTGAGCTCTGCTTTGTTTTGTTTTTCAATGACAGGCTAGGCTGTAATCATTTCGAGAATCATTGTATAAACAGCAATGCATACTTGTACCGCTCACGGCCATGTGCAGCCTGGGTCCAGGTAAACGCCCACCACCAGAAAGGTTTGTGCCAGGGCCACCTCCGGGGACTCCGTTATGGAACTCCCTTCCCAGCCCTCCCGTGTGGACTTGGAACGAGCCCTCGCTAGTGGCTGAACTCAGTGGCTCTGGGAAAAGGCAGATTGCCCACAGTGGTTTCAGAGTATGGGAATACAATGCTTCACGCTGCTCCCTTTTAACGGGAAAGCATCATCCCTGTCCCGTGAGTGGGGCTGGATCTGGTGACTTGCTTCTCACAAACGCAGTGTGATGTACGTGACACTCGGTCCTGAAAGTCACTGCAGCCTCCCTCTTGCGTTCCCCTTGAACCCCTTGCTGCACAGGAAGCCGACGCCACGTGCCGAGGACAGTCAAGCAGGCACGTGGCGCGATCCATGTGGCAAAGAACTGTGGTCTTCTGCCAGAAGTCAGCAAAGACACAGCGACACCTCCCAGACCCTGTATGTGACTGAGAGCATGGCTGTCAACTCGTGCCACAGCCTGAGTTAAAACACCCAGGAAAGCCAGTCCCACCTGATGCTGCAAAGTTTAGGGGTCCCCTTTTTACAGCCGTAGAGAACTCCCTCACCCACGTTCCTCAACCTGGTCACCTGGGATCAGCCGGTCTTCCTGAGGCCACCGTGTGCCTTGCTGCCTAAGCAAGCTCCTGCAGTGACATTCTCCATCACCGCTGAGCTCCAAGCAGCGACACACCTGGGCGTGGGCCCCACAGCCTGGCAGCCACGTCATGGCCCTTAAATGATGCAGGGGCCACTTCTCCATCTGGGAAGTGGTGGAGGAAATGCCTGCCCTGCAGGCTAACCAAAGGTAGATGCTGGTTCTCTGAAAGCCACAAATCAGAGCATAGATGTAAATCGTCGTCCGACAGACGCTTTCACGTCACACACCACACTCTTTGTCCAACTCAGCAGATAAGAGCAATGGCCACTACCACCAGCAGGGAGGCCACCTGTGCAGCAGGCACGACCCTGGGTCCCCTCACAGCACACACTGGCCTGCAGCAGCCCTGTCAGAGGTGAGTACAGAAGACACTCAGGCTGTGGGCACAGGTCCACTTGGCCCAGGACAGCCTCATCCAGCAGTATTCCTCGTCCCGTCTCAGCTCTTCTCTCCCCATCCCGCCCTGAAACACTTGCCAAGCAGGACCCCCACCCCACACCCACCACTATGTGCTGTAGAGCAAAGGACACACCGCCTGAAACACATCCCCTAAACTGCGATGGCCCAGGCCAGGAAGGGATGGGGCCGGTACCGCTGGGGCAACTAGGACCTCCCGGCCCCACGCCAAGGCCACACAGGAGCACAGCACGTCCTGTCCAGAGAGGAGCAGAGACTACCTCCATAGTGTATATACACACGCGCACACATGCACACACGCGTGCACACACTCACCTGCACACACACACACACACACACGCACACACAGAGACACACACGAGCACACGTGCACATGCTCACATGCCACATGCTCACACATACACACACATGCGTGCACACACATACATACACACATGCATGCACGCACACAAACACACACAGGCACACATGCACCCTCTCAGGGCACTGGGCCTTCATTCTGAAGACAGATTTAGTGAGCCTGCAATGTCCCTGCAGCCCTTCCCTGCTGTCTGGCCGCCTGGGAGGTTGAAGTTGGCTGTCAAGGAAGACAGAACTTGTGCAAACCCCTCAGTCTGACACTGCTGGGGGACAGAAGGGAAACCAGTGGGGACTCGGAGATCCAGGCTCTGCGTAGCTTCTCCTGTCTCTTCCTGAGGTCACAGTTCCAAACTGGGGGCAGGAGTGATACTCCTCAGTGCATGGGCCCAGGTCCCATGTCTGGCACCTCTCAGCCCCAGGCACACCAGCCCTGCGGACCTGGGCCCTCCGGAGAGCCTGCAATGGGGTGGGGACAGCAGAGGCTGGCAGTCCTGCTGAGAATGACAGAACATACTATCAATTGAAACGGTGTGGGGCGGGGGGCAGAGGGGGTGGCTGTCACACTGCCTCCTAACTACAAGCGTGGGGCCTGTAACGCTGATGAAGTCGGTTAGCCGCTCTAGGATTCAGTCCCACACTGGGGCCAGTATTGGTCCCTACGGGCAGGTCTACCGAGGGGGTAATGACATGCACGCAAAGCACTCAGCCCACAGGCGCCCCCACAGCAGGCCACAAGAGCACAGCCATGCACCCCCTGCTCACCAGGCACCTCTCCGAGCAGGCACTGGGGAGACACAGGAGCACCAAGCTGCTACAGAAGTGCCAGGTGCCGGGTGTGACCTGCATACTCAGCTCAGGCAGGTGGGCCCAGGGACCACACTTTCAGTGGCACTGGCCCTGGGACTGACTGCTGCAAACTCAAGCTCAGCATCTCTGATCCCAAAACCCGGTCCCCTGGCCTCGCTTCTTCTTCCTGTATTATTAGATCTGCGAATGCTTGCCTTTGATCTCAAACTCAAACTGCAGTTATTATAGCACAGAGGGCTGTGTCCCGTGGCCAGCGTTCCCTGGTGCTTCGTACTGAACATGCCCCATGGTGACAGAGCAGTGTGTGCTCGGAGGCCTGGGCCTGAGTCCCCACCTGTGTGACGTGAGCACCGGCTGCGGTCCCCTGAGCCAGGCCTGGTAAGTGGTTACCTTCTCTCCTGGGGCACACTGGGAATGAAGTAAGAAACCAGGAGACGGCCCAGAGACCCCGTGCTCATTGCTCCCACGACACCTGCATTCCTGGCTTGGATCCCGCTGCTCACATTTCCTAGGAAACCCTGCCCACTTCCTAGACTGAGGCCAGAACTTTGTCCAGGCCCACAGTGACCTTTCCACAAATATTGAAGGGTACACGGCAGGGTTGAGAGCTGTGCTAGGTCATGTGACTATGGATTCAGATCTGGGTTCACCAGGGCGTCTGGCTGATCCTAGTCACACTGACCCACCGCTTTGTGGCTCAGATCCTCACGTAGAAATGGGAGAAACAGGAGCACCCACATCACACTCACAGGCTGCTGTAAGTGTGAATTGAGGTGACACGTACAAGTGCTCTGAGCAGTGCCTGATAAGCACCCGGGACACCAGTCCTGCTGCTGCGTGGCCTGGGCACACGGCAGGAGCAGTGACCTGCCCCACCTGCCCCACCTGCACCACCATGTTGTCACCAGGCTGTTGGACGCCCTCTCCCTCTTCCTCTCTCCTGTGCCCTCCTCGGAGCTTCCCTGGCCCTGTAGCCACTCACGCTCACCTCCATCTCTCCTCTGGAGGACAGAGTCCTGCTTGAGTCACCTTTTCACCTCTTTCAACCCTGCTCATGGTATCAACATGTGAGTGAGTACGGGAACACATCTCTTCCAAATGCTACCCCAAGACATTCTACTGCTAGAGTGAGGGGGCAGTTTATTTTTTCTAAAGAGTCACAATTCTAGGATAACAGTGCTTTCAAAATGTAGGGACTTAACCTGAGTTCATGGTCACTCTGACATAACTGCTCACTACTCGTATCCTAAAAGAAGAAATGATACAGGGCGACAGAAAGCTCAGTCAGTGGGCTGTGTCACAGGCATCTCAGCTGCCCCCACGGGCAGTCGTGGTGACTCACTTTCTGGCATGTGCTAAATCATTGGCTCAATTTTCCCAACCTAATGCTGCAACTATGACAACAATACCCACTTGTGGGGTTGCATTCTTAGAAATAAGCTATTGTTTCCACCACTGCCTGCTCAGAGTACGCATTCACAAATTAGTTTTCAAATGCAGTAATACAGCAATATTTTCCCAAGCCCCATTAATAAGTTCACAGAACAGGCCATAACTTCGGATTTCTGCTTTTAGAAACGCTGTATGCCCTTTTATAAAACCTGGGGACATGAGACATAGTTGAACACGGATGGGGAGTCCACAGCCCAACCCCCCGATGAGGTCCACGCAGCCATCACTTTCAGGAACACAACATGGGGCAGGGGATAGTGGGGCTGCGAGCAGCAGCGGGTGGAGGGCACGGGGTTGCGGGGGCCACAGGTGCTGAGGGTGCTGTGGGCAGCAGCTCAGGCAGGTGGGCGGGGGGGACAGGCCCAACCCAGGCTGAGGCGGCAGGAGGCCCACAGCAAGCTCAGCCCCTCAAGCCTTAGGAAGTTACTTTAAACCAGGGGTGTCCAAACTTTTTTCAACGTTTTTCACCAAGGGCCATATGTGGTAAAATACACAAACAGCCGGGCCACTCACTCAAGGTGAAGTACGTATTGCCTCACCTGGTTTATTTAAGTAAACTAAATATATTTTTGGAATTTGCTGCGGGCCAAGTAACAATGGATTGCGGACCGCAGTTGGCCCGCGGGCCGCGGTTTTGACACCCCTGCTTTAAACAGTCAAAAGGAATGTCTGTCGAAGCTGCAAATACTGAACACGGATCTCTACCAAGTTCACACGCTTGGGGTGCGGGGCTGACAAAGCTCGTCCATGTTTCCTGGGACAAGCGTAGACACACTTCCCAAAATGTAGGCTGCCTGTTGGTCCAACGCAAGTGGGGAGAGTGCGAATGCCCTCTGAGCTGCTGTCTGGGTCACAGATGCACCCTCCCAGGGGACCTACAGACGAGCTCGGCCTGGCGTCTGACTTCCAAACCAACGTGTGCAGGGCGTCATCCTTTTGCTTTGTGCAGTCGGCAGAGCAGCTGATAGGACGTATGTGACAGATGGCTGACTGTGTGCAGCGCTGAGCTCACATATTTATTGTATATGCTCTTCATGGGGAAAGGATATCAAGCAAGGATGTTGGACGCCGCCCAGGTTTGGAGCAAAGTCCTGTAAGAACCTCCCCGGCCCAACAGCCAGGAGACTACACCCCCGTCCAGCCGTTAAAGCATCTCCACGTTAGTCCTGGGGGGGCTGAGCACGCCCAGGCTGCCCGCCTTCAAGTGGCAGACAGTGGATGCGAAGGCCTGGCTTTCCGACCATCATCACACCCTCACCCCGGAAGGGACCAGACAGCTGCCAACTGCCCGTGTTCCTCGTCCAGTGCAGAGCAACGGGTGGTCTGTGCTTCTCTTTGACAAAAGAAAAAGGGACACAAGTGAAGCCTGGGGGAAAATCGTTTTTTCCCAATGACATGTCACTTTTGCATGTATGAAGTTAATGAAAACACATGTCAATGCCAGGGGACACTCAGAATGATCAAAACACCACCCCACCTCAGTAGAAATGCTAGTAAAGTGGCGTATGTACCGCCTGCACACGAGTATGTTATTAAAGCCCAGTTTCAAACGAGTCATCCATTACTTCCCATTAACCTCATCTGTTAAAGTCTAAACCCTGACATAAGAACACTGTATAATTTTACACTCAGAAAATGAGAAGTAAACATCAAGGAAACATTTCAAACATATCATTTCCTGGTGGGGCTGCCATTCAGATGCCTCGTCTACAGCCATGTTTTCCCCAGCTCGGCAGTGACAGGAAGAGGCAAAAGGTAGCTCCCCTGCTTTGCACATGACATTTACAACTATCGGCCCTACCAAGTAGGAGAGGGTTCCGTACAGGGTAAGCACCACATCCCGAGGGGTAAATCGCTTGTGTGAACGTGAGGAAGAACAAGTTAGGAAAGAAAGTGAAGTGGGAAATCGATGGAGGGCCGTTCCGCTCGAGTATTCGCCGAGTGAGCTACGAAACCATGTGCACAGCACCTCAACGACACTAAAACACCCCCAACTGGACACCAGCAGGGCACCTAGGTGTGCGTTTCCCCTTCCTGGTCCCTTGGTGTCAGAACAGAGCAGCACAGCAATGGCCACCAGCAGGGACCACAGTCCGCTCTGCAGGGCCACTGGGCTTTCTCCTTCCTCTGAGCTCCTCCCTGCTGGGGGCCAGAGACGGAGGACACCAGCCCTCGGAGGCTCCAGTTCAAGGAGCCCACCGGCCTGCAGGGCGAAGGAGGTAAAGGTGACCCGGCTCCTTGGCGAGGCTGTCATGGCTCGGCCCAGGCAAAGGTGACCTCCAGGCTAAGGTGACCCCCAAGTGAAAGTGACCCCCAGGCTAAGGCGACGCCCCAGGCTAAGGTGTCCCACAGGCAGCTGCTGTCACCACACGTGCATCCACTCTGTCAGCTTCTGCTTGCACAGCAGCCCATTTGTGGGGCAGGAGCACAGGTCTGGGTTTTCAGTAAACCTATGGGCACAAGCCAGTGAGCTGAGTCCACATCCAGCACAAAAGGGAGGCTGGGAAACGCTTACTAATTCCTCAGCCAGCCCGAGGCAGGGCAGACATCCTGCTAGGGGAGAAAGGACAACTGGATGGGATGCACTGTATTCATTCACAAATGTGTTCACGGTGCCCCACGAAGTTGGATCTGGTCCTTTCCTCCCACACCCCGCGTGCTGCTTTCAAACAGGAAGTGCCAAATAAGGGTCGCAGGAGTTAGTATGCAGCTAGAAATGCCAGGTGGGGAGTGCCGTGCGTCTCAGGCAAGGAAGAAGCCACACAGATGCTCACAAGTAACCGTGTCTTCAGGAAAATGTGGTCGAGCAACACGGGTGGCTCAGAAACAGCTGATTGACACCGCCTGTCTCCCTGCAGAAACCACACAGGGGCTTTACTTAGCAAATGGGGCTTTGGAAACTGCCCTGGGCTTCTGCCTTATGTGATGGGACAGACAGGACAAGGAGCTGACTTCACAGCCACGTGACAACCCCAGCCATAGGCTGCGGAGAGATGACTGCTGCCAAGTTCGGCTGGCCTACGGGGATCCCAGCTCCCAGGGCGGACGATGAGTCTCCTGTCAGCCGGAAATATCATTATCACAGATGACTAAAATGCGAAGTAAGGCGAGACCTTTCGAAGAACTCTCGTTTCCTCCTTCTAGAAAAATGTACAACCCAAAACTCGTCATTCTAAAAATGTGAAACATTATGATAAGTTAAAAAAGTATTGATGGCTAGTAAGGAAACGTTTCAATTAAAGTCTTTTTCAATTTAAGTTAGTCTAGTTTTCATTCCTTTTCTGAATGTTCTAAAATTCACACACGGACCTCATTCAGGCGTCTTCTCGAACTTGCGGTCAGTGCATCAAAACGACCAAACGCCTGGGAGAAGCGGGAAGGGCAGCAATGCGGGTGGTTGGGCATGAAGCACACTAAGACTTCACGACCCCAGGACACTTTCTGATTCTAACTGGGTGACTCGGTGCTTGTGAGACTGTGATTCACTCTGTGTGTGTGTGATGGTGTCAGGACGCTGCCTTAACCATCATTATGTAAGAAGGGGTTTAGACACAGAGTAGGAGGAGGGAGAAAGCCTTCAATCCTACCCCAAAGCAATTCTGCAGGATAATTACAGACAGCAGGATGGAAGGGCAGGGCAGCTGGTGCGGAGTGGGCAGGCAGAGCCGCATCTGGGCAGGAGCAGCTCTCAGTGGCATGAGATTCTGGCCACAGTGGTTCTGTCTCTTTCCAAGCCAATGGTTTCTGTATTGGACATTTGCGGGTTCAGCTCTTAATTAATAGGGCTCCAGCCAACAAAACTGTATTTAAGTCTCCAAAGTTAGCCACGTGAGCACAAATACACACTTTCGCTGTACTATCACTCCCACCCAAGCTATTTTTAAATTCAATTCCCAAAACATTAGGTTTGAAAAAACTGCCAGAATCTGATTTCAGGATTTGTTGCTCTGCCAAGTGCTAGAAGTCAGCTTAACTTCACTCTCACCCACACACACGTATGTACACACACGCATGTACACGCATGTACACGCGTCGCATGTACACACACATGTACACACACGCGTGTACACACACTCATGCTCACACACGCACAGCGCAGGCACACACACACAGAGCTGGTTTTTCCATCACATGCCTTCCCCACAGTTTGCTGCATGAGTATGGAATTGTTCAAGCTATTTGCACGTAATTGTAGGTTCATTTCCCTTATATTCTCTGACTCTTTGGGCCACACAGAGCACCGATGCTGAGACAAACCCCCTGCAGGCACTTCTCATTATTTTAGGCCCGCTCTCTCCAACCCACCCAATTCCCCAGGCCCTGGAAGCCCTCTTCCTTCTCCACCTTTCCAGGCTGGTGCCCATCCTCAACAAGCAAAGGTGGGCATGGCAGGGGTGACAGATGACATCGTTAAGAGAAAAATGTTGGCATCCTGATCTGTTCCAGACAGGAAGCCGGCACTGCTAGCCTTGGGCGCAGACTCTCCTGCAGAGGGCGGGTGCCTCCACCTTTCCACCCTCAGGACGCACAGGGAGACTGAGTCCCAGATGCCAGCAGCCAGTCGACCACAGCCACCCTGTGGAACCCTGCACCATTTTCTGCAAGCTGTGCTCAGAGCAAACTGAGTGTTTTCCAGCAGAGCCAAGGACCTGCTGGGGCACCCATTCTGGCGAAACCTGGGGCCCCCCAGGACCTGGTGGAAAGGGGAGCAGCACAGTCACCTGCCAGTCTGCCCTCCCAGTCCCCGTGACCCTCTCGGCAAAGACTGCTGGAAGCTGCCGCCAAGCCTTTCAGTGGCCAGGTCATTGGGACAGGCCAGTGGCGAGGACGTGGAGAAACGGGAGGCCTTGTGCTGCTTGCTGCTGGGAATGCAAAATGGTTCCACCGCTATGCGGACAGGACGGAGGTGAAAACCTACACACAGAACCCCCCTACAACCCAGCCACCCCACTTCTGGGCATCTACCTGAAAGGAGTAAAAACAGGGACAGGTGTCTGTGCGCTCACGTTCACAGCAGCCAACAGGCGGGAGCAAAACTGTCCACAACAGAGAATGGTTCACATGGCGGTGTGTTCAGATAATGAAGGATTGCTCTGCCTTATAAAGGACCTTCTGACCCAGGCTAGACATGGGGCCTGGAGGGCAGTGCGCTGCGTGAGATGAGCCAGTCACGCTAAGATTCCACTTGTCTGTTGTTTCCAGGTGCCACACTCACAGAGACAGGAAGTAGAAAGATGGGTGCCAGGGGCTGGGGGCGGGGGAGTCACCGCTTAATGGGGACAGAGTTTCAGTTTAGGGAAGTGGAAAACAGTCCTGGAAATGGAGGTGGTTGCACAACAGGGTGAATGTACCTGAGGCCGCTGACCTGCACAAATGGCAAATGCTACTGAGGTCTTACACAGTGGGGGGGCGAGGGGGTTGATCCCGGAAACGTACGACTTGTGGGTCAAACCCTAAACAGAAAGGCACGACCCCCTTCTAGGTGTCCTCCGCAAGCCAGGCTGGAGCAGATGGGGGCCGTGGCAGAGCAACAACATACAAAGAAGCTGGCCCCAACGACTTGGCACCCTGTCTTGGTCATTTGGGCTGCAATGAGAAAACTCCACAGACTCGGTGGCTTATGAACAACAGAAAGTTATTTCTCGCAGTCCTGGGGGCTGGGAGTCCGTGGTCAGGGTGCCTGCAGGGTCAGGTGAGGCCCCCCTTCTGGGTCCCAGACTTTTGGCTGTGTCCTCACAGAGCAGATGGGCCATGGGCCCTCTGTGGGGTCTCTTTCTAAGGGCACTAATCCCATCACGGGGGCCCCACCCTCATGACCTCATCACATCCCAAGGGCCCACCTCCTGACACCATCACATGGGGGTTGGGATTATCAACGTATGAATTCAGGGTGGGGGACACAGACATTCAGAGCATAGCACACCTCAGCGCCAGCCCTGGGCCACCAGCACTGAGTTTTTCATAAGGGACAGAGAGAATGCCCTCCTCTTGAAGCCACCGTCACTTTGGATTGTCTGATACAGTCACTTTATGTTTCTCAAATGAGACAACTAACACCTCTCCACTCTGCAGGGCCCAGGACCCACAGCTGGCAAGCTGCATCTGAGCAGAGTCCGAAATATTTGAGTGACAACTGATCTGCTGTCACATAGTCTGGCGAAAACAAGATTAAGTGGCAGTATCAGGAAAAGAGGCCTTTTTTGTTTTGTTTTAGGCGGTATCTAGAGTTTCTGGGAACACTTCAAAGGTAATGATTTTAGAGCTTATGTGAGTCTTGAGATCATCTTCCAACACCCTCCGTGGACACAGGGAAGCAGGACTGACTTCCTGGGCTCTGTCTGGGTGCCATGTGCTGCGCCACAGACGCTCACCGAGTACCATCCCTGTGTCCGAGCTCAGAATTCAGTGGGTTACAGCCGCTTAGACAAAACCCAAATCCTGTTTGTGGCTCCCCACAGAGGTGGCAGCCCAGGAGGGACTCTCCAAGGCCTGGGCGAAGCCGGAGAGGCCAGGGCTGCAGCTGTGGGCCAGGAGGAGAGAGAAAGTATCACAAAGCAGTGGGAGGTCTGGTTCAGAAAGGACAAAGGGACAGTGACCAAAGGAGACACTGGAACTGGCCATCCACAGTGGCACCACTGGCCACCCAGGGCTATTGACATTTCAACGATGAAAACGAAAGCAAGTGAAAACCCAGGTGCCTCCGTCGCACTGGCTACATGTCCCGTGCTCAGCGGCCCCTGTGCAGGACAGACATGGATACCGAACATCTGGGCGGGGGAGGGGCAGGTGCCACGAGGGTGGCCGCAGGGGACACTAAGGAGGGTCAGCTGAGTCTGCACAGCTGATGCTGGGCCCCACCCCACCAGGCCTTTCCATTCCTGAGCCTGTGCTCTTCCCACCAAGCCTGCCTGTCACCTTTGATTGGAGAAAGTCAAATGGGATAATTACCACCCAGAAGGCATTTGTGATGAGGGAAAGCGACCCTGCTGACCCAGGAAGCCACTGCCCTCTGGGCGCCCAGGGAGATGCACACCCACCTGCACCACGGAGAAAGGACAGCCTGCTGCCTGCAGGGAGGGGAGCCCGTCCTGTCCCTAAGACAATGGTTCTTCATCCGGGTTCTTGAGCAACAAGATGAGAAGGGGGGTGGATCAATGACTCCTGGTTTATCTGGATCGTCTTTGGAGATTTATATCATATATATGTGTATATATACACACATATATACATATTTTTAAAGGGATAAGGGCTTCAATGACTTATCTAAAGCAATCAGTGTCTCTTAAAAAAGGTATCACTCGGTTTGGTGGAGGTGGGGATTGGATCTGCAAAAGTATTTGTGGTCTGAGAAGCTGTCTAGTCAAATGCAGCTAAATAAAATACATGCTCACAGTTGCTTGAAAAGCTTTTTCCTTTTTTTAATAGAAATGTTTTAGGCTGTGGAATTTATTCTAATTGGACTGGACCTGTAGATGACAGCTAAGCAGGGAGACCAGACAGAAGCATGTGAAACCCTAAAGGCTACAAAGTATCTTCCAGCTGGGAAGTGAGCTTCCTCCAGAGGGGCTTGGTCTCTAAGCCAGACAATGGGAAACAGACATGGCTGGAGACTCACCAGAGGACATAGCAAAGTCTAGCCTAGAATCAATACCATTAGGTCTTGAAAATAATGACCATCATTAGCTTTGTAAAAAGCAAATAAAACCACATAAAGTATACACGAGAAAAAGGTTTAATAACTACTGCAGGAAGAGGCAGTTGACAAATGTGATATGACACAATGCTGCCATCAATTCAGGTGCTGAAAGCCGGCAAGTGGCCCTGAACAGTAAACATTCAAGTGGCAGGAGACAGTGAAGAAGCAAAGGCATAAAATGGGGGCAGGGGAGGGTAACATTTACAGTTTGCTTAAAAAAATGAAAATCATAAAAGAGTAAAAAAACATATTATCAATATAGTAATATATATCTATATACCAATCGTATAAGTCACAATTAAATATTTTATGTAGAGAAAAAGTACAGATGAAGATATATGAAAACTTTCATATATATCAAATCTACGTTCTGTTATAGTACAAAGAAACTGAAAATGCATAACTGAAATTAACCAACACACAGAATCCACAGCCGTCACCATTAAATGTGGACAGGGACAGAAGCAGCCATGGGAGGACACACATAATGAAAACATTAACCCCGCACCAAATGCTTTTACTTCAAGTCTAAATCAGAACCCAGTGTTTATATATTTTAAATTTGCACATCCTTGATCTAAACACTACTTTGATATCAAATATTTCTGCTCACTTTTTAAAACTTCTGATCAAATGCAATTAAATTCAATGATAAACTTAGTAACAAAGCACAAAAGGCCTAGAAACCTAAACTACTTATTATGGGGGTGCAGATACAGCCTATAATCTTATTTTCTTAATAATTAGGGGAGCACTCGGGTGCACACAAATCCCAGATCCTAGATCAAAGAGGCCACTGACCCCTGAGCTGCGTGTGTGGGGCTGTCACTCTGCCTGGGCTCTGGTGAAGGGTATACAGGGAACATGGGGCGGGGGGGGGGGGGACGGGGAGGGGGCTGCAGGCCACAGTTCCTGGACGCAGGACAGGGACAGGCCCAACACCTTACAAATTTAAATTTAATCACACTGCAGTTTCATCATCCTTAACAACCACAGCCACTGAGAAATATTTAAAAGCTCAAAGATAGTCTGATATTGTAACAGGGAAATGTCCAACTCCTCTAATTTATTGAGAAAAATTATCAAGTTCCTACTTTCCACTTTACATCACCCTAACTTTGACTTTCTTAGATGAATTGCCAACATGAAAATTGGGGATTATCTAATATTATTAACCATTGTTACCCTGATAAATTAATAGAAAAAAAAAGAGAATAGTTCAGAAGTAACACCTTTTAAAAATATACCTCAAATTAAGTGTGAAAAGCTTAATGTAACAAATAATTGTACGTGGTGTTATCATTTTAAAGAATGTAAACACATTCTCTAACATGTTAGCCAAAAGCCTAGAAAACTTAAAGAGAAACCCAAATGTCTTATTATGGTGTACACGTGTTAACATTCCATTAATATTGGTACGCTGTGAGAGCTGAATAGAAAATGTCATCATAGCAGGACTCTTATACTTATTACCACGTGGGTGTTGACAGGACAAGAGCAACGCACGTTACCCACTTCGATTAATTTTTTTTAAATCATTCCTTTTCTAGTAACTTGATTAAATAAATACAAATTTATGCAGAGATATGCTACCACTTATGTCTACATGAAGCTCATATTTTGATGAAATTGATTAGCAAAGTCCCATTGAGTTTTACATAAGCATAGTGCTTGAATGCAGCCATTGATCAAATGTGCCAGCTCTTTTGACATTTCATATCACTGGAGAGTATTCAATTCTGCAGAAATATGTGTTTTCTCCATAGAAAAAAAATTAACCAGTATCCTTGACAAACCCAACACATTCTTATTCATATAGGTCCACTGCGAAATTTAACACTGTTCCATAACCGATTACTGGAATGTATCTTACACAGAAACAGATAAATTCAAAGTAAACAGATAATCTTAAATGGACTTAAAAATATTTGAGAACTTTGCCAAAAGGTAATTTGCCTTTTCTTGTATTCTAGAACATTCTGTTAATTATTACACTTCACCTGAACTCTAAAATCCCTTGAAGTCACACCAAGTCTGACTTGTTCTTTTCTTTCTGACATGTCCTCCTTCCTAAAAGAATATTTTCCAGTCAGTTAAGTCTGCCGTAAGACATTGTATTAATGAAATTACTATTAAAAATATACCATTTCAATCCGACTTAAAATGCATACTTATGCCCTCAGCAAATATAACTAATAACCATCTATTAATAATTTAATCAGTCATCCAATCTGTGAATTTATTCCCTAACTTCTCTGGCCCCCAGCGGTCCTCAAGAAGGGCTTGTAAGACCTGATTTTATAACGTGACAGTCTAAAGTCCTCGTCTCTGACCAGCTCGTTTCTACACAAGAACGAGACTGTTAGTCCCAGCCAACGACAAGTGCATGATGGCAGCTGTTCACCATCATGTGGAAAACCGATCACTGACTGCAAGTCTGATTTGATAACCATCGCTCACAGTGTCAGAGGAAACGACCTTCGTGTCCCTGGAGTGCATGGCAGGCTCCGCCTCATTGTCAAGCCACAAAAGATCGGGGTGGAGAAGAGGAAACAGTCACTGCAGTGGACAGCCATCAGGGCCTGACTGGCGCAAACATGTACGAAAGCCTGAAATTTCACACCCGTGCCTCTGCTTCCCGGTCCGCAAGCACGACCCCTCAATTACATAAGAGACTCCAAACGCCCAGGACCATTTCTCCCCTCAGGTTTTAATTGACAGTTGCTCATTATTAAACACGTAATTCCTGTCTGGAAAACACAAGCACACTGACATTTCCTAGATGTCTCTTCTCTAAAGGTACGAAAACAAATGACAATTGATAAACTAATTCGAAATGTCAGAAGTGAAAAGCCATGCATCTACATTTCTTGGACAAAGATGGTGAAACAAGCAGAGCAGATGCTGTGGGTTGAGTGTGGGAGAAGACCGTAACAACATGTATCCGTAATAACAGTTTGGTGTTTTATCACATCCGTGGCACAAGTCCTTTGTTTCCTGGGGGGACGCAGTGTGACGGCCACGCAGAGCTCGGAAAAGCATGGAGAGGACCAGACGCTGGGTTCCGTCTCCCCGATCCGGCACCAGGCTGGACACAGTGCCCGGTCTCACTCGTCACCGTCCCACTCCTACGATCAGATTCCTTTAAAGGACTTTACAGATGCTCCGGACACACTTTTGCTGGCCTCTTAAATGATCTCTCCTTCATATTCACGTATAAGGTGATGACAGTGACAAAATGATTCAGTCCCTTAAACAGGCTCATCACACAGGCCACCAAAGCCACTGATTTAAAGGAAATTCTGCTTCATATTTCTGTCATGTCGGGGTGCTCATTACCATGAAAAGGGGTTCCCACACTTATTTTCTTTTGGGGGAAGATTTGCTTGCTCAGAGGGAATTACATAACCACCACTAAAGGCACTACAAAAAAAAAGTTCTTTTTCACATTCCTCAGCTTCAGTGTTATTTAACTTGCTAACCTGGCTCCCTGTTTTCCTGGCATTAAAGGGAGAGTTTAAAAAGAAAAGCCGGTTTGAAAACCTCTTGCAGACTTGGGCAGCACGGAGGCCTATGGGCGCAGGCCTGAGTGAGTCAGTGAACCACAACTGCATAGAAAACAGATTAGTTGTCCCCAAAGCGGCCTGGTTCAAGACCAGTTGCTAGAGTGGAAAGTGGGCCTATTGGGGAGCAGGTGCTGGCCCGCCCCGCCATCATTCCATTTGCAGGACTCATAACACTTGTGCTGCAGACCAGCCCGAAAGGACTGCGCGCCGCCCCGCAGCGCCCAGGCCGGCAGCCTGGTTGGGTCTCCAACGGCTCAGACTCGGCTCATTGTCCAGGTAAAGGGCTGGTCTGTTTCTCTGGTCCAAGGAATTTTACTTTCTGAGAGTAAAATGTGTGTGACACGTGACCGCACACGCACGGGAGGAGGACGTTAACACACCGCTAAGGTGCGGCCAGAGGCGGGGACCAAGCCCTGATTTCAGGTCTTAGCTCGGGGTCTCCACCTCAGACCGGTCCCACCTCGCGCCCTGTCCACTGTCCAGGGGACCCCAGAAAAGCAAGCCAGGGTGGGAGATTGATCCTTACGGAAACCTCCAGGGCAGCCCCCTCTACACGACCCTCCGAGACCTCGGGACCCCCACATCTTAGAAGTCGCGAAACCTCCCCTCCATTTTGCGGGCACCGTGGCCCAGGGTGGGGGCACTCGACTGAACACCCGCAGGCGGAAAGTCAGTGACAGCTGGAGTCGGAGGCCAGGCCTCCACCGCCTTCCCACCCCCCAGGGCGAACGCTCCAGGGAGTTTGAGGGGGGCTCGGGGCTCCGTGGGGACTCTGCCCGCGGGCACCTCCCAAAGGGGGCCGGCGCGCGCACGCACACACGCGAAATATGCTCGGGCCTCAACGTGACACTGTCACCTGGGCAACGACCCGGGCGCACAAAGTACACAACCCCCTTCTGCGCCGGCCAGAGAAAGGGCGCCCTGTCCCGCGCCCGCCCCGGTGCCCCGAGCCCTCCCGTTCCCGAGCCCTCCCGGCGCCGAGCGCGCGGGGCGGCCGCGGACCTCCGAGCGCAGCGAAGCCCCGGCCCGTGCCCCGCCGCCGCCGCTTACCCGGTGGGGGGCTTGGCCGCCGAGGCGAGCTGCGCGTCCATGGAGCCGGCGGGCCCGGCAGAGTCAGGCGCTGGCTGCCGCCGCCCTCATTCACTTTTTCCGCGCTGACCCATCGTCCGCCCACGCGGGCCGGCGGAGGACAGCGGCGGGCCGGGAGGACGGCAGGAAGGGGCCGGGCCGCGCGGGGAGGGGCTGGCGCGGGGCGGGGGCGCCGGGAGCAAGGTGCGCCGCTCCCCCGCGGGGCCGCCCCCGCCGCTCCGGCCGCCCGCCCGCCGGGGGTGCGTCCCGGGAACGGGTCGGGCGGCGCCTCCCAGCTGCTCCCCTATCCTCCGCCCCAGGGAGGGAGTGCGCCCCTTCTGGGCCGGGTCGGGGTCCGGACGCGCGCGCCGCGCTGAGGCGGGGAGGAGCTGCGGGAGTGGAGACACCTAGCAGAGGTGAGGCGGGCGGAGGGCGGACCAGCGCGGGAGGACGACGGCTGGAGAAGGGCAGTGAGTGACCGTGCCGCGCTCTCGGCCCTGAAACCCAACAGAACCTTCATTCATGCAACAGATACCCAGTGCGGCGAGTCTCAAAGTGGGTCCCTGCCCAGCAGCACCTGGGAACTTGATAGAAATGCAGAGTCCCCACCCCACCCCCACCCGCGGCCTGGGATATTGGAAACAATGGGGCTGGAGCAGGGCCCAGCAGTGCCACCAGGAGCTCCGTTTGGAAACACGTTCAAGTTTGCCAAGCTGGTCGGCGGGGCGCTGTGGTTGCACAACCCCACCAAGGAGTGCCGTGCGGGGGGAGGGGAGGGAGCGGGGACGGGGGGAAGAGGGGGGCAGGTAGCATAAATGCCAGCAGAGGCAGCCCACGCTGGGTCCAGAGAGAGTCACCCTGATCTGCCTGAGGTTCACCTTCATGCTCCTAACCCACCCCAAAGTAACAAGAGACTTGGGTTAGTGTGACAGTCTGACTTACCAAAATGACAATTTCCTGTGGTTCCAACGACTGGAATTAAAAGGCCAATAAAAAGCAGATCTAATGAGCCTGCAGCGTGATCAGTGTTGGAGGACCCTGTGCTTGGATGAGCTATCAGAGACCTGGCTGAGCCTTTGTCCACTGGTCCCCAGCGTTCTTAGTAACAAAGGGGGAAGACCAGTGTAGACACGGTCGGCAGTCCTCGTCCCAGCTAGCAAGGTCTTGGGCAGTCGGGCGGGGCCCTCACCCAGAACGGGGCTTGCACCTGAGCTCCTGGCTGTGGAGCACATTGCCCTGCAGCTCAGCCTCTGCTGCCTTCTCCCAACTCCCCTGCCCTTTGCAGCCTGGGGCCTCTGCTTGGGGTGCTGTCCCACAGGATTTCCCTCCTGCTGTTCAAACCCCAGTCTCTGCTCAAACATCAGCCTCCTGTAGGCAGGAGAATGAAAGTACAGCCTGCTGCTCCCCTTGTCCTGCTTTGTTTTTCTTCTGCATTTATGTGTGTGTGTGTATTTGTTATATGTATTTTGATAAAGTTTATTTGTATTTATAGAGAACTCTTTATATTTGTTACATTTATAAACAGATAAATGCAGTGTATACATTCTATATGAATGGGATATATATGTGTCTGCCTGTCATGTCAGGATACATTGTGTCCAGGTCATTGTCCCCGCCTCCTCCTGTAGCAGGTGCTCTCAGCATTGGGCCTTTGTCTTATTCATCACTGAACCCCAGCGCCTAGGACAGTAACAGGCAGGGTGCAGGGGGTGCCCACAGTGATGAGAACACTGAACGGATGAATTTCTACAGCTCCCTCCGCCCACCTCAAGGCTGTGGGATCAGGGGTCCTCCTGAGTGTCTCTGGGTACCTCCTTGCTCTGGATACCTGTACAAAGGGCAGCTGGGAGGGGCCAGAGCCCAGAAGTGGACGGGTGGGGGTGGGCCTGGCGCCCGCTGAGGACCCCAGGAGGAAGTCCAGCCAACAGGTCCGGTGGAACGCAAGGGCATTTTTGTGGTGGAAATGCTCCTGCTTTGGCCAGTGTCCAGCTACCGCAGTGCAGTGGCTAAGTTCTGCAGGATCTTTATATGTTCTGTGTATGAGTCCTCATCAGCTATACCACTTGCAAATATTTTCTCCCTTGTGAATTATTCCTTCACAGTCTTGGTGGTGTCTTTTAAAACACAAAATTTTTCACCTTTGATGAATTTCAATTAATTTAGTCTGTCTCCTGTTGCTTATAGCTGTGGTGGCATAGCTGAGAAAACTGTATGGTATTATATAGTATTATATAGTATTAACCTCCCTTTTAAAAAACTGTGGTATGTTTTTTCAAAAGTGGTAATTTATGGGCAGGACCAAGCACAGTAAAACTGGAATGTAGGGGTAGCTTGTCCTCAGAGACGGGCCATCTCATACTGTACCCTGTTCTTTGATTAGGCGTCACCGATAACTGGTGCCACCTCACCTGTTGCTCCTTGTCAGGCATTTAATCCATCTGCAGAGCCACCAGCCATTAATCCAAGGGATGGGATCCACAAAGTGCTATCAGGTATTAGCAGCTGAGTAGGAAACACAGAGGAGGGGTTCTGACTCCCAGGAAGCCTGAAATCACTGTCAGGTTTGGAAGGGTCTCAGGGTCACACCACCTCCAACGCTGAGCCCGTCATGTGTGGATCGGAGCTGGATAGGAACCAAGAGGGCTGGGATGGGACCAGGAAAGGTTGGGGTATGAGGTGGCCTGTTCCTGGCTGAGGCCTCTGGGAGAGGCTCATGAATGCAGAGTCTCCAAATCACAGGGTTGTGAGCTGAAGCCGCCCCCTCTCTGTCCCTGGTTCATTTCTTCTGGACTGCCCTCCAGTACCTACCAGTAGACATTTATTCTTTGTGTCCCTTTCAATAATTATTATAATAATCAACTCAACTGCGTGTACCTAATAGACAATAAATGTGGTGACTGAATTATTAACTGTATTAACAGTTACCATTTGAGGACAGTGAATGGATGGAACGCACTATGTTAAATTCATTAACACTAATCATGTAATTTTTGAGGCAACCCGAAAGATAGATACTATTGTTGTCCCCATTTTAGAGATGGAAACACTAAGAGTTCGGGAAGTTAACTAAGTCACCCAAGGTTACATGGAGCAAAGATGTGTGCCCAGGCAACCTTACCCAAGACCCTTTTTTCTCTGCATTGTACAAACACAGTGGCTTTAATGTATGCCCAGCACCCAGTTCTCCTATGAGCCTTTGAACGCAGAAGCAGAGGGAATAGTATTTGTCAGCAAGTGTGTGCGGACTCACTGCCAAGTAGCAAATGGAGGGAATGTATGAATCTGGCTATTCTGCCACTTTGTCATGAAGCTTTTATTTTAGCCACCAACTGTCACAGTTTCCCTCCTGGTGAGATCACACGAAGAGCTGTGCTCTCCCATCATGCATTGTCAAGAGGAAGCGTCTCTCAGCCTCTTTGCAGAGATGTTCAGCCCTGAGCTTACGTAACATTGCACCTACACCCTCAGCCCACGCAAAGATTATGCAATGGGGTTAGGATTCCTTGCAGCATTTTCTGGAAATCTGAGCCTCTTCTGAACATGCATGCACGGACTTTTGACAAAAGAGGAATTTTTGACCTGGGCCGATGTGTGTTTTGTCTTAACACATGATCTTGCCTTGGAGAACTTGCCTGATTTTCACTCAGCTGAGGTACAGAACATACTAGAGTACATGTAAGACTATATCCTTCATGATCGTTCAATGCTATTTAATTCTGATGTGATTCTAAAAAGCAAAACTGGAATTACCAGCATTCCATCTTTTTCCAGACTGCTTTGCATATGAAAACTGCTACCTAACATGGCTCAAGAGTGGGGGGATCCAGCCAATGGAAGATAATGACATTTCTAAACTTTTGATTTACGGTTTTGCAAATTGGTGCTTTGCTGTGACAACCCATGGCCTCCTTCCCAAATGATAATTTCATCTTTCTAGTGAGTCTCCAAGCCACATGTACCGAGGAGAAGAGAGAGGCCGGAATGATTTTGTCGTTGCCAGGTCTGAGAGGTAACAGCGTCTGAGCGACAGTGTTTTGTGAGACAGTGTGAAGGAAGGGACTGTCCGCAGCCGCAAGCAGACATGGTGACAGCAGCGAGGACAGAGCTGCAGGAGCGAGCCTGGGGGCGCCTCCAGGCCTGCGGGCCGACTTCTCTGTGCAGTATAAGGCACCCTCGGGAGAGGCCCAGGGCTACAGGTGGCTCGGAGTGCTCTAGGGGCAACGGAGAGGGAAGGGCAGGGACGTTTTCCTGCTACTCCCGCTGGACATTGTTATTTCTCCAGCTTTACTGAGACGTAATTGGCAGACAGCTGTGTAAGCCTAAGGTCTACTATGTAACAACTTGGTATATGCATATGCTGCAAAATGATCGCCACTATAAGGCTGGTGAGGATCTACCACCTCACATGGTGACAATTGTTTTCTGCGTGGTGAGAACTTCCAAGATCTACTCTCTTAGTGATTTTGCAACATACAATTCAGCACTGTTCAGTGTCGTCCCCATGCTGTACGTGACGTCCCCCTGACTTACTCATAACTGAAGTGTGGACCTTTGGCCACCTTCACCCCATCTCTGCCCCCCCCCCCCGCCCACTTCTCTGTTCCAGGCAATCAGCAGCGTGCTCTCCATTATTTAAGTGAGATCAGACAGCATTTGTCTTTCTCTGTCTGTTTTATGTCACTCAGCAAAATGCCCTCCATGCCTTTATCCGTGCTGTCACCAATGGCAGGATTTCCCCTTTGTATGGTGACTAACATTCATGTATTACCCTTTCTCTATGACTCGTTTGTCCATAGACTCCGGTTGTCTCCACGTCTTGGCTGCTGTGAATAATGCTGCAATGAACATGGGGGTGCAGATGTCTTTCTGAGATAGTGAACTTTTTCCCCCTTTGGATAGATACCCAGAAGAGGAATTGCTGGATCACATGATAGTTCTATTTTTAATTTCTGAGGAACCTCCATACTGTTTTGCATCGTGCCTGCACCAACTTACATTCCTACCAACAGTTCTCTTTTCTCCACACCTTCGCCACACTTGTCACCTCCTTTTCACCACATGCATTCTAACAGCTGAGAGGTACTGTCTTGAATTTGGCATGCTAGTGTTCTGTGAGAAGTTTCCATCTATAGTCATCAGGGATATTGGCCTGCAGTTTCCTTTTCTTGTAGAGTCCTTATCTGGCTTTGGTATCAGGGCAATGCTGGCCTCCTAAAATGAGTTTGGCAGTGTTTCCTTTCATTTTTTGAAGAATTTGAAAAGGATGGGAGGGAATTCTTCTTTACATGTTTGGTAGGATTCACCAGCAAAACCGTGTGGTCCTGGGGCTTTTCTCTGTTGGGAGCTTTTCATGACTTTTACAATCATCTACTCATTATTGATCTGTTCAGATTTTCTATTTCTTCATGATTCAGTCTTGGTAGTTTGTATATTTCTAGAAATTCACCCATTTCTTCTAGGTTGGTTCAGTTTTTTTGGCATAGAGTTGTTCATAGTAATCTATTATCATCCCTTGTATTTCTGTGGTATCAGTTTCTCCTGTTTTGTCTATAATTTTATTTATTTAGGTCCTTTCTCTTTTTTTTGGGTTAGTCTAGGTAAAGATTTGTCAGTTTTGTTTAGCTTTTCAAAGAAGCAATTCTTGGTTTAGTTCATCTTTTTTATGGTTTGCGTATTATCTATTTCATTTATTTGTGCTCTACTCTGTGTTATTTTCCTTTATTCTGCTAAATTTGGGCTTAGCTTGTTCTTTTTTGAATTCCTTGAAGTGTAACTTTAGGTTGTTTATTTGCTTATTTGAGATCTTTCTTTTTTCTTAATATTGGCATTTTTCATTATAAACTTCAGTCTTCTCACTGCTTTTGCTGCATCCCATAAGTCTTGGTATGTTGTGTTTCCATTTTCATTTGTCTCAAGATTTTTTTTTTCCTTTTGATTTCTTCTTTGATTCATTGGTTGTTCAGAAGTACGTTATTTGTGAATTTTCCAGCTTTCTTCCAGTTATTGTTTTAGACACTGTGTCATGTGCCCTTGAGAAAATTGCATATAACCATGTGTCTGATACTCCATCCATTTGGTTAAAATATTGTTTAAATCTGCTGTTTCCTTGTTAATTCTCTGTCTGGCGATGTATCCATTTTTGAGAGTGGGGTATTCAAGTCTTCAGCTATTAATGGATTCTGTGTGTTTCCCCTTTTATTTTGGTTAGTATCTGCTTTATATATTTAGGTACTCTGATGTTGGGTGGTATTTGGGCATTATTTTTGTTTTCGGGATATTGTAGCCTAGAAAACCTCAGTTATATAACAAACATATTCTCCAGGAATGTTTTCTGAGATTTTCAAAAATCTGCAGATTCCTAACGATGGAGATGTCGTACGGGTGTCTGGCTCTTTTCTAGAATGACATTTCAGCAGAGACGCTTCTGCTGCCCGTGCCTTCACAACAAAAGTTCCCTATTTAATTGGCAACTCTTCACACACAGACAGATAGGAATGCGCTTTCAATCCTCCCAGGCAGAGCCGCATAGCGTACGGAGCAGTAACACCAGAGCTGGATTGAGGCGCGGCGCCAGGTGGCACGGGGCACCCTCTGCAGCCCAGGGGTCCTCGTGTGCTTCTCATCTGTGCTCAGCACCGTCACATGTCATCCTGGCTGGGGACCCCTGGGCCTTTATTAAAATGAAAAAGCAGAAAGGAATATCAGACCAGTGAATGCCACAGGCCACTGTGCAGGTTTGCCATCCCATTTTTCCTTCTGTTGCACTCATTAAAAGAAAAACAAAGCTGAGGAGCGGGTTCTCAGCCAGGACAGGTGCCGACAGAAGCTGAAATTGTGCACTGATTGTGCTCCTTCCCACACTCCCAGGTTAAAAATTCATCAGAAGTAACAGATCTCCCCTTGCAGGAACTTCTGGCATGTTTACATATCACTTTCATTTTTCCAGGTAATCACATGAGCCCCACAGGCCTTTGTCCATCTTGAGGCCCCGCCTCTGTAATGCCCAGGACCCCTCAGGGGGAGGTCTGGTCTCCTCCAGCCGCCGCCTCGCAGGGAGCTGGAGCCCATCAAT
Source organism: Rhinolophus sinicus (assembly GCF_057876585.1). Classification (NCBI taxonomy): domain Eukaryota; kingdom Metazoa; phylum Chordata; class Mammalia; order Chiroptera; family Rhinolophidae; genus Rhinolophus; species Rhinolophus sinicus. Next base: position 3,049,093 of record NC_142504.1, read on the forward strand.
GCCATGGCCGGTGCTGCCAACTTGTGCAGACAGGGGCGCTCCACAGCCCAGGGACGCCGGGCCTGGAGCCAGGCTGAGGCCGGCTGGGCTGCAAAGTCTGTGACAGTGCTTGGTCAGGATGCTGGGCGCAGCCCTTTCTAGTAACTTCAGGTGTCTTCTCAGGCACCATCCACCCCAAAAGCACCTGGGGACTGGGTGGATCCCTGGATTCTAGAGCAGGAGGCTCAGCCCGGCTTCTCTCCAACCAGGGCGTGCGGCTATCTAGGAGGTACACAAAGCCCAGCTATCCTCCCATGGGCGCCCATCGGCCTGGCCCATACGCACGGCTCCCGACATCACCTAGTGCGATGAGAAGACCAGACCGAGGGGCATCTGATTTTGAGCCTCAGCCTGGCCTTGCTGCAGCTGTTCTTTCTATAAAGAGGAGAAAACAGCACTCTGGCTCCCCAGGTACAGGCAGCCCCACGTGCCTGGCTGTGCCACGCCTCCCCACTCACTACAGTGACACTAGCCCTAGAGGGGCACACGGACTCAACCATTCTCATCTAAGGGAGGGGCCGCCTGCTCTGCTGAACGCACCCCTAGTGATGGGCAGGGCAAGCACCAGAGACTACAAAGGAGAGGCAGTGAGGGAAGTGTCCTAACTCACTCTAGTAGTGTTTTGTTTCCTGCTCGGGATCAGTAGTAACGGGCCTTGTGAGGTCCCCTTCCTGCCTCATGTTCATCTTAGTTCCTTAACTTCCTCCAGAGACCATCATCCAGTTGCCAAGGACCAGCAGCAAGCAGTCCAGAGGAAAATGAAAAAGCCAGGCCTTGTGTTCAGAAACCAGAGGGAAAATGTAGTACTCAAAGGCCCTAAAATATAAAGCTTTTCCTTTTTCAGTTGTGTCTCTCTCAACTTGTCATGGTGTTTTTCACTTGCTATTTATTGTCATTCTAAGTAAAGAAAACCTAAACACATTAAATCATTAGCATGAATCTTACAACTTATCTTTATGTTGTGCAATGCCAGCTTAAAATGCAAATATAAGAGACTTTCACTAATGCATGGGCTTGTCAAAATGGCACAGTTTGCATTCCGTAGCTCAGACATGCCAATGTCCTCCCTTCATACCAAGGCAGTGGAAACGCTGCACTGAACCAGCTCTGCTGTTCTCATTTCTCTGCCTGGCACATACACATTCCACCAACGGGCGGGTGGAATGCAAAAGGAACTATGGGTCGGCCTGTTTTTCTCTTTCCTTCCATGTCATCGTTTCCAGCATAAGTCGCTGTCTGACACATAACTAACTAGCAAGTGTAAATCCATGGATGTTTCAGAAAAGAGGAACAGCTCACGACTTCCCCGCGCCTCAATGGAGTGTTGGGTCTTGTGGGCCAGCCCCGTTCCTGGCAGGGAATTTGTGCATCTCTGCGTGTGTGTGTGTGTATATGCACGTGTCTGTATAGTGCACACGAGTGTATATAGTTGAGTTGAGAGAAAGATGAGAGATAAATTCCTCTCTTCCACACTACAATCTCACTACAGTTTCATGAGATCGTAAGGAAAGCCCTACCCAGCAAGGCCCCAAGTTGCAGAACCAGGAGGAATGGGAGCACAGAGGTGGAGAAATGGCCTCTGAGCTCTAGGCTGTGAGCAGCTAAGGACAAAGCTAAGTGTGTGTGGACACCACTGGCTGTGGTGACTAGAAGGTGGCTGGTCTTGAAACCATGACCAAAAGCACACACCACGCTTGTATGTTCAAATGTTTGTCATCTCAGACTATATGCTTAGGAAGTACACTGGCAGATTTCATTGTCGCTACTGTATATAAAACAGAGAGCAAATAACTGGAAAAATTCTAAACTCCCAAGCAGTGAAGGATGAATTCCAGACACCTTTACGGAAGTGGTCCATTGTTTTTTCTGGGTCCTGAGAGTTAAAAGAGTAGAGTGTAGTCAGCCCCCAATTTTGGATTTTAATCTCTCTTCCTGCTTTATCTTTCTGTTCACTTGGCAGCTGTAGTTGATGAGACTAAACAGAGGGGTGATGATTGGAGAGCCAAGGAAAAAACCCAGAGGCCATTTGAATCAACCTAGTTTAACCTGACAAACCTGCCTGCTACCTAAGAGGCAGCTGGCGTGACATGTGTCTCCTCCCTTGAACCAGACCAGAAAATGACCCAGCAGTTTCATGACATTCAGACCAACAACGCTGCAGGCACTTATGCTTTTGTATCTGGGTGACAGTGCCAGTTGCCTCTCTACCACCGCACTACCGTTCATATGCCTTAGCGGTCTGACCACACGTGAGTATGACTGTCTCAAGGCACCACCCAGCATCTCTCTGCCTTACCATTCTTCAATGGCTTCTATCAGCTAAAAGGAGTCAAGTCCGAACACTGCGCAGAACTCTCAAGGCCCATTATAAATCTGAACTCCACTTTATCCTCCTGTTTTCAGGGGGATTGGGTGTGTAAGTCAGGGGATCCTGCTAGCCTGGTCATTCAGGCTTTATTTGGATCCAAGGAGCTAGAATTTCAATGGTGAATACACTCCAACTTTTGAATGTTGGAACTATTTAGGTATTTTAAAGTTCTGTGTGGATTATGGCAAACATAACCCTGGGGCAAATACAGCAGAGATAGCTGCCAGTTTTCAACCTGAGAGAGATGTATGTTGTAGATGAAAATTTCTTACTTTGGAGTTTATCGTTCTCCTAAATTACAAGTCAAAGAGAGCACTCTATTCCACCAACAACAGGATGAACGTTCTTTCCAAGTAGACATGAGATATTTATCAAGATGAAAAACCTCCTGGGACATAAAAGAAGTGTCAAAAAACATGAAAAGTTTCAAGTTATACAAAGTACAATCTCTGAGCACAATAGAAATAAATTAAAATCAATGACAAACCAGACAAAGATAAATACCACATGATTTCATTTATGTGTGGGATTTAAAAAACAAAACCAGTGGACAAACCAAATGAAACAGAAACAGACTCATAAATACAGAGAAGCCTGATGTTTGCCAGATGGGGCGGTGAGTAGGGAGAATGGGCCATAAAGAGGAAGGGGATTAAGAAGTACAAACTTCCAACTGTGAAACATAAGTCACGGGATGTAGTGCACAGCACGGAGAAGAGATTCACTAATATCCTGATAACTATGTGTGGTGTCAGATGGTTGCTCGACTTACCAGGGTGATTACTGTTAAAGCATATAAACGTCTAATCACTATAATATTGTATGTCAACTATAATTAAAAATGAATTTTAAAAAAGAACAAATTCGCTTTCCACACAAAAGTCAGTGAAGTAACAAATAATTGGTAGCAAACTTGACCTTTCTGATACCTAACCACTGCAGAGCACACATTCTTTTCATGCGCCTATGGAATTTTAATCAAAACCCATCATATTCTGTCAAGGAGCATTTTCCAACACATTTTAGGTGACTGAACTCATTCACAGTATGTTCTCTGACTACAGCACGAGTGAGCTGGGAAAAAGTTGAGGAAAGATGACTCGAGAACGCCTAACTACTTGCGTGTACACTACAGAGTATATCTGATACCCGTTGGTTCCTGGTTTATGGCACAGAGCTTCAAAAACTCTTGGAATCCCCTGAGAGGACTGCCTTTTGTCTTTCATAAGGAGCCACGTTTGACTACCCCTGAGTTTATGCTACTGACGTGACTCACGGCTAGCCTTGAAATTGTGCCAAGGGAGGAGCTGGCCGTGTCAGAGACTCGGAGCCCTGGTTAGAGGGTTAGAGCTCTCAGCCTCATACTCCAACCCCTCGGGTAGAACTTGAGTTCAATCATGTGGCCAGAGGTTTAATTCATCATGTCTGTATAATTAAAACTTGATTAAAAACTGAACACAAGCTCAAGGGAGCTTCCTGGTTGGTGAGTATATTTCTGTATAACATCTACAGGGTGGCTGTGCCCTCGCTGCACAGGGACAGAAGCTCTTGCGTTTGGGGCCCTTCCAATCTTGCCTTAGGCACCTTTTCATCTGGCACTAATTATAAGCATAAAGCAAAGAAAAGAAAAAAATCAATGACAAAGACAATACCTGGAAAACCCCAAACTTTGAAAACCAAATGCCACACGTCTGCATAAACCAAATAAGTCAAAATGGAAATTAGAAAATATTTTAATTTAATGAGAATGAAAACACACTGTATAAATTCTGTGGGGTGCTGTTTGATCAGCCTTGAGGACAATATATAGGAGTGAAGACCTGTATTAGAAAATAAGCAAGGTCTCAAGACAATGAGCTCAGTTTTCACCATAAAAAAACTAGAAAAAAGGAAAGCGAATTAAACCCAAACTAAGCAGATGAAATAATAAAGAGCAAAGCAGAAATTAATGAACTAGAACATAGACAAAACTTTAGAGAAAAAGCAAGGAAACCAAACGCTGGTTCTTTGAGAACAATACAATTTGCAAGCCTCTAGACAGACTAACCAGGTTGGAGAAAAGATACAAGTTGTTGATCTCAGGACTGAGAGGTGGTCACGTTGCTACAGGCTCTGCACGTATTAAGAGATAAAAGAAAATTAACATTTTGAACAACTTTATTCTGAAAGATTGACAATTTAAAGTAGACAAATTTTATGAAAGACACAAACTGCCAAAGTACATTCAGAAAGAAGTAACCCAGAACTCCCAATGTCTATTATCGATACTCAATTTGTAGCTGAAAACCTTCCCACAAAGAAAATTCCAGGCCCAGATGGTTTCACTGGTGAGTTTCACAAAACATTTAAGGAAGAAATAGTATCAACTGTACAGAAACTCCACTGGAAAATAGAGGAGGAGGAAATATTTCCCAACTCATTCAATGAGGCTCGACCCTGATGCCGAAACCAGAGAAAGACAAGACAAGGGAATTGGCAAACACAAAAAAACTACAACCAATACTCCTCATGAACATAGATGTCAAAAGCTGTTGCAAAATCTCAGCAAATTAAATTCAAGAATGTGTAAAAAATATAAGTAATATGCTAAAACATAGCGACTAAAAAGATTTATCCTAGGAATGAAAAATTGGTGTAATTAAAAAACATCAATCAATGTAGTTCACCATGTTAATAAAAGAAAAAAGAAAAAACATATGATCATCTGAGTTAATACGAAAAAAGCAAGTGGTAAAATTCATACATCCATTCCAGATTAAAAAATAAAAACAACAAATCAGGAATAGAAGTGATTATTATTAACCAAACGAAGGGCATCTATAAAATACCTACAGGTAGCATCACACTTAATGGTGAACGATTGAATACTTTCCCCCTAGAATTATGAACAAAGCAAGTATATTTTCTCTAATGAACTCTATTAGACAGTGTGCTGGAGATTATAGCCGCACCAAGGTAGTAAAAAGAAAAAAATAAAGCTATCCAGATTGAAAACAAAAAAACTTAAAATCCCCGTTAGTCATTAGCACCACAATGCAAATTAAAACCACAAAGAAATGCCATTACACTTCCATTGCAATAGCAGAAATTAAAGAACTTGAGCATATTATATTTTGGAGAGGATGTGGAAAAAGCAGAGCTAGCACCCACTTCTTGTGGGAATGTAAATTACACAGCAAGGAAAACAGTTTGGAAGTTACTTACAAGTTAACATAAAATTACCATATGACCAGCCACCCCAATCCTAGGTATTTACTCAAGAGAAATCAAAGCATATGCCCACACAGACTTACAGATCAATGTTCAAAGCTGCCTTATTTGTAAGAGCCCCAAAGTGGAAACAACCCAAGTGCACAACAGTTGAATGGAAAAAAATAAAATTGCCACCTGTCCGTACAAGGAATACTGCTTATCAATAAGAAGGAATTCAGTGTTTACATATGCAAGCTATTTGCTGGACTGAGAACAGACAGACCTGGGACTGATGGAGGTGAGGGCTTAGTGGCCTCCTGGTGTGCAAATGACAATATGGGCACACAGATGCAATGTGGGGGAAGGGCCCCAGCTGGGAGTGGAATGCCCGCTGGTTTTCCAATCCTGATATGTTCAGTTTTCCTATGAAGTTAAGGAAAAATAAGAACCAAGTTCATGGCCTTGGTGCACACGGAGGAAAGTAACTCAGCGATTTGGACTGGGGGCCTCATTTGCTCACATGCAGCCCGCGTGGCCAGGGCTTCCCTCTTAGAGGGTCCCCTGCAGGCAGACACAGCATCCCACCCCTCTGCTCCCTGTCACCCGGCTGGGTGGACGGCGCCTGCCTCACTTCATGCCCCTGCATCCCGTCCCCAGCAGAGTGATGGCTCTCTGGACCTCTTGGGAGCACACACTGCCAGTTGTATTTCCGGATGGTGGCCATGAGGTAGGCGGCGGCGGCAGCTCATGTCAGCAACCCCAAGGAAACCTAGTCAACTTTGCTTTGTCGAGGTTTGCATGGCACGGCCCTTTGTCTGCTGTCACAAGGATGCTTCCACTGTGAGGGACGGGGCTGATGGGCCGCTTTGAGGTCTCCTGCCCCGGGTGTCCTCCCTATAGGCACACAGTGCTCTCCTGGGTGAGGTGCTGACGCACTTCCCTCTTTCCTCAAAGTCCAGATGAGGGTGGCTCAGAGCCAGAGGGAGGCGGTCCTGCACATCCCATTAGCGTCCCGGGTGATCAACCTGGAAGAGGGTCCAACAGGCCTCCTGGGACACGACAAAGACACTTGGAGGAGAGACGGTCAGGTCCACAGACACCAGAATGAAGGCTCTGAGTTGTAAGGACCTAGCGATCACCGCTGCCACCGCAGGGGCTCCCACAGGGACACCAGGAAGTCTTTCCAGCAGGAGAGGGAGAGTGCTTCAGGTACAGGGTGAAGGGCAGTGAGCGCCCGCATTTCCGCAGGATGCCCGCTGCTGCCTCTGAGACGGGGCTCTGTCCTGTACAGGGCTGATCCTCAGTGGCTCAGGAGCGAAAACTCAGTGGAAGCACAGCTTTGGGAGCACAGGCCGAAGGTGTGGGCCACATCCACGGCTCTTGTAGTTGGCCCTGAGGGCAGCGCAGGCACTGGTGAGATGGAAGCAGACACCTCCATTGGGAATGCTAAGAGCAGAGAGGAGCCAAGAGCAACAGCAGAAAACTTGAATGATCGCCGATGTAAAAAATAATATAAACGGAGCCACTTTAAAATGGAGTCAGTGCTGCCGCCCAGAGGACGGCAGCTCGTTTAATGCCTCAAACCTTCTGGAGGTTAAGAAGGAAAAATAACCTTTGGATCCGGCCCTAAAGCAACATTGTGTCCTAATGAATTGTTTGCAACAATAACAAGAAAGCAGATATTATGACTACTGACTGATGCCTATCGGACTGAAAATTGAAACATTGTTTCAAATTAGCATCATTATGTCATGTTATGTGTACCAACAGCAATGCCTGCCTTCTATTGATGTCACTGTCCCCCTTCCCTGTCTCAGAAACACCCATGGCCTTTGTTCCTCATGGGAACACTATTCGAGCTTCTGCCTGAATCAGTATGTCCTCAGTAGCTATTCTTACAGATCTCAATAAATGCTTGTCACCTGTCACTTTGAAAGGCCTTTTATTTTTAGGTTAACACCACCATGAGGACCCTGCCAAGGCAGGGGAAGGGGCGCGTGAGGTTGGGGTCCCAGGGATGATTCTAGGGCAGGTACATAAAACCAATTGCCGTTTTCTCTGCCCTGGGATTGTCCTATCTGTGACTGATCTGATGGGATCCAGTGAAGCCAGAGTACTCTTGGGGGAAAATGTTTCAACTGTAACTCACGAGACTCAGGGAGCCGCTACCACTGTCTCCTGGAATTCCTTAAGTCTCCGTGGCTGCTTCCAAGTCCCCTTTACATTTTTTTTGCAGATGCCTCAGGTTTTCAGCCGGCGGAAGCTGCCACATGTCCCATGTACACGACCCTCTCTGGAAGCCTGCACATCTGTAACTTTGGGTGCACACGCTGCATTTTAGAATGAATCTAAAAGTCCCTTTTCCATTTTACAGCAGAGGGGAAGACAAAGTAAGCTGAAGTCTGGTCTCCCTAAGAATTGGAAGGTGCTCAGGCAACGGTGGCCCCTGGAGGGCAGTGACAGGAAGTGGAGGCAGAAGAAGGGTGTGGGGAGCCACACAGCATGTGTAACCCCCAGGAGCTGCGAGTGCAGCCAAACAGGTTCTGGAGGCTGGTTTCTCACTGGGACGAGCCTTTTGAAAATGGAGTTGGGAAGCAAAGGCATTGGCTGAGAAATAGAATCAAGATGCAAGAGAGGGCGGAGCTGAAAAACCAGGTCCCGAGAAGATGAGATGGGAGAGAGCAGACCAAGGCCCACACACCCACGAGCTAGCGAGGAGGAGTGAGAAGAGCAGAGTGGCTGCCCCACCTCCGTCCCAATCCGGACACAGCTGCAGGGCCACATCCCTGTCCATCCCCAGGAGCCTCACGCCCCATCGCCCCAGGTGGCGTCCTCCACACCCCTGGACTGCAGTCAGCCACCCATGTTGTTTTCAGCTGACTCCAGGGCCCCGGGAGGCGTTTCCACCCTGGGCTCCACACCAGGCCCTTCCCACCCACCTCCTCTCCTCACCTGGAGGACCCGGGCCCTCGGCCTCGTCTGCTGAGAGTGACTGGAGGAGATACCGCAGGGAGAATGAATTTGGGGCCACGCACCTCATGGGGCCCTGCACCCTGCCAGGTGGAGTTTCCCTGGGGCATTCGCTGGCCCATCCTCCACGACAGCATTTCACACCCTGTGAATCTCCCGAGGTCCCCATATGCCCTTCCCACTCCTCTCCCTGCACTTGCTCATCTTCAGGAGGGAACAAGAATCAGAAAAGCACGTTCTCGCCTCCCCTCTCTCAATCCACCCGCCCGGGCAGCTGCCTTTCCCTCCTTCCTGAGGGTACCAGGCTCAGCGCCAAGGCCCACCTGCTCCTGCCATCTCTGCGTTTCCCTGGACCATCACATTTTCCTCTTTGTGCTGGATCATTCCATCAGCAAGCCACATGCAGGAATCGGTCACTTCAATACCCTCTGGGGACACCACAGCCCTCCCACTTCTGCCCTTGTCTCTGCTCTCGGGTGTGGCCAGTTGAGCATCCCCCCCCCCCCAGCTTCTCTACACAGGGTGACCGCCCAGCCCCGGGTGACCGCCACGTGGGCACGCACTTCACGGCCTCACCTCCCATGTTGCCGTCTCTACATGTGTGTGTTTAAGAAGATACAATTATAAAAGAAGACATCAACGGGGGGTGGGGACCACACTAAGTCACACACACACAGCAGAGTTTTGAAAACTAAACAGAACCTTGATTTTTTCTTTTTAATAGCATTCTGAAATGTTTTCAAACAGTTTTGGACTTAAAGATAAGTTGTAAAAATAGCACGGAGCGTTCTCATGCGGCCCTCACCCACCTTCCTGTCACCTCCACGTGCTATATAACAGTAGCCATGCTTAAAACAGGCACCTGACACGGGTGCAGTACTTTCCTAAACCACAGACGGCGGCTGCAAGCCCAGCTCTTCCCCCTCCTCCTGTGGCAGGATCCGCCGGGGCGCCACACCGCATGCAATGGCCTCCTCTAATGTGACAGCTTGTTATTCCTATTACTGTCATTATTAGTGTTATTGAAAATCCCTCAGTTAAGGTTTGTCGGATGTTTTATCATAATTAGATGAAGGCATTTTTGGAAGAGCTGCATAGACTTATAGAATTTTTAAGCTGACTGATTACTATGTGACTGAAAACATTCTAAGGAGGTTTTTTTTTTTTTAAACATATTAACTCACTTAAAGTCCTCCATGAAGTAATGGTTTACCCCCTTTTTGCAGAAGAGGAAACAGGCATTGAGTGGTTGCGGCAGTTCACACAGTTGGTGGGACACAGTTGGCACCTGAGCCCAGCCCTCTGACGTGGCCGGTCACCACACTGAGCTACGAGTGGCGGCTGTGCCAGGCGGGACGTGGGGCTGGACCCTCAGGCCTGCAGCCCGGGGGAGGAGAGACGCTGCCAACAGGCTCCTTGCACCGGGTGCAGGGACTCTTTCAGTCCATCATAAAGTGAAAGTAAATGCCTGGATGGTCCTGTTTCCGCCATGCTCGTTCGTAGGACCTCTCTTCAACTTAACCTCGTGTTCCATTTGCATCTAGCTTTATCTTAAGGGAGGAGTTATAACCTAGAAAGATGCCACTGAGTCAGAAATTTTTGAGTTAGGAGCAGCTAGATGGAGAACCAGATCCAAAACGAGCATAGAGAAAGCTGCTAGTGGAAGGTGCCTGTTTTGTACTATCCTTGAAAGTGAATCGTCACGGCCACGTTACAGATTGCCTGTTCATAAGACTTGGGGCTTGTTAGTAAGTGGTGAGTCAAGACTGTGTGTACAAGACTACTCCCTTATGCAACAATTAATGGCCTTATTTTCTCTTAATGCAAGGTACACACGTGAAGGCTCAGAGTTCTTTTAGATAGCAGATGATTCCACGTTCCTTTAAATGTTGACCTCTGTGACTGCTGTGCTTGTACGTCATTTATGAAACCCCTTGAACAAGCCACTATTTCCAGACAGATACATGAATTGCAGGGGAAAGCATCACGAGCATTAGTGCGCACCTGGCCGGAGGTGTGTCCCCAGAGAGCGGCTATCGCCGGATCAGTGATAACCAGAGTAACAGAACAGGTGTTCTTCAGTGCTTGGGCCGGGGCCCAGTATTGTTTAACATCTTTATCAATGACCTGGGCGAGATGGAGTGGAAAGCATGCTTCGTGCGTGTGCAGCTGGTACAGAGCTCGTCAGGGACAAACAGGGCCCCAGAATAGAGGGGAGCAATTCAGACCGGCCTTGGCACATTGTGGCTTCCACAGTTCAGCAGTACATTGACTAGACTCTGTGGGGAGAGAACAGTCTTAGGAGAAAAGGAGAGCTACAAAGAAAGTAGAAACTACTGTCTGTTCATCAGTAGTTGGCCACCTGACTGGGACAAAAGCAAGAAGACAACAGAGACGGTGGCCCAAGGGAGCAGGTGACGCCTGCTGTATCAGCCAGCGTGGTGATTCTCTACAGCCGCACTGCACTCAGACAGGGGACAGGGGCGGGTGGGACAGAGCAAGGAGAGCAAGGTATAGGCGACAGATGGAAGGTGCGCTGTCTCTTGAGGTTATTCTTGGAGGAGCAAAGCCTGGGCTGTCTGTCAGGTGAACGGTAGTGCCACTGAGTTGTACTGAACAAGGGGGCATGATTTTGTAATATCATAGAAAATAAATAACAAAAGCAAGCAAAAATAAATGAATGAACGCATAAGGCCAATATAGATGAACAAAAGTAAATTATAAACATAGAACATGTGGAGTTAGTGTTAACTAAGAAGAGAAAGCTATCATCAGGTGCCATGACATGTCAGAGAACCAAAGTCTTGCACTGAAGACAGAAGAGGGCGAAACCCTCGTCATTGCTGAGACAAGCTTTATATTGTATTCATTATGGTTCTTTTGAAAGCCAAGCAACCGAGAAAACAAAGAAGTAAATCCATACCTACGTATTTACATAAATAAGGTGTGTGTATAGGGGTGCTACCCTCTTCTGTCCTTTTTTATTGAGCTGTATGTAAATCATATATCGTAAGACGCACCCGTTCGAAGTCCTTCTTAGTCTGTGGTTTGTCTGAATTCCTTCTTAGCCTATGCCTGAGGTGGCAGAAAACACTCAAAATAATTAACCACCTGGATTTGGTTGGTTAGGAGAGCAGAAATGCTTTAATCCGGAATGCAGTGCAGAATATTCAGAGTGGAACAATTGGTCGCCTAACTGTAAAACTTGCCAAAGTGGGGGATGAAGTTCCCCCCACAGAGACTTCTGAAAGTAAGCTAAATTCTGATCTCTCTGGCAGGGCACAAACGTAGTCTTACCTGACAGTGAGGTTAGACCCTGAGATGTTAGGCCTTTGTGTGTGTGTTATTTGATTCTGGTGTTTGTCAGTTCTGAGTGTCGAAATGTGTACATTCATAGAGAGAAAACAACCACAAGGAGGAAAACAAATAGTCATGAGCCCTTTGGGCCAGTGTAAAATGTAAATATTTTCTCAAACTCTGTCAACATCGCCAAATCAGCAGTTGAGTGTCTAGTCTGCTCTTCTTCACTGAACAGCAGCGCTCAGTGTCGGAGTTTTTAATCAGCTATCACCATGAAACCAGATGGCGTAAAGTGGTACCATGTTAACCATCAATCCTCCTGCCAGCAGGGTGAGAAGTGAGCTGTGCTCAATGTCAAGGAAACTAGATGGATGAAAGAAACATTCTGATGTCCCGTGACCTCTGTGATGATGTTGCCGTCCTGGTGACATGTCCTGCCATTTCTGATTATTGGGATGCTGCCTTTCACTTTAAAAAGTGAAGGGGTTCAGAACAGGCCTCCCTAAGACATGCCTCTTTGGCGTGTGAATTATTTTGAGCTGAAGCCAACTGAGACCCTGTGAACTCATGAGTAACTTGAGTTCTCCCCCTTAAAGAGTTTAAATTAAGGGCCTTGCCCAGCACGAGTTACCACCAGAAGTCACTCTGTATGACCTACCTATAGGGCAGGGCCAACTTCTGATTATTGAACAGCTATTTTTCTTATCAGCAATAACCCTCCTTCCCCTCTGAAGCCCCAGGACACCTTACCTCATCCTTAGCTCAGAATGTCATCCGTACCTCATTTGAACGCTCTGTTTCCCAACCTCTCACATATGTAGGGTTCCTAGACGTATACAGGTATATAATTAAATTTGGTCATTTTCTCTTGGTAATCTGTCTCATGTCTATTGGATTATTAGACAAGCTGAAAGATTCTAGCAGGGTTAAAGGAACGTTTCTTCTGCCCCCGCAGAAGAAAGACCCTTTGCTTAGTTGTATGATACTATCTGCCTGTCCCCTTTTCTCCTATTTTCTATGGAGGGGAAAACAATGTGGGTGGCAGCTGTGGGAGTACTTCACAGATGGTGCCAACCCACCTACAAAAGGCTTTTGTTTTCAGGTGCCCTGCCATCTGACAGGTGTGGATGGTCCAGTGGACTCAACAATGTGCAAGCTGGTTACCATTCTCTATGAATTTCAAGGGACCAGGCATCACTACTGTCCCAAGGGAGAGGAGTGTTTAGATGGGGGGGGGCTCCAACCAGGGGGTGCACAGCTCTTCTGTGCTGTTCACCTGAGCTGGTCAGAACCCATGGTTCTCTTTTATCTGTTTCACAGGTAAACAGCATTCCCCAAATTTCTACCTATTTAGATGGAAATACAAAAAGGTGTCAGGTCTCATTAGGTTGACAAATGAGCCTTCCGTAATTTGCATTTCCCTCATTACCTTTGCAATCATTAGCCCTCACTTCCCCTTTCTCTTTGTTGCTCTCTGCACCTCCTGAGTTGAAAGTAGGTAAGTACCCACCTGACAGAAAACGTGTCCAATGCCCTCTGTAGTACAGACTGGACCGAAAACAGCAAGAACCAATACAGGTGAAAGCAGATAAAAGACTCCCAGTCAAAGGAAAACTAGAAAAGGACGTCAGGGAGCGTTGCCACAGGAGTCAGGCTGCTCCCACTTCTAAAAGAAAGTTTTCTGGCTACAAAATATCGGTACTGATGAGACAAAGTGATCTTTGGAGTCTGGTGTAGGCCTTTCATCCACAGCTACCGGAGAGGGGCTGGTATTTTTTACTCATTATACTAGTCAATTACGCTATTTGGAAATTTCTAAAGAATGTTAGGTTAGTGCTTTTTTGTTTAACACCTGCACTTTGATTCCTCCTTAACATCAAATATAATTTCTAACCAGCAGCTGCAGATTGGGAAGTTGCATTACACCATTATGGCCTTAGCGTAAGTTCCCGCTAGAGAATTTGCACTTGCCGTTAGGATCCAAGTGGAAATACTATGTTCGCTTTGGGATGTGATCAGTGCCCAAGTGTCTTGGCCATTTGGTAAGGTCTTTGGCATACAGAATGCTTTCACTGAGTTATGTTAATGATATTATTCCCATTATGCCTAATAACTTGAAAAGTTACACTTTGTAACTATATATACACATACACACATACGTACCTGTATGTGTGTGTGTATGTGTATATATAATATGTATACAGTTCATCCCTAAACAGCATGGATTTGCATTGCACAGGTCCACTTATACATGAATTCTTTTCAATAAATATACTGGAAACATTTTTTGAGATTTTCTTACTACTGTGAAGCAATCGTATTGATTGCAATAGGCTGTCCTAAAGCAGTGCTACTGCTGTTTTTTCATTGTCAATGCATAAATTGTTATACCTGTAAATAAATACAAATTTCTTTTTTACATTATCTTTCCATTTTTGATGTCTAGTGTTAGTAATATGTGTAACATCTACAGTGCTTTTCATCATATAAGGTAATATCGATGTGGGTACAGACAGACAGATGATTCATCTTGTAAACAGGTGATGAAAAATTACGGTATCGATAAATATATACAGTACTGTAAATGTATTTTCTCTTTCCTATGATTTTCTTAATAACATTTTCTTTTCTCTAGCTTACTCTGTTGTACGAATACAGTATATAATACATATAACATACAAAATACATGTTAATTAACTGTTTACGTTATCAGTAAGGCTTCTGGACAACAGTGGGCTATTAGTAGTGATGTTTTTGGGGAATCAGAAGTTATCTGTGGATATTTGACACTGCATTGTTCAAGGGTCAACTGTACACTTAAACACACATGGAGAGATTTAAGACAGTGGAACACAATGTTGGAGTGTTTACTTCTGATAGTGGGTTTTGTGGTGATTTTAACTTTTAAAAATTATTATTTGATATATGAGGTGTGATAAAAAACCATGGTGAATGTTTAAATTAAAAAAAAAAATGTTACAGTAAAAGACACATTGCCATTGATCCTCCTCAGAAGACTTCCCCTTGCTTTGAACATACTTATCCCATCATTCTTGCCACTTTCTGGAGCAGTTCTGGAAGTCCTCTTTCGTGAGTGTCTTTAGTTTCACTGTCATGGCTGCCTCGATGTCCTGAATGGATTAAAAATGTTTACCTTTCATGGTCATTTTGACTTTGGGGAAGAGCTAGAAGTCACACGTTGCCAGATCCGGTGAATAAAGTGGATGAGGACACACTGTAATGTTTTTATTTGACAGAAATTGCCGTACCAGAAGTGATGTGTGACACAGAGCCTTTCCATTGTGATCACAAAATACGGTGAATGCTGCTGCCAAGTGCCATCCAATGGAAAGGCAGGGCTCTTCAATATGGGAAGTGGTGCATCAAACTTTAGTAACAGAGTGTGACGAGTTTCAACTTGTTCGGTGCCGTCAGTCAGGTGTGAGCCACGGTTGAGAGAAGGTGTGTTTTAAAGTGCCGTAAATCATCCTCCATCATGACAATGCTCCGTGTCACACATCACACTCACATGACTGCAGGTCCCATCTATAAAAAGTGCTCATAAAAATGGTCTCATGGACCCACCCTACGAATTACACGAATTATTTATATTTATGATTATGTTGGTAAATGAAGGAGTCAGCAACAAAAATACAAAAAAAATTCCTTGTTTTGTGCTAAATATGTTAGAGATTGATACTTCGGCTTCCTTCGTGGAGCTTGTCAATCAGTGCAAGGACTCTGGGTGGCCAGCATATTCCAAAAAATAAAGTTATAATAAAAACTTGGTTAGAATATATGTGTTCTTTGTACTCCATTACATGAATTACTTGCTATGTGAATAAAATATTTTCTGGAGAATATCAATAACTCAAAAAAAAAGGCAACTATATTTATATTGAGTGCGAAAAGTAAAAAGATACAAAATCGTCCCAGGGACAGCCATTGACTTCCAGCTCATCCTATGATTGCATATTCTTGTCTCACATAGAGTCTTAAGGAAAGGTGTGCTTTGGAGGTCATACCAGCGTAAAATTATTACAAATTGTTAAATTCAGTTTTTATTTTAGGCATGTATTTGTGAATGGGTATGTATTATAAATTCTCTCTCTCTCTCCCTTCCTTTTGCTGGAAGGGAATGGGAGAAGATACCAGGACATAGAATCTTGACTTCTCTGGTCCAAGATATAGTAATTAAATTCCATTCCTCTTACTCATGTGCAATTCAGGCACATTTCCAAAGAAAAGAGGAATCGATTTGATTGCATGGAAGTGGTTATCAATTAGCCAATTGGTTCACATTGATGTCGTGAGAAGCATCCCCTGTCATGCTTCCTGACTCAGCCCGAAGCACTGGTCACCACTTCCTGTTTGCGTTCCCATGATCATAAGTGTGTACACTGGGCACCATCAGGCCAGCCGCTTGCAAGTCAGAGATTCGTGTTGAGCTTCACAGACTACTGGGCACACAAGCATTCCAAGTGTCTCTTTCTGGATCTGATGTTCTCGTGACACATAATACAGGCTGTCCAGGGGCAGGGCTGCTCGCATTTCAGGTCTGAGCTATGATAGCGCCTTCCAAATAAGGAAAGGGATAGCAGGGTGTGCGTTGTGAGGCAGGTGTTGCGTTTCAATCCATGAGGAAGAACGGATGGGATGCCTGGTGTCCGATTTGCCTTGGCATCCTTCCCTCCTGGAAACTTCAGCTACTCAGGGGCCTGTGCAGTAGTTCCTTATTCCATGAGTGAGTCTTTCCATGGGGTGGACCAGCCCCGCTTCTGGGCGACACATGTGGAATGTATGCTGAGCTGCCTTTTCTATCCTTCCCTGTTTAAATCGTGCTTGCTGTACATGCTGATGGTCTGGCTGACAGCAGACTCTCACATGAATGCACGTGGCTGCAATCCCCTGTAAGTCGTGAGGAGGCAAATAGGACTGAAGGCCAGGCACGTTATGTGCTGGCAGAGGCACTGGGTTTGACATTGGACTTCTCCTGGGGGACACTCAGCTTGTAGTTATCAGAGAGAGCAGCGAGGGCACACCACTTAAAGCTTCTGAGGCTCCTTTCCTCCCAGTCTGTATGATGAGGACACATGACAATGGATACCTCATGTAATTGTCATGAAGCAGTCAACTCTCATAAACTGCAAATTGTCAAACTGATCTAAGGAACCATTGTATGAAAAGAAGTGTATTTCCTCATGTGTGATTTCACTGGCTGCTAAGAAAGACTGAGCAGAAAACCCGTAAGGAATTCTGCCAAGGGGGATCTGCCAGGATTCCCGTGGTCTCTAAGCAAATCTGAGCTCTAGTGTATTATGTGAATGCTCGAGTTTTAGGTTCACTTCTCCTTGAAAATATTAATTTCAGTTTGGAAGTGACCTCAAGAAGCGATTTTGTCTAAATTCTGCCTTATATGCTAAATGTTACAGATTCCATAGCTTTGGTCCAAAAAAGGTGAATTGACTTGCCCAGAGTCACATGGTTAGCTAGTATCAGACTAAACCCAAAATTGTGGGCAGGATATAGGGTGTTGCTGCCACGGTGAGGTGCTGCTAAGAACCTACAAGTCAGACCCTAATTATTCAGCAAATAAAATCAGCACATAATTAATGAGCCCGACTGTCCACAGAAATTGCCCTAAGGAAGACATATCTGAATGAGCAAGAATCCGGGGCCTGTTCACATCTGTGCAGAACAGGTTAATAGAGGCAGCGTGCACGCACGTCACAGAGCCTAGAAAAAGGCGTCACAGGTCAGGCTTGGTCAGATTTCTCCAGCTCCGTGTACAGGGGCAGAGTCGTGACCAGTGGGCCCAGGGTCCCAGGAGAAATGTGGCCTCAGACCTTGTCAACCCCAGGGCCTTTGCCTTCAGACTAATTGCCTGTTCCCAGTTTTCTGGTTATAATCTGTTTCCCAGGTAAGTTTTCCAACAGAGCAAAGACATATGATTAATACCTCCTCTCGATATTGGCACATCTCACCATAATTTAGGAAGCTGATATCTGGTTTCTACATTGTCTTCTTGTGAATTCGGTTCATGTGAATCGTTTTCCTTAAACAAATCCGTGATGGGCTCACACATATACACAGGAACTTACACACGAAGGCTGATGATTAGAACCTGAGCTAAGATCCCTCCACGATGGTACAAGAGCCGAGCGAGGCCACTACGACGCCCCTCCACTGCCTTCACCTGAACCGTACCTACACTGAGTCCTCACTTAATGCCGTTGATAGGTTCTGCGCCTTTAAGCAAAACGATGTGTAACGATTTCACCACAGGCTAACTGATATGAAGGAGAATTAAGTTCCTACTGCATCTCATCAACGTTCAACAAAACGACCTTGCTCCAGGACCTGCTATTCCCGATTCCAGCCTAGCCCTCCTTGCACTACCAGGAAGTACCAGAGGGGGCGCACTTACTCCCCCTGCTCAGTGTCGGCGCGAAACCATCAGGTAAAGCTTTGCTGCTGAGCCCAGAGGTGGCCCACTGCCGGCGACCGCCACCAGGCTCTCTTAGAGCGAGTCTCATGACATGAGACTTGGGTAACCTTACTTCCCTGCCGTAAGCGACAGTGTCCCCAGTATTCCTGAGCGGATTGCATAGGAGTGCTCGCTGGATTTCTACAATTGGAACCCAAGAAGACAAGAAATGAAGATAAAATGTATAAGTGGCTTTAAATTGGTAATTACAAAAAGGCACAGGGATGCAAAGTACAGCCTAAGGAACATAGTCAATAATATTGCAATAACTCTGTATGGTGCCAGGTGGGAACTAGACTTCCAGACTTATTGGGAGATCACTTCATAAGTTATATAAATGTCTAACCACTAGACTGTACACATGAAACTAATATGATATTGTATGTCAAGTGTGATCGAAAAAAATTCAAAAGTGAATAAAAAAGGGAAAAAAATAGAAATGGCTGTTGCATATGACAATGTAATCGTTCAGTTCACTAAGCCACGTTTCACAGCCTATTAGATGGCACCGTGTCACTGGATGAGACAGATTTTGTTTCTCGAAGTAGCAGCATGCGGGGAAAAGTCACTTTGGAGTTTCTTCCACTTTTACTGTGTTAAATAACCATTTTCTGTAACAGCCTGAAACTGGCAGCTTGGGGGACTCAGCCATCCAAGTTTCCACACTTGACCTGCTGGGCAAATTTCACTAAGTTGAAGTTTGACAAAGACTATTTACCCATCACCTACGACAGTTTCACTTTACCATTGTTCATTTTAGTATCACCAACTTTTGGCAAAAAGCCAGGATCTCCTCATTGAATTCAAACTTAGTTTACAAGGTTTCCCAATGTATCAGATTTATACAAAATTAAAACAAATTGCCACTGAGCCACAAATATGAGCCTCAACTTCACTACAAAGGATCTCGTTATTAAAAAATAAAGAAATATATATAGAGGACAGAGCCAGAGGGAGTTTTCAAAGTGCTATTTTGCTACTGTTTCTACGATCGGTTTAAACTAACGTTTTAATCTTGCTTCTTTGAGTTAGTCCTTTAGATCAGCTTCGGTTTATTAATTATTTGTTAGTTACCAATAGATTTATTGAGTGTCTACTGTGTTCCAGGAGCACTTCTATCAGAAAGCGGCTTCTGATCTGGTTTTCAGGGCTCATCTCGTCAGGGTTCTCGTATTGTTTTCAGAGATAACAGGTCTCATTCATTTAGTAAAATCTTAGCTTCATGCTGCAACGCTACTTACCATCTAACGAAGCTCTTTTCTGTTAAGGTTTGTTAAGTGTCATAAATGTTGTCAAGTGCACAGTCTTAAATACACAGCTCCCTGAGGTTTTCTAACTGTGTGTACACTATGCTACCACACAGTAGGTCAAGATACAGAGCCGTTACATCCCCAGTATTTGGTCCCTTCCCTACCAAAACTCCAGAGCAAGCACTGCGGTGTCTGTGTCTGGCCTCTTTCGGTGTGAGGTCCATCCCTGAAGATCCATGGAGTAGCCGTTAGCGCCTGACATCGCTCTGCTCTGTTCTGTCGTCTGCCACATCACAATTTATTCACCTAGTCTATTCTTGAGTCACCTTTGGGCTGGTTTCCGTGTTGGGCAACTACAGACAAAGCTGCTGTGCCCGTTCCGGGATGTGTTTGGCGGACACGAGCACGTAAGACCTCTCAGCGTTACATCCAGGAATAAAACCACTGGGTCTGAGAGCAGGTGTGTGCTCAGTTGTAGCAGCTGCTGAGTTTCCCACAGTGGCTGTACCAATTTGTACTCCCACCAGCAGGATCTGAGAGGTCTGACTGAGACACAAGCTCACCAGTCCTTACTACTGTGTTTCCCTAAAGATAAGACCTCGCCAGACCATCAGTGCTAAAGCGTCTTTGGAGCAAAAAGTAATATTAAGACCCGGTCTTATTTTACTATAAGCCAGGTATAGAACAGAATAGAATAGAATAGACCAGGTCTTATATACATTTTTGCTCCAAAAGACGCATTGGAGCTGATGGTCCGGCTAGGTCTTATTTTCGGGGAAACATGGTATTGTTAAGTCTTTTAAATTTTACCCATTCTGATACGTTTCTGGAGGAATCTCACAGTAGTCTTAATTACACTTCCCTAATGACTCATGCTTATCGTAATTGCATAAGTGGATATTCTGGTTTCTACATTTGGCTCTTGTGAGGTCAGTCAGTGTCAATCACTGGCCTTGATCAAATCAGTGCTGGGCTCCAGAAAAAGTGGAATTTCGACTTGAAAAGCTGGGGATTACACCCTGAACACAGATGGCGCCACAATGGCAGGCCGGCCAGGGAGGCTGCACACAAGCTGCCCGCACCTCTGGCTGTCACAGTTCTCCACCTTCTCCAGATGGTGCTTGGCCAGTGGGACACCTACACCCTGAGCCCCTTCCTTTTGCCGCCCAACCTCTTTAGCGTGTGGTCCGTAGGTGACGACTGGTGGTCGCTGGGGATCCCTCCTTCCTCTAAGCCTCTATCACATAGGCCCCTCTAGTCTGCTGACACTGCACACGTAGAGCACCCACTGGAATGCGGTGAGGCCCAGAGGCCTTTTGTTCCCAATTCTCAGCGTCCTCGCCTCGCTTGTCACTGGACAATGATGACACCCCATTCCTTGCCACATGCTCCTCCTTTGCTGTCCATGAAACTGGGGTTTCCTGATGTCCCCACTGCCTGACCATTCCCTCATTCACGTCCTTGGCTGGCATTTGATTCCTACAAGTCTTCTAACTACAGAAGCCCAGGTCTCTCCTGTTTACCCCATAGACCTGCACACAGGAGAGCTCAGCCATGAGTGCAGTTTTCTGGTTTGGATGGACAGCCCTTCAACCTCTGCTCCTACTCAGGTCGGGGTGGCTCTGAAACATCCCATCTACTCACATCAACGTCAGCTTCTTTTCAGTGTAAGTTTTCCATGAATAGTTATCTCTGGCTTCTGGCATACAGGAAGCTTCTACCAGGTAGAAGAGACACTTTAGGTGTGTTTTCATCAAGGCGGCAGCATTTTAATTGGGTCTTGCTGTAGAGGAAGCTTATGGAAAATCGGTAAGAAGACAAGACCTGAGGTTGGGAGAGTCACTGACTCAGAGAGATGAGCAGGCACTAGAGACACCCGTTCCCTGCGTCTGTGGGAGGCGCTCACATTCTTTCTGGGGCCTGAGGGAACCTCAGTCCTAATTAACACAGGACTCTAGTCAGCCTGTCACAATTCACTGCCCCGTATGGACGCCGTTCCGCTCTCCCGTCGTGGTTCCTTCTGCACCACATCTGTCTCCACAGTGGTTCAATTCTGTTATTACGTAGGGTCTGTGTTTCTATTGTTAGTACCAGCCTCTTCCAGGTGCAGGTGGTGCTGGCGTCACCGTCAGGGCTCCTCAGTTTCCCAAGTCCTGCCCACTCTGACGTCATTCCTTCTGTTTCCATCTCCCCACCCCCAGAGAGTCAGCTCCCAGTGTGCCCTTCTCCTCTGTGACCTTGAACCCTTGGGGCCCAGTCAGAGATGCATGTCCCTTCTTGGTCCCTGATGACTGAGGTAACCCTCTCCCAGTTCAGCCCAGCCTCAGGAGCCCCTTGTTCTGGGTTTGTCACATCAATCATCTCCTCCCAGTGCTGCTGTGACTAAATAAACAGGAGGGGCGTAGTGAGACAGCGGAGTGGCTGGGCAACAGGGCTGACAGCCTGGCCCATGGACCAGTGCGTTTGGACTTCATTCTGGTGAGGGCAGGAAGCTCTGAAAACGTCTGAGCAAGGGAGTGACATGATGTGGACCATGTTTCAGGACTGATGGTGAAGGTTCAGGATGGAGAGAGTGATGGGCAGCTGAGCGCTGCTGGGGGATTAGAGAAGGACAGGGTAGGTTGGCGCTAGTGGGGAGTGAACTGATTTGAGACGATGGGAAAGGAGAACGAGTTGTCCACTGAAAACCTCGGTGACCGATACTAAGAACAGAAATGAGGAATCGTAAAGGAATTCTGGGTGTGGCTTTCAGGCGCTAGCTTCCAAATGTGCTGGTTGAGCTGGGCTGTGAAGTAGAAGCCTTGACCCTCCAACCTACTTATGGGGATGGAAACACTGTTTCACTTACTCCCAGGTCCTGGTGGTTTGACTATGAAATAATACGTATAGTCTTTAAGATTAAACTTGATTTTTAAAAAACTACCTTGTGCATTAAACAAATTTGGTTTTTAGCCAAAATACACACATTGTTTCCGAGGGAAAGAAAGTTTGCAAGATGAAGCCTCAGGGACAGCCACGTGGGATGTGGGGTGATGACACACTAAACATGAGGGCCCCCACTTTAGGCCAAAAAGCATCACCTTTTATGAGTTCATACATTGGGGCTCCAGGCTACACTTGAAAATATAACTCCTTCTGCAACAATTTTTTTAAAAACCATTAGGGTAACTTGTTAACATATTAAATTGTAAACTTTAGAATGATGGCCAATATGATTTTCTGCTTCGACAGTTCTGCTGTATATTCCCAGACATAGAACCACATCACCACTGGGGAGGCCCAAGATCGGGGAGTAGATAAACACTGTGTCTGGTTCTTTCCATAACATATTAAAATTACAACTAAATTATAGAACAATCAACCTGGAAAACCATCTGAAGTCTGGTGGAACAGAAGTTTTGTAACTAATGATATAAAGTAGAAGCCACGGCGAGACCAGTAGGAGGGGCAGAAAACACCGAACAGGTCTCAAACCTCCACAGGGTTTGAGGTGAGAACCAGGTGGGATATCTCAGTTGCAGAGGTTTTCCCGGGAAGAGAGAGACAGTCCGCAGCCCCACCCTGGCCTCCCCCGCCCAGAGCACTGATGTGAGGAAGAGGAGCCCCCACGACATCTGGCTGTGGAAAACAGTGGGGACTCCGACCATCCAGGTGGGTCGGAGGCTGCGGGAAACCCAGCTGTTCTCTTCTACATCTCACACATAGATTTGTTCACTCACAGACACTCACCCTGGGCTCCACTGGATGGACAGTGACTCAGGGGCATCAAAAGCATATGAGGAGCAGAGTGAGGTGTGTGGCTTCGATGGCAGGGCTGGAGAATAGTTGCCATTTTCCCTGTTCTCTTTCCATGCCAGCAATTGGTCTCCATATTTCCTGAGTTGAGTCCGCCCCCACAGGCCAAGTCTGAATCTGATTGGCCTGGTGAGCTCCACTGGGACCCCGCCCCACACAACTACCCCAACACCAGAGGCATTTTCTCAGTGAGCAGCCAGCCCCACTGGCATTACACTCTTCCTGGGAAAACTATCAAGTCCACTGGCCCCAGGAGGGTGGTGACTGGCCTCAGTGAGCTTTGAGACTTTTGCTGAGTAGCTCCAAGCTCAGCACTGGCACCAAACCAGAATTTACATTAGCCTGGTGACCACATCTCTTCCTACTCTAGTGACTCCCTGAGACCCTGCCTCACCCAACTTGCCTACCGCATGAGGCTTTATCAGTAGCTGAACCTTAAGAGAGCCAGCAGGTGGCAGCAGCCCTCGGGGTGTCCTGGCTTTTTGCTGAGCTGCCCCAGACCCGATGCTGGTGACAGCCATCCTCAGTTTACAGTGTGGCCTCTCCCACGCTCCTCCAGGTGTCGCCCAGGCAGTGAACAACCACGGATCACTTTGTCCTACCAGGTAGTCTCTGGCCAATCACAGACAGTGGGTGACCTGGGCCTGCACCGGAGCCCCTCCCAAGAGGCCTCAGAACCAAAATATTTAGAGGTTGGCTTCACACCATAGCAGAGCACTGCCCAATTAGCCCCACAAGCAGCACACACAAAGGGTGGTCTCAATAGGTACCACAGCCCATTGGGGCAAATCCCACTCAGTGGGGGTAAGCCCCCCCCCACAGCAGCCCATAAGCTGTGGACGTGGCCAAACCCCACAGCCAATCAGCCTGAGGGTCAATCTCACCCACTAACCTGCCAATAGCAATCAAGGCTCTACTATAACAGGAGGGCACATACAACCCACACAAGGGACATTCCCGGAGCAGGTGACCAGGGAGACTGGGCCACACAAGGTACCTACTACATAAAGCCACTTGGCAAGACTGGGAAACAAAGCAGATCTACCTAATACATAAAAACAAACAGAGAAGCAGCCAAAATCAGGAGACAAAGGAATGCATCCCAAATGAAAGAACAGGAGGAAAGTCCAGAAAAATAACTAAAAATGTAAGCAAGCAACTTACCTTCTTCAAGGGGACATGTATATCCCCTTGTTTACAATGGCCAAGATATGGAGGCAGCCTGGGTGTCCATCTATGGAAGAATGGATAAAGAGGAAATGGTACATATACACAATGGAATATTGCTCGGCCCTGGAAGGGAATGAATGGGTTCTTGACATCTGTGGCAGCATGGATGGACCTGGAGTGTACTGTGCTGAGGGGAGTATGTCAGAGAGTGAAAGACAGATGCAGTGCGATTTTTCTTATAAGTGTAATCTAAATAACAAAATAAACAGACAAAATTGAAACAAACTCATAGATCCAGAAAACATTTTGGTGGTTTTCTGATGGGAAGGGTGTTGGGGTGTGGGTGATAAAAGGTGAAGGGATTAAGAAGTACAAACTGGTAGTTACAAAATAGTCACAGGGATGTAAAGTAAAGCATAGGGAATATAGACAATAATATGGTAATAACTATGCATAGTGCCAGGTGGGTGCTAGATTAGTCAGGGGAATCACTTCTTAAATTATATAAATGTTTAACCACTATGCTGCACACCTGAAATTAATATAATATTGAATGTCAACTGTAATAGAAAGATTTAAAAGGGGGGGGAAGGTGAAGGGGAATAAGAGGTCCAAATTTCCAAGTATAAACAGTCATGGGGATGTAATATACAGCATAGAGAATACAGTCAATAATTTGTGACAGTGTTGTATGGTGTCAGATGGTTGTGGACTTATCATGGTGATCACTTCTTTAGGTGTATAAATGTTGACTAACTATGGTGTACCCCTGAAACTACTATAAATACAATATTGTACGTTAGCTATATTTTTAATAAACATCTTTAAAAAGAAACCACATCACTACTTTTAAAATGTTCCACTTTACTTGCAGCAACCTATGCCTTTTTCTATATTGAGGAAAAAACAGTCAAACACACAGCTAAATTTTAGTTTCGTCTGGAGCACAAGGGGAGTGTTAGTCTCTTTGATTCTTACTGTAAAAAGCAGACAAAATTGCGTTTGTCTCATAGCATTGCTGGGGACTCTCAAGTACTTGAGATAAATACATATATATGTGTTTTATAGTTTTATGTGTTTTATACAGACCTTTGAGTTTTCGCATCTTTTTTTGATTGTAGCTACGTCGTTGTGGAAGAACAACCATTGTGTCCTCAGCACAGGGACCCAGGCACTGGATGGAATGGGTCCTTGTGTGGTTTTCTTCTTTGCTTGTGAAGATAACTTTCCTTCCAGGTTACCGAGAGCCTTAAGGAAAGTCCTGAGCGGGTGGATGGTGAGGCTGTGAGACTGAATTTCTCCTTTGCCCCGCATCGCAAAGCGGGTCCCGAGGCACCAGTGGTACCACCAGCACCACCAGCGTGGTGATGACCACAGTGCACCTCCCAGCTGGAGGGCAGGTCTCAGGAGCAGCAGCCTTTGGGACTCTCCCCCCAGGAAATTGCTCCTGGCCTGGATCTTGTTTAAATCACTCACTCCCCCTCCCCCACATAGTGAATCACACTGTGATTATGTGCCTTCTCACCTCTTTGCTTCCTACCCTCATTCAAATTTAACTTGCTTTCAATGTCTTATACTGATGACTCATTGCTTCATTGTGGCTTCTGAGCAAACAGCTCTTTTGGGAAACCCTGCCACCACCCCCCTTGTCCTTTCTAGAAAACTGCAACCAGGTGGATAGAGCTCCAAAGGCAAGTCGTTAGGGGCCTTAGGAAGGACTTCCATGACCTTTCCCTGCCCTTGTCAAGGCCATAGGGACTGTGCATGACCTTGCTCTCCTCACTACCACTGATACACTAACTCACAAAGAAATGATACCGTTTGCCTACCATTTGGGCAAATGCAGTAAGTAAATAGTGGGTCTGATTCAAGTAAAGAATGACCTTTTCACTCGTTTTGACCGTGTCAGTTTTCCAGTCTCCTGACTCCTGGTGACCTGACATAAATGACCCCTCCTGAAGAATGCCACGGCCCCCCCTCAGCCTCTAAGGGGAAACGCCATGCTCGGTTAGAACACCTGCCTCTTGACCCTGACATTCTCCATCATTTTACCTGCTCGCTCCAATTCCCTTTCGATTGCTAAATAATGAAAACTTAGCTTATATTGCCCCCTAGTGATGCGTGGTTGCAAACACCTGAGCAAGCAAAGCTTGCGCTGACACTAAGCTGCATTGCAAGGCCACTGTTTTGTCCTGCGTGGAAAGGTCACGCGTACTTGAGATGGGAATGTAGCGCATCTGGACCTCTCTTCTGAAATTGAGGAGCGTTTGCCTGCTCGACAAGTCCACCGGGGTCTGCCTGCCCACCTCACACTTCCCGTCGCCCCAGGCGCCTGCCCTGCTTCCAGCAGTGCCAGGCAGCTCCTCTGCTGGTGGCTGCAGCCCAATCCTCCAAGTCACCCCGAGGCCCCTCTCTCTCACATTCTGCAGCCTATGCTGCTGTTCCTACTTCCAAAATAAGTTTACCGGTGTCTTCTCGACTCGGCCAATTCCGTACTGCGGATCTAAGACACCGTCACCTCTCACCTGGATTTGGGCACCAGCCTCCTTGCTAGTCTGCCTGCTTCCAGCCTTGTCCACTGGAAGTCTGTCCCCACATTGCTGCAGAGCCATCCTTTAGAAACAAAAGTCCAGCAGTGTCCCCTTCGCCTCAAAGCCTTCCAAGGCCCTTTCTCTCACTGTCATTCGGGGTCTTTGGTCCCGATCCCTGCACCAGAACGCAGGATATGGTGAGGCTGAAAAGGAACACCAACGAGCCATAGATAGGGGAGTCATACCACTATTTCTTGCTGGCGGCTGGGTTGGAGACACAGGAAGCAGGAGCCACAATCTGCTGTTTGCTTCTCTGCCAACCAACCAACCAATCAATGTAGACACCGCGGTTATATCAGTGGCCAATGGCTAACTGGTTACAGCTGATGGCCAACTAGTTACAGCTGATGACCATCTACTACCTGAGCCAGCACCTTTCCACGTGAGGCTGAGAGCCTGGAAACTGCTCTCTGGGACTCTGTCCCCACACTCACTCTGAATAGAAGCCTTGCAGTGGCTTTTCAGCCCTCAGGATCTGACTTCCTGCTATTTCTCTGAATCACCCATTTCCTCTCTCCTTATCCACTGATGTGCTGTAAATGTTTTAACCGCTGGCTCCCCAAAGGGCGGGGAGGGGAAAGCGTGATTTGTGGCATTTGCTGATTTCCATAGTATTAATCTTTCCATCACAGCCAGTCTGAAGCGATCAATGTGATATCAACTTGCAAACAAAATTCCTAAATCATGTAATAACCAGCTCTCGTGGCCGGTAGGCTCAGCGCCAGCCGTGACTGATACCCACACAGGACCTCCGCCCAGCCACACGGGGCTCCGCTCCGGCCAGAGCACAGCAGGTGTGCCCTCCCCTCACCTTTGCATCAGCCCATCCTTCCCTCCCGCCGGCAGCGTTCCTGCCTCGGCACTTACGGGGCTTGTTCCCTTTCTTCCTCCCAGCGGCCTCATCAGAGAGGTCCTCTCTTACTAGCGTAGTTGCGATTGCACTTCCTCACCCGCTTCCCCGATTTAGTTTTTGCTTGGTAATCACCATCACGTGCGATATTGTCAATGCATTTGCCTGTTGTTATGGGCTGACTGTGTCCTCCCCTTCCCTCCAAATTTATATGTTGAGGTCAGAATGTGACTGTATTGGGACATATGGTCTTCAAATAGGTCATTAAGTTAAAATAAGGTCACAAGACTGGGTTCTAATCCAATGTAACTCTTGTCCTTATCAGGAGGGAAATGTGGACACAGACACACAGGGATGTGAGGACACGGGGAAAACTGGCCCCTACAAGCCGAGGAGAGAGGCCTCAGCAGAAACCAGCCCAGCTGACACCTTGGTTTTGGACTTTGGCCTCCTCTGAGACAGTAAGTTTCTGTGGCTTCAGCCTGTGGCACTTTGTTATGGCAGCCCTAACAAACTAACATACTTACTTAATATTTGTCTCTCCCTCATTAAATGTGAGCAATATGAGGGCAGAGACTTAGTTTAGAGGGCTGTATACCCCATGCCTAGAACTTATTATTATAAAAGAAATATTCCATCAACAGTTGCTGAATAAATGATTCAAGTAAAACCAAAAATTACCTAGAGTAGGCCCACCAACCATCAGTTACTTTATCATAAAAGTATTTTAAAAGTCATGTTAATAATTATTATCAAATTGTTTTGTTATCATCACATATTACATCAATGATTTTAACCCTTAGAAATCTCAATTTTAGTGAAAGCCAAACAAGCAATTGGCATTCTTTAGACTGGCAAATGTATGAATACATTTTATAATCTCTAAAAACAGAGACTTTTTGACTGGTAATAGATTGAATAATTTTTAGAAATGTGTTTCCTCAGCAAAGCTCAATACATTCATTAACAGATCCAAATGTATCTTCTCGTTTTTTTCTGTATTAAGAAGTTATTTAGCAATTAATGTTTCAGTATTTCACTTTATTTGGAAAGGATTTAGATTTCCCCCCACCCCCCATCTTTTAACTTATCTTAGTAAAACTCTAAGGTTTCAAGGTCTGAGACCGAAGAGCAAAGGGACTGGTGACCCCCCAGCCCGGCAACCAGCAGGACGTGACTTCGGTTACACAGAGGAGCTGGTGAGCTGGCTGCAGTGGGAGTGCCCCAGGCGGAGGAAGTGCGGGCATGAGGCCTGCACCGGTGCTTCACATGGGCCTCGGGTTTTGGGCAAACGCTTAGCTAGGTGGGGGAGTGAAGCACGCTCTAACTGTGGGAATGCCCCCTTTGCAACTAGAGGGACATCTCTCGTGGTTTCCTTTGGCTGTGGGTGGGAACTGTGGTTGTGAGTCAAGATCTCACAAGGCCTGTCCATTGGTTTCTCAGAATTAAACCTATTACCATGTGTTATGTCAGGTAACGTATGTCTGAGCACCTCCTAAAATTATCCTTTTATACCTGAATTGTGGTGCACGCGATGAGTGGGACAGGGGCCACACTTGCAAAGCCCTGGTCTGTTCTAACCATCGTCCGTCACACAAATTTTCTTCCTTAATGTTCCACAAGAGCTCATCTTGGACTTCAACCTCTTGATGAAAGGGAGTGAAATGCTGAAAGAGACGGCCGGCCTGGTGGCTCAGGCGGTTGGAGCTCCATGCTCCTAACTCCAAAGGCTGCCAGTTTGATTCCCACATGGGCCAGTGGGCTCTCAACCACGAGGTTGCCAGTTGGACTCCTCGACTCCCACAAGGGATGGTGGGCTGTGCCCCCTGCAACTAAGAACGGCAACTGGGTCTGGAGCTGAGCTGTGCCCTCCACAACTAAGTTTGAAAGGACAACTTGACTTGGAAAAAATCCTGGAAGTACACACTGTTCCCCAATAAAAGTCCTGTTCCCCTTCCCCAATAAAATCTTAAAAAAAAAAAAAGAAATGCTGAAAGAGGTTCGTTACCCTTTTGATCATTTCTAATCATCGGAAGTGCTTTTTAAACCTTCCCAACTCTGTAAATTCTGTGTGTTCTAGTTCTTCTAGTTCTTTCCTGCACTGTCATGCAATTGGTTACCGACGTGATGCTTTCTTGGTTTCTAGGGCATCGCAAACACTGCGAAAAACATTAGTGAGTATTGAACTGGCCCCTGGGACCATCCTCTAACTTTTCCCCTGGCTGTTATGAAATATTCTCCAATAGTTTTTGGCTGTGGGTCCTATCATTCCTGATGGTCCAGTGCAGAGGAAGCCTTGTCACATCCTTTGTTAATTCAAATTAGAATCTGAGAGACAGAATTGGGAGATGCTGTGCCCATTCACCTGCTCACCCTCATGCTGACACTTATTTTCTGAAGCTCCAGTGAAGGTCTTTTCTTCATCCCTGTTAAATATCACTAACTCCGGGGAACCAATTCTGTAGGCGGCCTTCTGTCATCAGTCCTCAGACTTGTGTCCTCGGCAGCTCTGACCCGCCCATTCTCCGCCCCTTCCAAGGCTGACCAAGGAGCCCCAAGCAAATATCCACCACACGTTACTTAGCCTCCTCTGTGGAATCTTGCTTGCAGTTAATTTACCTGTTTAGCAATTCTGTCCTTAAATGTCGGTGCTCTTCATCATCGCTGGCATCTTGTTGCTAACAGAAAGTGCGCTTTGGGAATGTGGCGTGGAGGACGCGTCGTGCTGAAGGCGCTGGACAGAGCAGCGAGGACCCTCGGGACGAGCTGCTGCTGCCATCTGGTGGTGGAGCGCGTCATTGCTGGTGCTGCAGAGGAAGTCTTCAGTTGCTGGTAAAGTTCCCGCGCGTGAAGTGAGGCGGCGCTTGCACACTGCACACGTGGGTGCATCTGTCATCTTATTGATACAACTCTTCTTAGAAACCAAGATACAAAGCATAATGAGCAACGTGTAGATTTTGGGATAGAACTTTTTGTCAGTATATTACGGGAGGCAGGGCCTCCAGCCATGTACCGCAGGTTCTGAGTCCCTTTGGGTCAGTTTTTTGATGGGAGCAAAACCAATGTCTGATGAAAAGGACCAGGGATGTGGTTGCCTCTTGGGGAGGGTCAGGAACCTACTGCAATGTGTCATGAGGAATTTTCCGGGCTGATGTGAGGTTCTACATCATGGCAGGGGCTTGGGTTTAGAGCATGAGCATTTTCTAGAATCCATCAAATAGCCTCCTTAAGATTTGTGCATTTCATTATATGTGAACTTTACCTCCAGAGAATAAAATAGGACCATAAACAAATATTGAACTCTAGTTAATGGCAAGTGGAAATGCACTGATGTCTACACCTTTTACGCACATCAGAAAATAACAAGATGGAGAGGTAAGTGACACAGCAAGTGTAGGGAAATGTTAATTGCAGAATCCAGATGGTTAATATGAGATAAGATGGGTGTCCACTGTGAAATGCTGTCAACTCTCTGTATGTGTGAAATGTTTCGTAGTAAAATGTCGGAATAGAAATAATTTCATTTTAGGTCCTGGGTGCTATAAACTTGCTTATATTGTTAGTCTACCAGTCACTCTGTGAGTTCAGAGTTATTATTTTAAAATACCAGGGGTGCCAAAAAAATGTATACAAGTGGACACTTTGGTCAATGTTGCTCAAGCAGTAGTTCGCCATCATCAGAAGTGTCTGGACACTGATGGTAACCACTTTGAGCACCTCTTGTAATTGCAGAAGTCAATGTGACTTGTATTCATCTTTTGTTTTCAGTGTATATTGAGTATTATAATTTTAATAGATTTTTCTCCTTTCTTAAAATGTGTATACATTTTTTGGCATCCTTACTTAACTAAACTTACACAATTAATAGGCACCAGAAACTCACACTCGTGCCCACGTCATCTAGCTCTAACACTGCATGCCTTGCCTGTCACTGATTAAGAAACGAGCCATCTTTGAGAGTTATGGGGAGGTGAGGTGGGGAAACGCGTGCTGCTCCTGGAGGGGCAGCTGTAAGTTCCTGGCTCTGCACCAGGAGAACCACCTACCGGGAGGAAGGCCATCTGACCAGCAGCCTGCGCACGTCTGACAGTTCCCAGCAGCGTCTCCAGCTTTGTTCCACAGCCACAGCCTCCACCCTCACTGTAGGAAGGGGACAAGCCATGGCTGGCACTTGATATTATCTCTGACTTGTGATTTGCAGAACTGCACGAATTCTCAGTATTCAGTATTTCAGTATTAGTTTAAATTCCTATAAAGGTCAGAGGCATATTCTTACTTCGTCCCACACGCTTCTTTATAGTCCCTCAAATTTATCGCCGTGTGTTCTGATGCCACGGGGAAGCACGTCTGGCCTAGGAGGCCCATATTTCTGTCCAACCTACAGAGTCCTGGGCTGATGTGTGGGTGTCACGTGACTGCTTTGGGCCTTGGTGGTCTCTGAGGATTGGTCCAGCATCGACAACCTGTCATCATCCGGTCTACGTTCAGTTCACGAGAATCGTTCGTGTGGGCCCACGTTCTCCAGGTCTTGCTAGGGTGGTTGGCACTGGGACAGGCCCAAACCCCTGTCCTCTCTGACCAACCATGTTCTGGTGTCATCAGGCCAGAATGTCCCCAACCCCCCCAACACCTTCCTTCCTGTGGAGTCTCAAAGGCTCTTCCCAGCTCCTTTCACTAACCTGGGGTGAAGGACAGATTTCTGCCTGTAGCCACTGGGTGTCACTGTTGCACCACAGAAATCCTGGACCGTGTCCCCCAAGACTGAAAACGTCAGGATTATGTTTTCAGAAACGGTTTCACGTAGAAACACTTAATCGTTTGTTCAACAATAATATCTTTTCCTAAAGCACAAGGGTTGAAAGTCGGATTGCATGAAAGACCCTGGTGGAACTTGGGTCTTCCTGTGGCCGTCAGGCTGTGACCTTCAGGCAGAGGCGTTCATCTGACGTGACTGAAAGGAGCTTCGTCTGTGCTTTCCTTTTTCTGGAATGAGAATTAAAGTGATTTCCACCTTGCTATTGTCCAGGCTGAATCTGTTAGGAGACATTCTGCTGGACCTACGTACCTCTGGGGGCGAAAAAATGAATGGATTTAAGCAGTGCAAAATAAAGTGATTTTAAGGGGGTGCCTACAAATACTTCTTAACTAATGAACTCCTTAAATTATTTGTTACTTGTTTTCTGTAAGCCTCCTGTGAGTACACAACCCCGTTTCAGGTGTGAGCATGCAGGGGTTGGCCAATATTTGGGTTGAGTTTACCCAAAGGAAGCCAGAGGGGAGCTGAGAGAGGGGAACCGCACTGAGGTGGGGAACGGAGCATTTTTAAATAAGCCACTTAGAACAAAACGGGCACAGATCCAGATTTAACATTCAGGATCTAAGAGTTCATCTTTTATCTCTTTGGTTTCATTATTTTCTCTGATTTTCTTTGTGTTTCCATGGCTGAGGAGGCAGGAGAGTAGGACATAGCGGATCAGAAGTGTGTGCTCGGCTCTGATTGGAGCGAGCTTGGCCCCGGCTACAGGAGTCAAACCAAAGCTCCAGGAAAAGGAAGGCTTTTCAATCTGGGCAATGAAGGCTCCTTGTTAGCACGTTCCCTCCCCACAGCACGCAGGGCAGAGCCAGCCCGGGGAGCTGTGAGGCTGATGGAAGTGCAGGCAACAGTGTGACAGGTGACGTAAATGAACAGTTTGGCTTTGCCAGTGCAGCCGACATTGGGGCTGCCTCTCCAGTTCCACCTCACATCACGTGAGGCTGGGCTCCTTTCACCAACATCTGATTCTTGGAACAAAAGCACCACCAACCACAAAGATCAAAGAGCAAGAGAGCTGGCTATTCCTCTCATGCACAGTCTGCAAACTGCAGGGCCCGAGAGATTTGGGGTGCCGACATGTTACGTCTGGCCCACACAGTGAACGCAAAAGGAATGGAAATATTTGACAGCATTTACAAATGTGGAGACTCACATAGTCATGCAAACTTCCCTTTTCTCTTGACAAGCCAGCCGATCTGACGACCCAGGATCTGAGGGCACAGGTTCGTTTCACAGCCAGGAGCCCGGGACTTACACCCTCCAGGCTGGTCGGAAGTCACAGCTGGCAGGCCCCGGCCGGGCCACTCCTCAGGTGTGCTGCTGGCTTCCTCTCTCCCTCTGAGCCCTGCCATTACTGGGGTCCATCAGTGCAGCCCAGCGCCCCATCTCCTGGCTTCCTGCCAAATTAGATGTCAATGAGAATAATTGCTTTTTAAATTGGGGACCTAATTCTTTCTGACAGATCAAAATCAATTTTTCTCTGTGGTGTTGGGAAATCACTTCAAGGAAATGCTGACGTGTGTATGAGAACTATGACTGAGAAGGAAATAACATTGCCTTATAAATATAAATACGTACCTAGGTAGGAAGGAAAGAGACGTGTGTACTGTACGGGGCTGGTGAAAGATTGGTTTCTACCGAAAGCACCAATTTGTTTTGTGCTTGTTCTTCGTTCGGAATGTCCTGCTCGCAGACATTTCTGTCTAGTTGAAACCACGTAGCTAAGGAGTCAGACGCCCCAGATAAACCAGTCCGTTTGCATCATGTCTCTACCATCTGCAAAACAGACTTGAAACAGCCACTCCTGCCTTGTCAGATGGACAAATGAGGCCAATTCTGAGAGCGCTGTAAGCTCCCGGGAAGAGAGGCCGGGTACCTGTGGAAAGCCTAATGGGAACTGGAACAGGCACTGAAATGCTATTTATTGTGAAAAATCTGAGGTTATTGTTTCCTGGGCAATTGCATGACCCTTTTAACCAAGTGCATCTTTTCCTGAGAGGTTGGCAAAGAATGAAACGACTTCCTTTCATTTGGTGCAAATGCCCACTTTTAAATGTTTGCAACGCCTGGCGATCTCAGTGCGACAATCGCTTTGAATAGTTGTCGTCATAACAGAGCCTATACTTTGAGTCTTCCATCGCAAAATACCTGCAAAAGAAAAAGGAATGCAGAACGAATGGGTGGCCATTAAGACAAAAAGAGCATTAGGTTGTCTTTGACACGTCAGATATTTGCTGGTCTTGTTTTCCTTCTATTTTCTCTGTGGGCACCTATTTGAAATGTACCCAGCAGGAGATTATATTCACTGCTACAAATTGGAGTGTTTTGCCCCTAAGATCTTTTCTCCTTGACTTTTGTGTCTTTAGGGTAAATGCTTGCGACATCGTGGAGAGACGTGTGCCTTTTTCCATCTCTTCCAAATGGGACAGGAAGCCTGGCGCTGCCAGCTTTACACGTCGCCACTTGTCAAAGCTCCAACACGTGGTCTGCTGCTCACTCAATAGCCTTACTCCTTGTGTCACTGAGAAAATAACATTCATCAGAAGCGGTGCCTTCGCGCTCTTCCTAATGCTCAGGACTGTTTCTTCCCCCATGTGGCTTCTGTGAGCATCTCTGATTGACCACCCGGCTCAGATGCCTAGGTGGCTCCTTGCGGCTCCAATCACTCGCTGAGAAAGTTAAAGGTCTCAAGGCTCGTGTCTCACTTCCCTTCTTTTCCTCCCACCCCGCCCTATGTCATCATGTGCAATCCCAACGCCGTTTTTCTCGCTGGGGCCTCCTAGTTCTATCTCTAGCCTCGACCTGTAGCCTGAACTTTGTCTTGTTTAAAATAAGGTAACAGGTTACAAAATGGAGTCACTTACGCTAAACCACCAACCATGACCTAATCCCAGTTTGGCTCTCCCAGAAGTGGCATCTCAAACCAGTCAATCAGGAGTCCCCTGGTCAGCACTGGTGAGGTCATCTGGGTGGTAGAACCCGGCCGCCCCTAAGACAGTGGTCTGCCCTTGACCAACGTGCTGTGTTTCTCTGTAAGCACCTCGTTCCCACTCCCTCTGACTATAAAAGTCTTTGTCTTTGTACAGCTCCTGTTAGATGGCATGCTGCCCAAGTCAAATCTATTTTTGCTTAAATGAACTCTTAACATTTTTGCTGTGCCTCCGTTTATCTTTGAACAGCATATATACATGTATCGCCCCCTCCCACGTGGATGTCTGACAGGCCCCTCCCACTGAGCAGGTCCGTATTTGAATTCCTCCTGTCCCCACTAAGCTGTGTTTCTCCAAAACCATTCTCTTATTCTAGATAGAAACTAACAGCTGTGAATAAACAACGATCGCTATTCTACAGAGAACAGTGGTGACAAAGACTTATTGGGGGTCGTTCTGGCCACAGGTCTTGTGTAGGACTGCAGCAGCATTGCAGCTGTCCAACCTGACCTCACTGTCACTGAGCATGGCAGTGTGTCCTATGTCGTCCCATGTGCAAGAGGAGGGGATACAGCCGCTTCAGGGGTACGTCAGTGTCTGCCAATCTGACAGAGGTGCAGAACTCAGTAAGTACAAACTGTGGTGGGAGCCAGTGTAGAGACCACAAAGCAATGTGGGAACACAGAGGGGGCTCCAAAAATCAATCACATTCACGTTGGACCTGGAGATAGAAAACGTTAACCAAGGAACAGGGTATTGGTACCAGACGAGCCATCGTGAGGGGAGGCTGTGGCAGGAAGCTACCGGGAGGGAACTACGGGAGGGTCCAGGAAGGAAGGATGTGCCCAGACACACCTAAATTTGGGGGGACACCTTTGAGCCCCTAACAGGGCTATATACTCAATAGACTGAGTCGAGTCCACCAGGCAGCATTCCCACGTCTTGAGGCGGCATGGAGAATATTCACGTGAGAAGCTGTGCTGAGCACCTGGTGTTTCCCTTCCCACAGACCAGGAGGTGACTGAGGCGGTGTCAGGTGTCTGCCGGGGCTTCGCACGTGGTACAGACACCTCTGCGCTCTGTGCACGGCGTCCGGCCGCAGAGAGCCGAGGACGTGCGCCCTGGTCCTGCAGCGCTGCTGGTGAGTACTGCGACAGGAGAGTCACCTCATGACAAAAACACAAAGCAGGATTTACTAGACATGATGGAGGGCATTAGGAAATCTTCCTGAAAAAAACAGCATTTGTGATGGGTGTTGAACAATGCACCGTGCAATTAAGATGGCTCGGGGGATGGGTCGCTGCTTTAGATGGAAGGAAAGAATCGTCATCTCCTGAGTCTCTGCTCTGTGCATTGGGCTTCGTGTGTATTCATCTGAAGACACTTCATGTCACCCCTGCGAGGACAGCCCTACTGGGGGCACAGACAGCCGAGGAACTGACCCTCCAAGAGGGGAGGTGCTTCCCTGAGCTGCGAGTGGGGGAGCTGCCCTCTGGGGACGTGCTCACACAGTTGTCTGCCCAGCAAACTGCTCTCGAAGGAGCAGCACAGGGCAGATTCCAGAGGGGGCCGTTCTGGGCCTGGCGCGTGGTGGTGAAGACCGGGTACCTCTGGGTTGGCGCTGGATACAGCGACCGGAGGGGTGAGCCCAGGTCTTCTTGGCGCAGGAATCCTTGCAGGGAGGCGCCTCTGAGTGTCCTGGAGGGCAGGTAGGACCCTGACTGCTGGGCCAGCCCAGAGTTCCTGACTCAGTAGGTCCAGGACGAGGCAGGAACTTGCATTTCTAGCAGGATGTGGTCTGGGGACTGCAGTCTGAGGACCTGCCCATCAGAGAAGGGAGATGGAGGATAACGCGGGCACGAGACGCACAGTGCCCTGAAAGTGAGAAGGAAGTTTCTGCTCAAAGGACAAACAGTTAGAGAGAATTACAATAAAATTTAGTTTAGCGATTCAGGCAAGTCCAGGAATATTCATGTAAAGATGACTGCAACTAGGCCTCTCTCTCTCTCTCTCTCTCTCTCTCTCTCTCTCTTCTTTTCCTTATTTATCTTTTCTGTTATACTTTAGTGCTCCATAAGCAATATACGTCTTGGCCAGGCCAGAGGCCACACCTTGCGGGACAGCCTGGTTTGAGGCTGGGTGGGGATGCTGGTGGCAGGAGGTGTGGCAGCCAGAGGACCCGCGTGTGCTGGCCTCTCTCAGGAGCTGGAAACCAGTGTCTGAGGTCAGGACAGCGGCAGTTCATCTCCACAGAGCAGGGATTTGGGTGCGTGTCCTTCCGGAGGCCCCAGAGCGGGGGCTCTCTGACTTCCCCCGACGTTATTTTAAGCCCTGCTGGTAGGAGCATTCGCCAAAGTGCTTCCCTGGGAACTGACATTGACATTTGCATTGCTGTCCAGGTCCATTAGCACTCAGGCCCAGGGCTCCCGCCGAGGACTCAATCAGATCATGAAATTTAGTGGTTCTGGCACAGAGGCTTTTAGTGGAGTATCCTTAGTTAACTAGGTTCTCCTTTAAAGGTCAGTTAATAAAACTTTTCAGTTTCGTGCTTCAGCTGCAGTTTGTCCTCTTTCTGTCTACTCCCATTTGTGGCCCAGGCTCGACTAGGCTGACCCTCATTTCTCCACTGAGACCCTTGTTGTTATGATGGTTCCTGCGCGCTGAGAAGGGGACTGTCTCTCTGTTGGTGCCTCCAGAATCACCAGCTGGTCTATTGAAGCATCTCCTTCAAGAACTCTTAGCTTATCAAGAGAATATTTTAAAAAGAGGACCAGCTTTTGAAAGATCATGAGCAGTTATACTATACCGATTTGAGCAAAAGACTTGAGGCCAATTATAATAAAGAAATCATTACCTCAGAAAGCAGAGAGATAAGAAGTGCATATGAAAGGAGAGCCTGGGGTAGGGAGACCTCCACCTGAAGTCCCAGCTAAAAAGAGAGCTACTTGAATGCAGTGTGCACTTAAGTCTGCATTTCCTGGCAGTTTACATAAAGACAGAGACACATCGGAGGTAGCACCTCTCGTGTTTTATTAAAAGAAGCTATAACGGATTATTGGAAAAGACAGTTTTCTTAGCTCAAGCTCAGAACAATTTTTCTTCCTTAAGACTTGAGATAAGCCACACTGAACTACAAAGTAATCATATTTTAATGGGAAAAAACAAAACAAAATAAAACAAAACAAAAAACAAAAAAAACTGAGAATTTTTCCATATAGTTCTTTGCCTTAAAAAGAGCTCAGGCAAGGACTTCCGTTTTCTGGTCTGACATGTAAGGAGCTCAGAAGTTAGCACTCCATCCTGACAACAGTGAAAACCTGAA
This sequence comes from Rhinolophus sinicus, assembly GCF_057876585.1. Taxonomy (NCBI): domain Eukaryota; kingdom Metazoa; phylum Chordata; class Mammalia; order Chiroptera; family Rhinolophidae; genus Rhinolophus; species Rhinolophus sinicus. Next base: position 3,088,170 of record NC_142504.1, read on the forward strand.
CAAACGGAATCACCAACAGCTCTTCTTAGATCTGTCAGAGAAGAGAGGTCACAGGGCAAACTGCTGCCCCCAAACTGTAGAGACAGGTGGGATGGAAGTTTACCTGAGCTGAAACTTCTGTGGGAACCAGTGCCGGGAAGGAGAACCTGCATGTAATTGATGAATTACTGGAGGCTCGGTGAGGACAACTCTGAGAGCTGAAGACCTCAGGGGACCCCGTCATTTGGGAGGGTCCCCCAGTTTTGTGAGTTGTCTTGCCAGGAGTGCCACCATATCCTCCTAGTCAATATCAGAGAAAAATCCCACCGGCTTCCAGCAGTGGGTGGGGGAAAGGAAATATGTTAGAGCATTTTGTGCTTTTTAACAAGGTCTGCCCTCAGGAGAAACTTTTACCGGAGCTTAACCAACCCACTGGGGATCTGTCAGAGCCTAACCTGATTGGAGCAAGGGAAATACCTAACTCCAGCCCCTGCAGCCATCCTGTGCCATCGGAGAGGGGGGAAAACTGGAAAAGCACCGGTGAAGGTCACACACAGTGCAGGCACTCAGGGTCACCGAAAGACTGAGACCTAATCTTAGGACTGCAGAGCACTTCCCTCCCCCCAACAACTTGCCTCTGAATCACTAAAGACCTGTTCACTGCAGTGACTTGTACCCAGTACATCAGGTCCACCATGGAACAAAAAACTACAAGGCATACTAAAAGGCAACAAAGTTTGACGAGAGAAAGCAAGCATACAAACCAGAGACAGATATGGCAGGCATGTTGCAATCATCAGATCAGGAATTTTAAAATATTATGATTAGTATGCTTAGGGATTTAATGAGAAAAATTAGACAGTATACAAGAACAGATGTATAATGTAATCAGGGAGATGGAACTTCTAAGAAAGAATCCAAGAGAAATGCTAGAGATTACAAGCGCTGTAATAGAATTAAAGAATGTCTTTGATAGACTCATTGGTAGACTGGAAATGGCTGAGGAAAGTCTCCAAGCTTGAAGATATGATAATAAAAATTTATAAAGTGATAGGCAGAGAGAAAAAAGAGTAATTAAAAAGACTAGAAAATTAGAATAGAATATTCAAAAACTATGAACAATACAAAGGCTATTCGTAAGTATAATAGGACTGTCAGAAGGAGAAGACAGAACGAAACAAAAGCAATAACAACTGAGAATTTTCCCTAAATTAATGTGAGACACCAAACCACAGGTCCAGGAAGATGAGAGAAGACCAAGCAGGAAAAACTGCACTTGGGAATATCAGTTTGGTGCTTCAGAAAATCAGTGATAAAAATCTTGAAAGAAACCAAGGGGGGAAATAAGAACACCTTATCTAGAGAGAAGCAAAGATAAGAATTATATCTGACATCTCCTCAGAAACTATGTAAGCAAAAGGAGAGCGGAGTAAAACATTTGAAGTGTTTCGATTAAAAAACAAACTAACCAACCAACAAACAGAGCAACCCACCAACTAGAGTACTGTATCCTGTGAAATTATTCTTCAAAAGTTATGAAGAAATAAAGATTTCCTCAGGCAAACAAGAAGAGAATTTGTTGCTACTTGACCTGCCTTAAAAGAAATGTTAAAAGAAGTTTTTCAGAGAAAAATAAAATAATATATGTTAGTAGCTTGGATCTACGTAAAGGATGGGAAATTAGTCAGAGATGAATAAGTGAAGGTAAAATAAACACTTTTATTTGTCTTATTATTAATTGACCTAACAGATAGCAGTGTGTTCAAAATAATAATAGCAACAATGTATACGCACATGAATGTCACTTAAGTTCGTGAACTCATCCTAGAAAAAGTGCTACACCCCTCACTGCTGAATATCACTACAGTCACCTTTGAAGTACACCCCGTGGGAAGCTATGCACCGACACCAGCACCTAGTCCACCCTTCAAAGCAATTTTGGAACTCTTTTTCTGGAATGGCCATCAGAGCTGTCATCATATTACCATTGATGTCCTGAATGTCATAAAAATGTCTTCCTTTCACTAATTCCTTTATCTTTGGGTAAAGAAAGAAGTCACTGGGGGCCAGGTCAGGTAAGTAGGGAGGGAGTTCCAATACAGTTATGTGTTTACTGGCTAAAAACTCCCTCACAGACAGTGCCTTGTGAGCTGGTGCATTGTCGTGATGCAAGAGCCATGAATTGTTGGCAAAAAGTTCAGGTCGTCTAACTTTTTCATGCAGTCTTTTCAGCTCTTCCAAATAGTAAAGTTGGCTAACTGTTGTCTAGTTGGTACAAATTCATAATGAATAATTCCTTTGATATCAAAAAAGTTTAGCAACATCATTGCAATAAGTTCACAAACTTAATTGTCAGGCCTCCTGTGTGTGTGTGTGTGTGTGTGTGTGTGTGTGTGTGTATGTGTGTGTGTGTGTATGTGTGTGTGTGTATACATACATACATACATACATACATACATGTGGAATATTTTGTTGTTATAAGATACTTGCTCTACCCATAAAGCAGTATTGTGGTATTTGAAAGTGTTGGATTAGTTGTAAATGTATACTGCAAACTCTAGGGCAACCACTATAAAAAGTAGGAAAAAAAATACAATTGATATGCCAAGAAAGGAGAGAAAATTGAATTATGTAAAATGCTCAACTAAAATAAAAAAGGCAGAAAAAGTGTGCAAAACAAACATAGAAACAAAGAATAAGAGCAACAAATAGAAAACAATAATTAATATGTTGGCTATTAATCCAGTTATACCAGTAATCACTTTGAACATCAATGGTCTAAACACACCAATTAAAAAACAGACATTGTCAGAATGAAGCGAAAAATAAAAGACCTGAGTATGTGTTGTCTAGAAGAAGTTCACTTTAAATGTAAAGATGCATACAGATTGAAAATAAGGTACACGGAAAGATATACCATGCTAGTACTAATCAAAAGAAAGCAGGAGTTGAGACATTAATATCAGAGCAGACTTCAAAGCAAGAGAAGTTATCAGAGGTAAAGAAAGGCATTATATTATGATAAATTGGGTCAATGTTCCAAGAAGACATACTAATCCTTAATCTGTATGTAGCTAACAACAGAGTATCAAAATATGTGAGACAATCGATGAATCCATTGTTATAGCTGGAAAGTTTAACAGCCTTTTATTACAAATGGACAGAGCCAGCAGGCAGAAAATCAGTTAGGACGTAGTTGAACTCAGAAGCTTGACGAAATTGACACCTATAGATGACTGCATCCCACAACAGAAGAGTATACATTCTCCTCAAGCTTACATGGAACAGTCGTCAGGATAGATCACATTCTAAGACCAAAACACAAAAAAACCCACAAAAACCCAAGAAACCAAAAAAAAAACACAAACAATCCCCCCTTTCCCCCATACACCTTAACTTTAAAAGGCCAGAAATCATACAATGTCTGTGCTCAGATCACAGTGGAATTAAACTACAAATTAGTAACAGAAAGATATCTTGGAGATAAGCAGCACATTTCTAAATAAAACATTAATCAGAAAAGAAATCTCAAGATAAATTAAAAAATATTTTGAACAAAATGAAATGAAAATACAATATATCAAAACTTGTGGAATGTAACAAAAGCAGTGCTGAGAGGGAAAGTTGTAGCACTGACTGCATACATTAGAAAGGACAAATGATCTAAAATCAGTAACGCTTCTACCTTAAGAAACTAGATAAAAAGAAGAACAAATTAAACTGAATAAACAGACAAAAAGAAATAAGAAAAATCAGAGCAGAAATCAATACAATTGAAAACAAGAGCATAATAAAGTCAGTAAACCTAAAAGCTGTAAAGATCAGTAAAAAAATTGGTTGGTGCAATAGTAATGGCAGTGTAAAAGTTTAAAAATAATTGCAAAAACCGCAGTTACCTTTCCACCAACCTAATAGATAAATCGTTAGACAGACAGACCAGGATGAAAATGAAACAGGACTCAAATTACAAATGTGAAACATGAAAGAGGGGACATCACTACAGATCCCATGGACATTAAAAGGAAAATAAGGGATTTGTATAAACAACTTTATACTCACAAATTTAACAACCTAGGTGAAAGGCACCAATTCCTTGTAAGATACAACTTACCAAATTCACACAAGAAGAAATCAACAATCTGAATAGGCCTATATCTATTAAATAAATTGTATCAATAGTCACTAACCTTCCCAAACAGATGGGTTCACTAATGGTTTCTACCAAAAATTTATGAAAACAAAACAAAAGAAAAACTACACCAGTTCTTTCTAAACTCTTCTAGGAGATAGAAACAAAAAAGTACTCCCTAAATCATTCTGTGAGGTCAGCAATACCTTCATATTCAAACCAGACAAAGACATTACAAGAATAGAACACTGCAAACCAACATATCTCATGAACACAGATGCAAAAATTCTCAACAAAATTGTAACACATTGAATCCAACAATGCATAAAAAGGATTATACACAAAGACTGAGTGGAATTCACCCCAGGTACGCAAGACTGTTTCAACATTTGAAAATAAGTCAGTGTATTCCATCACATCAACAGGCTAACGAAGCAAAACCACATTATCACATCAACAGGTGCAGAGAAAGCATTTGATAAAACCCCACATGTGTTTATGATAGCTTAGCAAACTAGGAATAAAGGGGAACTTCCTCAATTTAAGAACAAACAAGTTAGCACTATGCACTGATTAGAAAGGTCAGACTTGAAACACTGATCGCACCAAATACTGCGTAGGACAAGGCGCAGCAGGAATCCTATTCCTTGCTTGTAGGAATACAAAATGGTGTGGCCACATTGGAAGACAGGCTGTCAGATTATTACAGTCTTACCACACAACCCTGCAACCACGCTCCTTGGTATTTACCAAATAAATTGAAAACTTATGTCCACCCAAACCCTGCACATAGATTTTTATCTGTGAGCAGCTTTACTCACGACCCTGTTTTCATCACCTGCAATCACAGTGAGAGGGCATTCCACTACTCTCTTGGGCTTCAAGCCCTTCGTTTCTCAGAACTCTGTCTCTGCCATCCCCCCACCTGCAGGCTATCCTGAGACTGGTGTGACATAGGTTTCACATCTGTATATTCAATTTCTTGTCTCTTTGGACCAGTATTTATTCCACCTCTGCTAGACTGAGCTAATGCCGGCTGCACATATGATGCTGGCAAAAGTTTCTAGTGCCGTACTTTTCTTGACATTGTCTATCAGTATTGTGAACAAAGCTTTTGACTATAAATGGGGTGTTTGTCCAGACATCATTTTATTATCCCCAACTAAATTCTGCAGAACAGCAAAGCAAAGGTCTCTTTGTGCAAGGGACTCAGCTCTCTCAGTGTCCAAGTCCCACCCTTGTATTGCTTTATGCAGGTGTGAAAAGTGTCGGGAAGCCTCAGGAATTTCAGGATCCAGATTTCTTTGGCAAAAACTCGTAATCCCCACTGGGTTGACAGTTTAAAATCACCCATGCCTTCGTACAAAGAACTTGAGAAGAACTGCCAATTGTCTTCTCTCATACCGTGTTTCCCCGAAAATAAGACCTAACCGGAAATAAGCCCTAGCATGATTTTTCAGGATGACATCCTCTGAACATAAGCCCTAATGCGTCTTTTGGAGCAAAAACTAATATAAGACGCAGTCTTATTTTCGCGGAAACACGGTAGTTGCAGGAAGAAGTGCATGTTTTCATATGCAAAGTCTTGAAATGAATTTTCTGTTTGACTGACTAAAGGTCTGTGAAAATTTCCTGCCGTGAAATATACAAAATGGCTAAGGACTACTGGGGCTTGTAGGATGGCAATCTATTATTAATACTGTTTCTTCCAACTGCGAGTTAATGCAGGCAAGAATAGGCAAATGCAGGGATGCTGGCATGCATTTATTTTATGTGATGATGTGGAATTGTCTCAGACAGCCAGCTGTTTCAGATTATTCTGTGAATTACAGTAATTTTGGTAATTAGTAAAAATATCCTGATTTTTTTTTCTTGGCAAAACCTCTAAATATGATACCCTCTGACCTCAGAGGGAAGCGCTGTTCTCTCACCTGCAGATAACCCAGAGGGGGATTAATTAAACCCAATTAATACAGCCATTTCTAAAATGGCTACCAGCATAGCTCAGTATGGAACGTGTTGGAATAAACAGCACAATTTCCCTTCCATTTTCTGTTATCGAGATGAAAGTTGAGTGTGGTGAGCACGTGTTCTCCCCAGCGCTTCAGGACGTGGTGTTTTGGAAAGAGTGGCCTTGCTGTCGGACCCACTTCCAGTCGTAGATTTGAGATCCCTTACTGGGTTTCCCACACGCAGCACGTCCCATCTGCGCAGCCAAGCAGTTGAATTTAACAGCAGTTGCAAAGAGCTGTCACCACATTGAATCTTTTATTCTCATCTCGACATTCAGCCTCAACAGGCTCTTGTCTCAAAGAGCAGGACTCATCTTTCTATAGGCCTGTGTTCCTCTGTTCACTGTTTCTGGTGACTTTGAACAAAACAAACGTTAACTTCCTAGAGACGCAGTTGGACCATCTATGCAAAAACGGAACAGAAGGTACACTGACTTCACACACGGAGCCATGCAGGTGATTTGTGAATTTTAAAACAAGGGGTCCCCTGGGGCTGTGGGGACATCTGACCTCCTATGCAGTGCCAGGATGACAAGCAACTGTCCTTCGGTTGCTGCCCTGTCTTCTCCTTGGTGATAGACAGAAAGTACATTCAGCTGGAGTGGTGATAAATGGCTCTAATTTGATTATTTATACGCCTGAGAAGGCTTCAGCTAGGGGTTTCTAAATTCAGATTTCTCCAGATGAATTGGAGTGAAGGGATGTGAACCTTACAGCCATGTCTCAATTTCAATTCAGTCATCAAGGTGTTTGGGTTGTTTTTATGTATTGAAATTAATTGCATTGTTTCTGAGAGTGCTGGATTGATATATATATGTCATTTCATAAAACAGAAACTATCTCAGTCTCCGTGAACTGGTTTCTTCATATTGTTCAGCTAATGTCTCTGGCCCAGAATGAGTATAATAAATAGTAATTCTTACTATTTTTGAGGCACTTGGTATATGTTATCATTTTCATGACTTCTAAAGATGTTGTTATTCCCATTTTGTAGGTAAGTAAACTGAGATTGACACAAATTAAGTAAAATGCCCCAAATTAGAATTAGATCCTCTTTCAGGAAAAATTCAGTCTGTCTGAACTCAGTCATATGGCAGACATCATATGCCGACTTCTCAGCAACTCCCCTCAGTAGCATTGTCTCCCCCAGGTCTCAGGACAGCAGGAGAATTCATTGACCTCATCATGCCCAGAAGCATCAAAGAATGAAGCGAGGGACATCTCAAAGCTGAAACCTACAGTCTGTACAGCTCAGCCTTCCCCACGCCAATACTGTAACTCGCAGTTCCAGTTCAGAATTCTCCCATTCCTTAAACACCACTCAGCCCGTCATGAGAAACTGCACCTTTATGAGAGACGGGAGGTCTAAGACTAAAAACGTGACGTTGCTTTCCCTGGGAATGGATGTCCTCGGGGGTCCCAGCTGGCTGTCTTCTGGTAGGCCCTTGACGCCCTGTGGTACGTAGCAGCTGTCCTTTAGCACTGGGACAGCTGACGGGCCTGGGCATCCCATCAAACTTCCGATAAAGACTATTTATAGACCAGGGAGCTAATTGGCAGCACACATCACACTCACTCGGGGAGACGTCTGAAGACACACACACCTCCACAATGTGTCTCCATGAATATTCCGCAAGTTTTCAAGATGACATTGGTCTTAAGCACACCATTGTAGACTTATCAGAACCCAACCATAGATGGGAAATGGGAAGACCATGCAGCATATTCAGAAGCCAAATTAAAGGAGGCAGGAGACCCAAAGGCCAGGACATAGGTCACCGTGGGAGGGCTAAGGGCTCCTTAGATCCCCTGCCCAGACCAGCTTCCCCTGACGTGCTTGCGTCCCTCACTTCAGATTCTCCCAGGACGTCCCAGGGCCCTGCCCCTGTGTGTGTGTGGGGGTGTGTGCACAGCCCATGCTGAGGAAGATGCCAGGCTTGACGCGGAGGTTCAGGAGAGCCTAGCCCATTCCCAGACCTCTAGGCTACTCATGGTGCCCAGCTCTACACAAAAAGGACGACTGCTTGTTACCGACAGGACAGTCCACTTTCAATTCTCATCCAAGGTCGAATTGACCTAAGTAGCAGTTTTGGTGAGTGATTCTGTAAGGAATGAAAAACAATCCACTAGTTCACTGAGAATAAAAGCATGTTGCAGAGGAAACAGTTTGTTTTGATTCTTAATTTTCTCATTTACCAGGCTGAGGAGTATTTTTAAGATGCCAGTGTTTCTGGTACCTCTGGGTCAGACATTGACATTTCACATACCTACTCTTCATGTGGTGCCAGCAAAATACACCAAACCACTGAGTCTTGGGCCAGGAGGTGACCATCACAGGTCCCTTTTAGGCTTCTGTGTGAAGTGTCTGGGATTTCTGGTCAAAGGACAATTTCTATGTCTCCTGATTCAATCAACCCACCACTGAGGTGCGTGATATGTCCAATTAAAACCCAGGTCAAATCTGGATTTAAAAACCTTTACTATCTCACGTCTGCTTAAGGACTCTCTTCCCTAGAAGGACATAAAAATCCCTCACAGATGCGGCCACCACCTCCCTTTCCCATCTCAGCTTGCTCTGCACCTCATTACAGCATTTCTGAGGTCACTTGCATATGCTTTCTGTGAAATGACCTTCCCTCCCACCTTCCAACAACAGAAATTTCTTTCTCACAGTTCTGGAGGCTGGGAAATCCAGATCAAGGTGCCAGCAGATCTGGTGTCCGGTTGTACACAGTGGCCTTCTTGCTGTGTATTCACATTTCCTTTCCTCAGTGAATGGGGGACAGGAGACAGAGAGAGGGAGAAGAGAGAGAGAGGGGGGGAGAGGGGAAAGAGAGAAAGAGAGAGAGAGAGAGAGGGGGGGAGAGAGAGAGAGATGGGGGAGAGGGGAAAGAGAGAGAGAGAGAGAGGGAGAGAGAGAGAGAGAGAGAGAGAGAGAGAGAGAGAGAGAGAGAGAGGGAGGGAGAGAGAGAGCGCGCTCTTATAATGGCTCTAATGCCATCATGAGGGTCCCTCGTCTAACCCTAATGACCTCATCTGACCCTAATGACCTCATCTGACCCTAATCACCTCTGGAAGTCTCCACCTCCAATACCATTACATCAGGGATTAGGGCTTCCACGTATGAATTTTGAGGGGGCACAAACAATCAGCCCATTACAAATGTCATCGTTCTTGTTTTCTAACCACTTTATTCCACAAAATGGAATTATTTGTGTATTTTCTGTATCCTTCACTAGATCACAAACCTCTTAATGCTCATCTTAACGCTTAGCTCAGTGCTTGGCATTCAGTGGGTACTTAATCAAAATGCAAAAAATGAATGACGTTTGGATTAAAGGGGTTAGATGCGCATGACTGACTCTGACCACCCCAATCCTGACCTCCAGATCCAGAGAGTCATTTTGAGGCAGCTCAGTTCTAAGCAGGGGCCTTCCCACGCTGTATTTCCTCAAAGTTTTTGACGCTGCAGGTGTCAGAAACTGTACAGGTTCTTATGACTCTCTACATCTTAGCCTCCAGGGCAGACTCCGTGGCCAGAGGTTACCTTTCTCCTAAGACAGCCAAGCAGCCTTGTACGTGTTTGTCTCAGTGTCCATGTGTGTATTTGTAGGCTGTTGAACACCATTTCAATTTCTTTAATAATAATTTCTGCTTTTTCTTGGGCCAATTGTATTAATTTTTATTATAAAACTGTCCATTACACTTAAGTTTTTAAATGTATTAGCAGGTTTTTTGTATATTTTCATAGAAATTTAATCCTCATGTTATCTGGTTCTTTGTACTTCATCTGTGCTCCAAGTTGGGAAAAGCATTCATCTCCTCTGCTGTCTATTCCTACCTCTCTGAGGTCAGGAATTTTATCCCTGTTTTTCTGGTGGAGAACAAAGGCAAAAGATGCTAATTGCCTCCATTCAGGCTCCTTAGCTGGTAAAACCGGAGAAGAGGATTCAAATCCACATTTGTCCCTTCTAATCTAGTCTTCTCCAGTTCTCTTATAGAGTCACAGAGGCTTCTTACTGGTCCCATTTTTTCCACAGGGATCTCTCCCTTTTTATTATTTGTTTTGTCTTTCATGGTTCTCCTTCGTTTTGGCGTAAGTGTCAATTCCATGGAATGCTAACGATTCTCTGCAGGTTGCTTGCCCCTCCATGCCTCCCTCATCTCATGCAGCACATCTTCCTGGACGGGTCTGAAGTCAGATAGATAAAGGGAGCAGGGTTCATTCCGGCACTTAGCGAATCTGAAATGCATTCCTTCACTTTGCACAGCACCGATGAGCTCACCTCTGACCGAAGGAAGCTCTGTAAACAAGGGGAATGTCCAAGGAGATGCTGCCATCTCATGCATTCAAATGAAGACATTCAGTCTCCGCTCTGCTGCAAGTCTTGAGACTTTGATGAGATTCTATTTGCATTAATGGACACTATGAAATTCAAATGTTTAGGACAGTACCAGAGGTACGGGAAGCATAATGAGATGGATTAAGCAAAGAAACATTTAGTCTAATCAGGTAAGTCTCTTAATGAGCTCTCCTAGACAATGAAATTAGGAGAGAAAAATTAGTCTGGGCTGGAGGAAGAGAAGTGCACAGAGTTGGGGCCAAGGAGCCTGTGCTTAACTCAAGGTTACGTGATCCATCAAGACTTCTGTGGTAACCTTCTCTGCTCTCGGAATCATTACAATTTGCTATTGTTTATACGTTCTTCCTACACACAAGTGAAGCTGCTTACTTTATGAAAAACAACAAGCACGTTTCCAGTGCCTGCTCTGTGCTGGGCACTTTTTCATGTAGTTTAAGTATCACAGTCATGGTTTCTGACATCAAAATTAAGCTTACTCGTGATTAATATTTTGTTTTAATTGCTTATTTAATTGTCTGTTCCAGCAACTAGAGTCTAAATCCCCTGAGGGGGAAGCAGAGCCTTTCTTCCCTTCACTGTGACCCCATACTTGGCAGAGCTTTGTCTGTGTGTGGCTCTCAGGCTCTAGAATGTGATGGGTGGGTGGGTGGGTGGGTGGGTGTGTGGGTACATGGATGGATGGTTGGATGGGTGAGTGGGTGGGTGGGTAGATGCATGGGTGGATGGATGGATGTTTGGATGGGTGGGTGGGTGGGTAGATGGATGGATGGGTGGGAGGGTGGGTGGTTGGTCGGATGGGTGGGTGGGTGGGTGCGTGGCTGGGTGGATTGATGGGTGGGTGGATGACACAGCTGTCTCCAACCCCCAGTCTCCTTTCAGAGCCAGTCTTTGGTCTCTATGACCTTTACCACTGTACTGTAAATCTTCAAATGGTCTGTATTTTGTGCTCACATGTATTCCAGTGCCTAAAATAATTTTTGCCTCAACAACATTTATTAAATTTATTGTTGAATACTATGTTTCCCCCTCCGATCTCTGATTTCCTTGAAGCTAGAGTTTTAGATCCTGGCACACACCTGTTACATAGAAAGTGTCATGTCTGTGTTACAGAGGAAGTCGGGGCTCAGGGATGCTGGAGAGATGTTCTAGCTCCCACCTCCAGGAGGTACCAGAACTAGAAGGGTCTTCACATTCCTCACTTCTTCTCAAATTTTAATCCAGTTTTTGGAAACCCAGCCAAGCTAAGTTACACTTTCAATATTTTGTCTTCCTTACTAGTATGTTTCCTGATTCGTACTAAAGTTTTACTAAAATGTTATTTAAATCCTTTGCTATTTCAAGGGCCTGCATATTTTTTCAGAGTTTATGTTGATTATCATATTCTCTTATAAAGAAACAGTTCACATACTCCTTACAGATGTGTGGAACTCATCTCCCTGTCCTCCAGTGCCAGGCCCACGTGGGCAGTCATGTCATAGGAAGGTGGCAGCAATGTGACAGGAGGTGTCCTCTTCCTCGGGCTGCCTCCCACTCTGCACATTAGTCTCAAGCATCGGTGGGCGTGGTCACGCCCCATGGGCAGTAAAGCACACACTCCCCAAGTATGCTGGCCGCCTAACAGGACAAGCGTTCACTTCCCTTAGACATCAGGGAAAAACTGGTAGCTTTTATAGCCACTCAAATGTAAAGTTTGAATACTGAAAAAATAAAAAGGTCTATTTCAAAATCTAATCTTTCAGTGAAGTGCATATTTCTCATACATTTGAATAATTGTGACAGCCACAGAAACAGTCTGTTCTAAATTTTGTAGGTGGCCATCACAGAATAGCCGGTGGGTCCACATTGAGAAGAGCAGTAGTGACATAAGAAAGCATATTTCAGATTTCAATCTAACCAACCACAGGGAAAGGGCTTCATATGCATACAAATCATCCACCAGCTGCGACTCTGGGCTTAAGGTCACCCTTACGTGGCGGACAGCACATTAGTTTCCAAAGTAAGTGTGGAGGGACAGAGGTGGGGTGACTTCCTTCCTTCTTCCTCTCTCCCTCTGATGTGTGAAGTCACAAAGAGCCATGTGCAGCCCGTTCCCTCGAGCTGGGGCGTTAGAAAACTGCATAGGGGTTCCCTCCCTGAAAAATGTTGCCTGCTCTCCAAACTGCTCCCTCTTCACTTAACAACAAGGCAGGGGCATCAGAGGTACAGCCCTGGCGAGTCTGTACCACAGTTTGGGGCAAACTGTGCCCCAAATTCATGTGTGGAAATCCCACACTCCCTATCTCAGAAAGGGATTGTGTTTGGAGAGGGGGGTCTTTACAGACACAATCAAGCTAAAATGAGGTCTTAGGTGGGCCTAAAGCCAACATGACTTGTAAGAAGGAGATATTTGCACACAGATGCCACAGAGAGAAAGTGGTGTGAAGACACAGGGAGAAGAAAACTGTCTACCAGCCAAGGAGAGAGGCCCGGACAGACTGTCCTCACAGCCCCAGAAGAAACCAACCCCGCTGCACCTTCATCTCCGACTTCCAGCCTCCAGAACTGTGAGACAGTATATTTCTGTGGTTTCTGTCACCCAGGCTGTGGTACTTTGTTATGGCAGCCCCAGAAAACGAATATAGGGAGGCAGCTCATACAGGGTCCCGTCTGCCAGCAACGGGTACCTTCTAGGACGCATTGCGGAATCTACTCCACAGTCCTCCTGACGCGTCCTTGCCACATCAGGTGGGAGGTTTTCACTGAGAGCGATGTTATCACCTTGTCTGGGGTATTGGTTTTCCAATGCTTTGCAACAAACTGATCCAATCCTTAGCTGAAAACGTATTAACTCCCAGCATTTCTGGGGATTGGGAAACCAGGAGACGTATGGTTCTGGCTCAGGGTCGCTCACCAGGTTGCAAGCAAGCTGTTGGCTGGCATCAGTCTCTGAAGACTGACAGGGCTGTAGGCCCTGCCTCCACGCTCACTCATTGGCTGTGGACAGGAGGCTTCAGTCCCTCACCTGGGGGTCTCTCCAAAGGGCTGCTCATAAAAATGGCTTACTCCAGAGCAAGTGGTGAGACAGAGAGGGAGGGAGGAAGGCGCGGAGGGAGGGAGAAAGGGAGGGAAGAAAAGAAGGAGAGAGGGAGGGAGGGAGAGAGAGAGGGAGAGAGGGAGGGAGGGAGGGAGGGAGAGAGGGAGAGAGGGAGAGAGGGAGAGAGGGAGAGAGGGAGACAGGGAGACAGGGAGACAGGGAGACAGGGAGACAGGGAGAGCGTGAGTGCTATCTGGGGCAGGCAAGGGGGTGCCAGAGATGGAATCTGTGTGTCTCTTGTACAGCCTGTGACACAGGCTCCCTGCTGTCATACTCTCTCTGCGGGAGGGGACCATCTAAGAGCACGCGTATGAGGAGGTAGAGCTCACTGGGTATTTCCTTGGAGGCTGGCACACCACATCGGCATAGCCTGTTCTCCTGCGGAATATTCTCTCACACACAGTGTAACACTTGATTGTGTGCCATACAAATGCCAGGTTCATTCTGCCTCAGCTCCTAGTGAAATAGCCTCAACTACCTCCTTTGTCGCGTCCCCTTCCTGCTCTCCATCTCTGATCCCTTTTATTTGGGGCCCACCTGGACCTTGTGGGTTCCCATGGAAATGTCATATCTCTGCAGTTTGGAGGTGACCGGGCATGCTCCTTGCCTTGGCTAGCATGCCACCACTGGGTGACATGCAGCGTGCTCTATCTGCTCTGCTGCAGACAGGCGAGCCTGTCCATAGTCCTGCTCAAGTCAGGTCACCTGCATGTACTGGGCACTGCTGAAGGCTTGACATGCAAAGATGTATCTACACTGCGGTCTCCCGTGAGGTCCTGCAGAGCTAGGGTCCTGTCACCTGCTGGGTCACGTCTGCCCACAGCACTCGGGAGCTCAGAGGAAGGGCCTGACGCTGACTGGCAAATGTCCGGCACACCAGCTGCGTGGCTGACTTGTAGCGACTTATAGGCCTTTTGACACAAGCCTCCGTGTCTCCATCTAGTGGGAAATACTAGGTCCTGTTGAAAGACAGCTCCTAAACATTTAGTCCTTCATGCTTCACGTTGGCGGTAGGGGTGATGGGAGCGTCGGGGGAAAGGGCGGACTGACTGCTGGGTCTGGAACTTGAACCTCCTGTGGGAATCAGGGCCACCTAACAGCTTCAGTGAGTTTATTCCGCTTGTCTGAGAAGACTGAGGACATTTAGAGCCAGACACTAAGTGGTGCCAGCAGCTGGAGTTTTCCTTTTGTTTTATTAGAGAGTACCCACAGAGCCTGTCATCGCTGTGTGTCACCACCTGGGTCTGCCTCAGTGTAATAAAGCAACCTGTGTCATGATTACCGTTTTGACAACAAGATGGATATTTCAAAGATGTGCTTCTGCGTTCAATCATATTGAAGGGAAACATGAAAGTCAGTCATTTGCGTGCGGCTGCTTTCTTCTGCTCACGGCTAATTAGTCGAGACGAATGTATAAGTGGAAGCTGCCTGCCTCCTAGCCCATCAGTGGCTGATTCTTGCTATGAAAAGGGCAATTTTTATCACTTAGGAGAACAGCTTTGATGCCACAGTTGGCTAAAATGAATAGGAGGACAGGAGAAATCAGGTTTTGCACACGAGGCGGTGATGGGATGGAGGGAAAACAGGTTTCTCAGGCAGAGTTTGCCTGGGGACCTGCGTGGGGCACGCACATGGTGGTGATGCAGGGTCCCGCCCTGAGTGTCTGAAGTGCCACCAAATGGGGTCGATTGGACAGAAAGGCAACATCGGGGACAAATTATCTCATAAAGTTCTGGAGTGACCAGGGAGTATAGAAGAGTGGGAAAAAAAATAGACTCAGAAAACTGGCTTCAGCCAGCTGGCTGACTGGCTTTCAGCATGTTCTGCGGACCTGACTTTTCTCATAAAAGGAAACCATTTCTACCTGTTGGGAGTATCAAGTGAGGCAACGTTCAATCCCGCTTCAGGAAACCTGCAAGACACCACGTGGATTACATCTTCTAAGAAGACAGATGTGCATTGAGCATGTTTCTGAAGATTTTTTGCAACACTAAACATGGATAAAAATTGCACATTAAAAAAAGTGAAAAATATTCAAAGCAATATTTCCAATGAGATAGCGTCCCGTTCTCCATCGGTTTTACCTCTTCCGCCCTCACTGTCCACTGCTGAGGGTACTGCCATCTCATGAGAATCACTGTCACACAGATGCTCGACAACCTGTCAGCGGCTCAATGTTGGGGTCCAAAAGCCAGCCTGTCTCATGATCATGTGGCCTGGAACCATCCTTTAGCAAGTGTTTAAAACTTTCATTGACTTTTTGCTTTTTCCCAGCTCTCATGAGTTTTCTCAGAACCACGTATTTGGGGGATCTTGGTGTGACATCATCCTGAGAGTCTCCTCAGTAGTTCTGAGCTGGAAAAGTTCAATGACTGAGTGGCCAAACCATCAGTATTCGGAGGGGAAAAGTCAGCCCTGGAGGATGAGCTGTGCCAACAACTCAAACCTTCCAACTCTAATGATGTCTTGCTCTTGCCGCTCTGGGTCCTCGCTACCAGGACAACTTGGGGACACTGCTGGAGGCAAATAAGGCCACATGGGTGAGATAGCCTCATCATTCTCCCTAGCCGCTACCTTTTCCTCTGGAGCAAACGTATCAGTGATAAAGAATCGTGGGAGGAGAAGGGGTGCAATGGGAAGAGAGGGGCCTCTGTGAGCTCACAGGATGAAGTAGCCTGTGTGTTGCTTTCGGTGACGTCATCTGGGGACACAGGAAGAACACTGCCCTAGGGCCTGGGAGACGTCCATTCAAGTGACTGGCGTGACTTGAGCAAATATCTAACTCTGTAAGCTTATTTTCCTCACCTAAAATGAGAATAATGACACGTAATTTGAAAGCTGGGGGTGCGATACTTCTCATGTATAGCAGGCACTCAGTACATGGTAGTTATTCTCAGAACATTGGATCCAAAATCGCTGAGGTACTTTTTACTTCCGTTTATTCTTTCTGCACAGGATCAAGTCAGTGCTGGCATTTGCTGGACTTCATCCCCTTCACATTTGAAAAACATATTTAGTTCCTCTTTAATTTTCTAAAATCTCCCAAGCATAAAACACTATCAGACACTAGTAACTATTCCCAGGGAGGATACTGGTGTTTGGATTACTGCTGCGACTTCCATTCAGGTGTCATTAAATGTCAAACCCAGCACAGTGCGTCTTTTCTTTTTTAAAATTTTAATTTAGAGGCTGCTTACATGTTGAACATTTTTTAAAGTCAGCATACAGGACAAAAACACATTTGTCCATAGGCTGAAATTGAATAAAGATAGAAAACACGTAACAAAGGGGAAGCACATAGGCACATAATTCATGTCTACGGACTCAGTCTGGAAGCACAATGCTGTTTTTAGTAATAACGGGTGAGCTGCGTGTAAGCCTCCTGTTTCCCTGGATCTATACTGTGGGAACAATTACTCAACATTTTAGAGGGAACTTGCATTCATTGAGTGGCCATTAGTATGCGTGATGCCCTGTAATTGGTGTTTTCACATTTCAGTTAATGCTCCTCACCAGCTCATGAGAGGAAGGTCATTATTCTCCCATTACGCTTATGGAGAAACTGAGACCCAGAGAGAAAAAAAATATACTGAATTTTATAAGAATCGATTCTAGGACATTTTGACATATACTCTTTCATTCTTTCCTTTCTTCAGTTTTAATTTTGGAATAATTTCACGAGTAGATAAGTTATAAGACTAGAATAAAGAACACCTGTATGGAAGAGATCCAAGATGGCGGAGTAGATAAACACTGTGCCTGCTCCTTGCATAGCACATTGAAATTACAACTAAATTCTAGAACAATCAACCTGGAGAACAATCTGAAGTCTGGCGGGACAGAAGTTTTATAACTAAGGGTATGAAGCAGCCACGTCGAGACCGGTAGGAGGGGCAGAGACGCAGAACGGGCCCCACACCCGCGTGTAGTGAATGAGAATCAGGTGGGATATCTCTGCTGTGGAGTTTCCCCTGGGGAAGTGAGGGACCCCAGCTCCACAAGGGACTCCCCAGCCTGGAGCACTGGTGCCGGGAAGAGGAGCCCCCATAACAACTGGCTGTGAAAACAGGGAGTATTCCAAGCGTTTGGGTGAGACAGAGGCTGCAGGAAAATCAAACGTTCTCTTGAAGGGCCGCGCACAGACTCACTCACCTTGGGCTCCGGTGGAGGGACGGTGACTCGGGAGGCATCGGACGCATATGGGGGCAGACTGAGACGTGTGGCCTTGGTGCGAAGGCTGGAGGACAGCCGCCATTTTCCTTGTTTTCCTCCCACGCAGCTGCAGGCAGGCACCATCTTTCCTGTGTTGAGCCCGCCCCACAGTGTCCCATCTGAACCTGATTGGCCTGTGAGCTCCACTGGGAGCCCACCCCACCCGACTTGCGTACCACATGAGGCATTAACAGTGCTGAACGTTAAGGGAGCCGGCAGGTAGCAGCAGGCCTTGGGGTGTCCTGGCATTTTGCATAGTTACTGCAGGCCTGGTACTGGTGGCAGCCACCCTCAGTTCACAGCACGGCATGTCCCACGCACCTCCAGGTTTAGCACAGGCAGTTAACAACTGTGGATCTTTTTGTAGCTCTTACCAGGTAGTCCCTGGCCAGTCACAGGCAGTGGGTGACCTGGGCCTGCACTGGAGCCCCATCCAAGAGACCCCAGAATGAATATATTTGGAGGTTGGCTTCAGACCACAGCAGAGCACCGCCCAATTAGCCCCACAAGCGGCACACACAAAGGGTGGTCTCAACAGGCACCAAAGCCCATTGGGGCATATCCCACTCAGTGGGGTAAGTCCCTCACACAGCCGCCCATAAGCTGTGAACACGGCCAAACCCCACAGCCAGTCAGCCTGAGGGTCAATCTCACCCACTAACCTGCCAATAGCAATCAAGGCTCAGCTATAACAGGAGGGCACATACAACCCCCACAAGGGACACTCCTGTAGCACCCAGAGCAGGTAACCAGGAGACTGTGCCTCCGGGCCCCACAGGTCACCTACTACATAAGATCACTCAGCAAGACTGGGAGACATAGCAGATCTACTTAATACATAGAAACAAACACAGAGAGACAGTCAAAATGAGGAAATAAAGAAATATATTCCAAATGAAATAACAGGAGAAATGTCCAGAACAATAACTGAACGAAGTGGAGGCAAGCCATCTACCAGGTACAGAGTTCAAAACGCTGGTTATATGGATGCTCAAGGAACTCAGTGAGAACTTCAACAGAGAAGAGGCATAAAAAAGGACATAGAAACCATAAAGAAGAACCAGTCAGAAGTGAAGAATACAATACCTGAAATGAAGAAAGCACTAGAAGGAATCACTGGCAGACTAGATGAAGCAGAGGATTGAATCAGGGATCTTCAAACTAAATAGAATAGAGGTTTTCAGTAAATATTTGTTAAGTAAATAGATATTTACACTGTAAAACAATTAGATGGGGTGGCTAATCTGAAATCAAGCGACGCTGAAGCTGCTGGCAACCAAACGTTCTTTCCATAGAATAAAAGCAAGCAGAGAAAATCAGAGAACAGAGATGGGGAGAAGATGAGGAGGGGGAAGAAAGGGGAGGGTCAGCGGTTCCTTCAGCTCTCCTGGGTGTCCTTTCTACACATGGAAGCAAGAAGTCCCTGTTGGCTGCTCGAATTCACGTTCTTGGGTGCACAGAAGTGGGTCACTCTTCACCATGGTTCTCCTGGACTTGTGGAGCCAGGAAATGATTTGCGGAGGAAAGGTGCCCCTCCACCTGTGACTGAGGTGTGACTGTCACGAGGACTCACATGACTGAAACAGGGACCCAGGAAGCCCACAGCGCAGACTGGCCTCTTTCCCACTCCCTGACACCTCAGACTGTGCTATTTAAAGTACAAGTACTCATGAGGTTTGGGCGAAGTCTTTGCATTTTATTAGGATTATTTTAATGAAGAGCCTGATGGACCACCAGGATTTAGTCTAAAGATCTTGTTTTATGTCTCAAAAAGCCAGGCCCTAGAGAAATACAATGCCTGACTACTTGCTAGATGAGCCTGTGGCCTGGCAACGGCTGGATACAACAGCAGACATGTACTGGGTGATGGATGCATCTTCTGAAATAAAGAGTGATGGCCCAGAGAGACTGGACACTCTCCAATGGTTGGCTGGACCGGGATATCTGCTTGTTCGGGCAGAGGGTGGTCCTCTTCCCAGCTTTGCTTCGGGAAGCCTGAGGCAGGGCACGCAGGGCTGGATTAGAGGCAAGAAGGTCGCTCTTTCCTTAACTTTGAATGTTTTGTTCATTTGCTCATTAACCATCATTAATTCATATTTAACAAGAGTCCACTATGCAAAGCAGAGCAGCAGCTGTACTAGGGGCCACGAGCTGAATCCCCCAAACCACATTATTCATCATAGAGCATCTCACAGTAACGCACATCCCCACAGCTGCCTACTCCCTACTTTCCTGGTGTTTTTTCCCCTCCTCTTTTCATTCAGGAACATCAGTTGATGGTCTGTCACATTCGTCACCTGAGGGATACATGCTAAGCTGACCACATGATGGTGAATGAGATATTCAAGAATTTACCAGGCCAGCGCGGTTCTATCTAGTTATATAGTTTGAGAATTAGGATGGAATCCTAGAAACTGAGGACTAAGGAGGCTGACGTGTGCCCTACAAAATTTGTCAGCTGAAACCAGGCTCCAAACACAGTTGCCCTGCCAGACAGAATGCACAGGGGAATGAGTGGGGGATTCCTCGTAGCAGTTAGTCTGCCTCGGTGACTCTCCATGCCACGTACTCCACCGACGGATACACACGATGTTAGATATTCTAGAAATGAGCCTCTTGCATGTTTATCTTGTAAATGAAATGCCTTCCTCAAATATGTTGTCTGGCTTTATTGCTTGAAACAATGATACACTGTAGTGGTTTGAAAGACATTGTTTGCGAATAAGCAGATCTGCAGGACATGTGATCAGTCTCCCCACTGGCTATGAAAGTCTTCCTGTGGGAGGTGGAGGACAGCAGTCACGTCGCTAGTAGTGCAATTCTGTGCTCACACTCGTAGGAAGGTGGTGGGGGCGGCTGGGAGGGGGGGCACGGTGCGTTCAGCATCCAGAGGGTGATTCAATGGATGGGAAAGATCAATTTTTCCCCACGGCTAATGTCTTTCATAACCCATTCATGGGCTTTGACTATATTTCAAATGAAAAAGGCCTTTTCCAGTACATGTCTGCTGTTGTATCCAGCCCATAGCACGGGGCAGGTTACAGATTCCTGGTTACAGATTCCTGTGGATCATCCCTGCGGCCTAGCGCTCAGAGCCTGTGGATAATGTGCACACCCTTCAGCCCTTCAGTCTTCGCAGGATTCCACAAATGCACTGCCTTTGCTCTCAGTCCTCGTTGGTTCCTTTCAGCCATTCCCCACTCCCTCCGTGTGACGCAGGTCGCCACAGCTGAACTTCCCAGCACACGTAACGAACATCCCTCTTCTCTCTGCATCTTGCTCCCGGCGTGCTTCTCCCAGCTGCTTGTCTTAGGATCGCTTCCGAGAACTCCACTTCCCTGGTGCTGCTGTAAGAGATGCCCGGCCGTTTGTCTACACCCCACATACCCAGAGCCGATTAGGAATCACGGCATCTTCCTCACTTCCCCTTGTGCTCTCCAGGATGCTGGTCCTGGTTGTGCAAAGACACTTCTTCCCACTTCTCCGATCCTGGCATCTCTTCCTCATCTCTGCCACCAAACGCCCCTAAGTTCACTTGCCCGCATTTACTAAGCAGCCTGGAAGTTTCCTCAGCCTACTTGCCACACACCATTCACGTCTGAGGGAATGCACATCTTCTTCTGCTTCAATAGAGGACCATGGTTATCTTTGACCAGGTCATAATCCATAACTACTCCACGCCAACAAATTTCACTTCAAGGAGGCGTTTCCTCCTGATGGAAATGTCCTGAAGGGCTTGGTGTTGGGGAGAGGGGGTGGTGTGTATGAGGTGATCACCCCCTGACAGCTGAGTTCTTCTCCAGGGCATCCCATCCCCCACCCCAGCTCATATCTCAGGGGATCCCTGACCCTCTGGGCCCCCCCCCCCCCGAAAAGCAGCCTTTGTGGTGGGAGTGTGGACAGTCCGCTGTTAAGGATGAACTTGAGCCACATCACAAGGTCATGTGCCATCTCCCCTCCTCACCTACGTATCAAGTCCCGCCCCTTACCTGTACTCTTGGCTGTTTTGTTGCCATTCTCTTCTTCCTTCACACTCTCCTGTTTTCCTTCTAGATTTTATGTTAGGGAGCCCTAACATATGTTAGTGAAAAATATGAAATCAGTAATTTGGGGTTCTACCAAAACTTTCACGGTCCACACCAATCCAGTCGCTCCACCTTGACTGTTTCTAGATGTCTGCCAGGCAGTTCCTGCATAATCTGGGTCCCGTGAGGGGCGTGATTCCATTTCACCTGGGACTTGATCCCTCTTCTCTGTTGGATTCCTGTGGGTGGCTGTTGTGCTATTGGTGGGACAGCAGCCAAACCCTGTCCCTCCTTGGTCATTAAACCTCAAGGTGGTTGGGTGGAAGGGGGTCTGCCTCCTCCTTCCCTGGAGGATGCTGACAACTCCAAGTGTCTCCAGCCATGCAAGCGTCCCCAGGGTGGGCAACATTACAACCAGAATTTTTCTCTTAACAACAGTAGTCCCGCAGAAACACATTCCCCTTATTTTACATACATGGTGCAAATACAGGCGCTAATTGCAAGCTGGAACACTCCTTCATCCCAGACCCCCAGGGCTCGCCTTCTGGCCCCATCGGCCGGGCCTGGTGGGGCCTGCCAGCTGCTCGGAACCTGCAAGGGAGACAGACAGTGACATGAATACCCAGGTATGTTCTTAAAATGTCTACATAAAAAACAGGAATTTTTCATATTTTAATTCTTTGAAGATAATCATAAAAAAAATTGCCACTGGAGGACAATTTGACAAATAGGACCAATGATATGTGTTTTAGCCCATTTGGGCTGCTGTAATGAGATATGATAGCCTGGATGGCTTAAACGATAAAAAAATATTTCTCCCAGTTCTGGGGCTGAAATGTTTTCGAAAGAAATTAAACATAGGCCCTAGCAGTGTGTTCTAATTTTAAGACTCATTAATTCCTTGATCTGAATAAAGCATATTCCAAATTTTAGATTTTGAAGCTAAAGCTACTGTCCCAAAGGGGTCTTATCAGTGATGAATTGCTGGAATCATCTCTTCCTTCACTTCAGAAACGTTGTGTTTCTATGGCATGTCACACCTTGATGGCCCTCGTCATCGGTTCTGAGACCACATGGCCCACAGCAATAGAAGTAATTCTGACTGGGCAGGGACATGACCATCGCTGTGAGGGAATGTCAGCAGGGGCAGTTTCTCAGGAGTCTGGCAGGCTTCACCAGAGAGGTGACGTGACCTTAGCCTTGGAAAGAGCCTGCCAGGCAGAGAAGGAACAGGGACATACTGGTGGAGTCAGGCCAGCGACACTCTTCCCATCTGAGTGAACTTGACGATTTAATGTCTTCATCTGTCAGGTGGGGGAGTTTTGTCGAGAAGATTAAAGATGTTCAATGAAGTCAGGCCTTTACATGGTGCCTGGTGGTCATCCGTGAATGGGTGCCATGCCTCAGGGCTGCGAGACATCTCATCAGGATGGTGTCATGAGGGTGACACACCAGGGCACTGCGGAAAATCGCTTTGCATATGGTGTCACTATAATCTCATGGACTGCGAACACAATTCCTTTCAGACAGATGTTTATAGAGGTTCTGAGGGGCCAGTTTCAGGGGATTCAAACGTAGGTAAGGGTCCTATTAGGGGGGCTTTCCACAGTGCAGGTCAGAACTGATG
Source organism: Rhinolophus sinicus (assembly GCF_057876585.1). Taxonomy (NCBI): domain Eukaryota; kingdom Metazoa; phylum Chordata; class Mammalia; order Chiroptera; family Rhinolophidae; genus Rhinolophus; species Rhinolophus sinicus. The sequence goes on from NC_142504.1 coordinate 3,111,591, forward strand.
AAGGACGGAGCTGAGGCACAGCCGTGGTTCAGGGAAGCAGAGCGGGAGGGCAGACACGCCGCCCGGTGGGGACCCACATATTGTACTTCTGTTTTTAGATCCTAGTATGATGCCAGACAGAGTCTTTGCAAATTCACTGTTCTATTTATGGATTCTCAGCTTTGGGTTCCTTCTGTATGATCTGAATCTCCGAGTAAATGTATGTCCTGTCACTTAACAGTGTCTCATTCTCAGGCCGGAAGGACCTGCCCCATCTATTCAGCCATAGCGTAACACACCTGCCCCCCGTGCAGCTTTCCTCTCATCTACAAATGCCCGCTAACTAAGGCAGCCACGTTATCACACCCATCAGCATTTTCAGAAGTAAAACATCGACCTGCTCATTGTCTGAATATTAAAGAGTCAGGACAAGTGACATAGCCTTGCTTAAAACATCAAGTCGACACACTCATGGAACAAGACGGACGAGGCTCTGACCTCAGCCCCACACGCAAGCCCCATCCGTCTGTGTGCAGATGGGAGGGGCTCCGCCCAGTGTGCTTGGACAGACCCGCAGAGCACACCTTGGCAGCGGCTGATCAGACGGTGCTCGGAGGCCACCGGGACGATGGAGAGACTCACCGATTTAACTGGACGTGGAAGAAGAGATCACAAGCGCTGTAGTGAGGTGAGGGGGGTAATCATATGTAAGCAGAGGACAAAGGTACTGGGATAAAAATGTGACAGGTGCGCTCCAGAAACAAGAGTGGGGTTACGAGTAATGATCTCCTGACAGGGACCCGCTCTGCCTCCGAGGTGCACGCGGCCATTTTAATGCGCCTGTAGTTACCTACGCTGTTGCACGTTCCAGTTGGAGACCAGGAGATCACTCTGGAGTGGGTCCATGGATTTGGGATGTGTTTTCATCTAAACTACAGCCATAGGAAGCCACAGAACTGAGGTGCCCTGGGGGGAGCATCTCAACTGAGGAGAGAGAGTCTGGGAGACAGCTGCAGGGGAAAGCAGTATTCGAAACGGGGCAGAGGAAAGGAACCCAAGACGAGCCTGAGGAAGGGTGCTGCACAGAGGCTTCCCGTTGCCCACGCTGGCCGGCAGCATGGAGCACAGCCAGCGCTGTCCTGGGCACCAGGGTCAGGGCGGGCCCTGAGGAGCCAGGTAAGGCCTGGGGTGGCCGCCCCGGTGTTTGGGGCCCAACTCTCGCTTTCTACAGATATTCTGGCTTACAGACCTTTGCAGTGTGTACATCATGGCCATTATATACACACATATTGGGGAGGAAGATATTGCTTTGGAATTGATACAACATCTGTCAGCATCCTAAATGGGGACCATTGACTGCACCAGCTTAGCTCTGGGTCAGTGGCTTTGCCTCCTTTAGGAATCCTTCTTAGAGCCGTTTAAGACGAAGACGCCACCCCCCTCCACTCAGCCCCCACTTCACGACTGTAGCCATGCTCTCATCTTTTGTTCGCTAAACTGCTTCTAGTTCCCACTGTGTCTTTAATGGTAGAATGGATGCCGTCCTGCCCGGGGCCATGTGAGACCCACACCATGGACGCAGCTTGTCTGGGGGTGGGGGGCAGCCGTGTGCTTTAGGAAAGAATTCACCAATCATGGGTGAAGAATTACCTCCCTGAATTCTATCCATCCTCTTCAGTCCGAGTAATGTGACCAGGAAAAGGAAAGTTCAAACTGGCTCGGTAGACTTAATGTGCCCATGTTGTTGTTTATTTGGGCAGAAGAACGATGGTGCGAGAGGATTTGGTAAAGGCTGGAATGGAAGGGGCTTCTCAGATTTCATCAAGTTGAAAATTCTGCTTCATTTTTGTACTTTGGGGCCCTGGGGACCTCTTGTTCACCCACCAGCACAGTCTTTCCTGTCTGACTGCTCCCTGGGGTTCAGGCTGGTTGATGGGGATGCCTCATCAAGGCTATAACACAAGCCTTTCCTGGGGCAGCCAGGAGGCCCTGCCTCACTCTGGCCACCAGCACGCAAGTGACGGCCAGCTGACTGGTGAAACCAGCTAAAAATTACTGCAGCCAATTCTGTCCCATGCTCAATTGAGAGATAAAACATAATGAGAGCTGAAAGACGGTTAGCATGTACTGTGAGGGAATTCCCAAGAAATAAATGGCTTTTAATGGAAATGGGATCAAGAGAAAGCTGGGAGCCTGTGCCATTGTGCCATCATCTATGTGCTCATCACCTTGGGAATGTCTTCAAGTCTTGGGACCTGACCTTTGTGGATGTCAGACAAGTGTCAGTCCCAGGTACGTAAATGGAACTGCCTAATTTTCTGACTCTATTTTGTGGGTTTAGAGACTTCCCACCAATCCTCCTTTTGTTGTCACACATCCTGAGTGAACGTGACCTCCCAAGGCTTGTCGTAAGAGCTGTGGGGGTCTGGCTGGGTTCCCTGCTGCTGCCCACGTGGGCTCAGCAGTACCTCGTGTGGCATCTGCTGTCCACACGGGTGTCTTGGTGTCTGATGTGAAGCTGGCTCCCAGACAAAAGGGGCCCGTGCAGTGTTGCTGGGGGCACAGAGCGGAGGGGACAAGCTGCTCCTTGCCTGACATTGTCACATTGTCACAGATGACCCAACCAGGTTGTCCCCACCCCGACTCCCTTAAGGCTCTGCTATAATGTTCAGAAGCCAGTTTCAGTGCCCCCAGCTCTTTTTTGACAATGGCGTTAGAATGCGTCCGGACGTGTTCTGTCTCTTCGTGACCCTCATCTGGCCCCGGTTCCCTCCTGTTCAAGGTCCTCACACTGGCTTCTCAGCTCTGCTGGCCTCGTTCCCAGGATCGACAAAATCCTCAAATGAAAGCATTTCATTCTTTGCACTGCATCTCTAAACTTAGCAAAAACCCGTTTCAAAAATCATATACACATCCAATAACCTGGGTTTACATAAGCAAATGACAGCAAAACTAATGCACGTTATGTAGTCATTAAAATGCTAAATGTAGCAATGGGGTCAGGACCTGAGAAGGGTGAAAGGAGACAAAAGGGGTGACACTGAGTATGTGTTATGTAAGAACTCTGTGTACACGTGGGTACACACATGTACAAAGGTAAGTGTAAAAATGATTTGTTGGGCTTGAGTGGAAGGATTATAGGTGAACTTCTAAATTTTCTTTTTTACTGTTAGGATTTGAAAAAGTTCGAGAAGGAGAATTATTGTGGATTACAGCATTGTGTGCGTTGTTTAGTCGCTGGCCCAGTGTGGTGACACAGGCCACACATGTGTGGGCCCAGCCCCCGTGTGTCTCCCCTTTCCCACTGACTGGCTCCCTTCATCCAGCCACAGAGACGTCTGCTGTCCCCAGGCTGCCCCAGCTGCCAAAGCATCTAACGAGTTTCCTGGAACCAGTCAGAAAATGGGGGCCAGACCCCTTCTCAGCTGCATAGTGCTTAAGGCTGCTTTCCTCCAAAGCGGGATGAAGGTAGAGGCGGTGGTGTTACAGGACCTCAGCGTCCCTCCCCGGTGTATTCCCGTTACACCCGGGATGAGAAGATGGATCAGAGTGGGGATACCCTCCCCGGGGGCATCCTGGAGTGAGTCTGGAAACAGTCACTACCTCCTCCTGCAGACACATGACCTCCTGACCGCGTGGGGACTGTTCTCGTTACAGAGGGACACTCACTGCTTTTCTCTCTAATAAGAAAGCTGACAGCCCCTTAATATCTTCATCCACGTACCTTGTTTCACCCTCTCCCTGAAATAGGGAATTTAATTTTCTTCATTCAACCAGTAGTGCCTACGATAAGCCAGGCCACTCTGCCTTTCTGTTTAAAATCTATTAGTTTTGAAAGCTCTGGTTTCTTTAGCTTTGCAACCATTGTTCTGAGCGGATATTATTTGTCAGGCTGGACACTTCCACAGGCAGCTTCCTCAGAAAACGGGCCAGCCTAGTTCTTCCTGCGTCCTTGCAAGGCCTTTCTCTCACTCACGGAGGAGAAGGGTCTTCAGACAGATGACGTTTCTTTGCAGGCACCCGAGGCGTGTTCCACCAGCATTGTCACAAGTGCCCCCACGCCCGGTGGCCTGTCAACATTTCATGTTGGTATCATTCCTCTTACTTTGTAAGCAGTAAATTCACTCTGGATCCCAGTGAGGACCCTCTCGTTCGCTGAGTGTCTTGTTTTTATTAACTTTCTCAGAGAAATAAGCTTCAATTGAAGATTCAAGTCTTTTTCTCAACTTGGGGAAAATTTCTCCTCTCATTTCTTTTACTGTTTTAGTTCCTTACCCACTGTCTTCTCCGGAACCACCTTTACTCACATATCGGTTCCCTGGGCTACCTCTGGAGCGTCCGTCCCCTGGGAGCTGGTTGGGGATGCAGAGTCCCAGGCCCCAGCCCTGGCCTCCGGAATTAGAATCTGCATTTCAACAAGATCCTGGGGCCCTGTGAGCTCATTCACAGTGGAGGGGTGCTGCTCCCCATGGTCTGTACTTCCTGTCTCCCTGTACCCTTCGATGATTGGGATGTTTGAATTCAGTTGAATTATGTGGCTGTTCTTTCCCCTAGACCATCCTCAGTTTACTCGTCTGTAAAGAAGCAGATAATAATCGTACCGACCTCACCGGCTTGTTAGTTCAGTAATAGTGTTAATATTTGTAAAGCACTCGTAACAATGCCATATGCAAAAGTGCTCGAGAAGCATGTACTAAACAAATAAAAATGATCCCTAGCTCTCAATACGCTTCACTGTGTTGGGTGGGGAATGCCCCCTTTGACCCTCGGGACTGTGAGTTCACGATTCACACTGTCCATTCGGTTTTCTGGTTCCTTTATTACACTTAAAAACTCAGAAATAATAGTTTGCAATATCGCCTTATGGATGTGCTGATTAACTTTCGCTAAATGCTAGAGTCTCCAGGGAGCTTTGAAACCCCACACCCAGGCTGTGGTCACACCGCCCGAGTCAGAACCATTTTCTCTGACTGGCCAGGTGACAGCAGTGAGACCAGGGAGGCCTGCCACATGCACCGTCGGGGGCCCTGCTCTGGTCTCAGCCCCGCTTCCTTTCAGCTCACTGAGCTCGGTGTGGTCGGGAGTCTCTCCTTCTGTCCGCATCGTTGCTCAGGCTGCTGGGGCTTCTGGGACGGGAGTGGGATCACAGTGAGGGGAATCTCTCTTGTCTGATTGTTTCCGAGGCTGAAGAAAAGGGGCGGGCTCCTGTTGGCTGACAGGCTGCACTCATTGGTTTGTTCGTGTTTCTTGATTGAGAGGAGTGGGGGCCACTGCAGGTGTGAGCGCAGGGGACAGCTGCGGGGCAGGGGTCTAGTTCAGAACATTTCTGCCATCCCTCTGGGGCAGGGGCTGTTGTTGGGGTCAAGTTTCCCCTGGGGCTGTGCTGTGAGGCAGGGCAGGTCCTGGCCTGGAGGCTGAGGACGCCTGGGGCATGGTCCCTGCTCTGCCTGGGCTCAGCTTTGTCCTGGACTCTGAGCCTGAGGAGCTACCAGGCCTTGTGAACGCGGGGGGTGGGGGGGGGCAGCCTCCTTCACTGGCCTGCAAGTCTTCACGAGAACCTCACGCTTCAAAAGTGTGGCAGTCCTTTGGGGTGTGTGTGGGGGAGGCGGCCAGCCATCTCTCCAGATCATGATATTGTTAGAACCCTCTGCAGAGGGGTTTGGGGGAGAGTGAGGGTGCGAAGGAGTAGGTCCCCTTTAGAATCCATACCACATTCACATTTTTAAAGGAACACCCTTGGTGCATTTCAGGTACCCAAACAAGTAAATGAAACGTGCTGGCAGTGATGGGGGACATTCTTCCTGGGGACCGCGTAGATGGACAGGCTGGCCCATGTTGGTAGCAGCTCGCTCGGTAGTGTGGTCACTGTGGGCCGCATGAGTCCTCCGTCCCCACTTGGTAGAAGGACTCCCAGTGACACACACTTGTTGTCTGTGCAGCCATCGAGGGCAGGCCCGTAACCTTGTATATTTACCACGCCTTTTGTTTTCTATATTTTTGATGCTTTAACATCAGGGGCTTTACTGACCCTGGGGGAACCCTTTACATCTCCCCCCAGAATTAACCAACCCTTGAGATACAAACCAACCATGCAGAGCCCACACCTCACCCCCTCCATGGGGCTCTCACAGGCCACTGTTTCCCAACGTCCATCCTAATCCCTGAAGGCCCAGGGATCAGACAACTGGGGCCAGCCCATCTAGCTCACAGCCTTCCGAAATTAGTCAAACTACCTCATTCAAACTAGCTAATCATTTAAACCTGCTTTCCCGGCCTCCTCAGTTCCTTCCCACAGAAACCACAGTAAATGCTCTTGCCGGCAGCCCCCACCCCTGCCTCCTGACCGGCCGGACTGCGTCCCCAGCTGCCCCCTGTGGTGTGCAGTGCCTGCTTCTCTGGGGATGTACGAGTAACAAGCTAGTTTTTCAATGGACATCATTGCCCGAGCTGTTGGCCTCTCCATCCCTGCATCGTCACAGACCCGCAGGAGTATGGCACGTGCGCCTGGGAGCCAATCACAGGAGGCTGCACTCTGAGGCATCCGTGTGGAGACCACAAGTCCACCTCTTCTATCTGCACTCGCCGTGGAGCCAGGTATGGCACCTCTGTGGCCCGACTGCTTCCCGCTTGACAATGATGTACAGCCACCGTGCTAAGCCTTTAAGTACAATCCTCTAAATCGATATTTCTTTCTGAGCCAGATTATTTGTCTTTCTGACAATATTAGGCCCTGGTAATGTAATTTTTTAAATTAAAGAACTTTATAACGTGGTTCCCCAGAAGAGCTCCCGCCAGCCCAGATGGGACATTTATCTCTCGTCCCGTCCCCTCGCTGATGTTTTAATATTGCGTAATTCACTCAACAAGGTGCCTATTAATTACAGCAGGATCTCACAGCCATCTCCTTGTGCTGCTGCAAATTGCAGCGTTTGAGGGAAGTTTGCCTCTGTGAAAATCCTTGCCAGTTCTCACAAATAAGTTGCTTGGCATTATTTTCAAATTAAGGGGCTTTTCAAAAGATTTTCACAATGTGAGCCCCACGCTATGAGGACATGTGTGATCCGTAGGAAGTAAGCTCCACCAAAACACTATACATATGTTAGGTCCCAGGATTGGAAAGGATCCTGCAGTAAAGAGACCGACAGCCCGGCTGGCTGAAGTTAGGGGCTCAGACAAGGTCCCCAGCCTGCAGTGTCTCTGTTTCCATCTCACATCTCTCTCCCCTGTGCTGGGTCTGTTCTCCACCCAGCTGTAATCTCAAGGACACAGCACATGACAGCAGATCTGGTCTGAGTCCGTCCCATGTCACGTGGAAGGGTTAGCCTGACAGTGCCTCTAATAGATTCTGATGATCAGGTGCAGCGTTTTGGAGCCAAGCCCTGGGCCCAGGTGAACGAGCCTTCTGACTGGCCTCCTGGAGGGGAGAGGGAATGGCTCCCAGGAGAAACGAGAGGCTGGCTCCTGGAAGAAGGGGGCAGAAAGTAATGTCAAAACCCACATGTATCCACTATTTCTTCTGAGAAGGACAGCAGCCCATCTACAGTGTTGAAATAATTTCTGGTATAAACCAATATTGTGGAATCCCACGTTTTGGGAAAGCAAGTGTTTGTAGGAATTTTAAGCAATTTCTACGTATAACCTAGTTGCTGACGTGTGCCGTAGTTTTCCCCAAACAGGATACCTCAATTAGAGGAGCAGGAGGGGCCTTTTTGGAAGAAAGTAAACAAAGCAGATAAAGTGTTAGTGATCATAGAGAAATAATTATCAGCTTATTCTTTTTCTTTATGAATTAACCTTTGTAAGTAAGTGGGGTCAAGAGGAAACCAAAATAAATCTCCACAGTGAGAAGGCCATAAAGAGCAACAAAAGCCAACCTTTTCATTAGATCAAATAAAGAAAAAAAATGCTGTAGGAAACAGAGGTTGGAAAAAAACAAAACAAAACAAAACACAGAAACAGTGAGTACTATAGGAAAGCAGAGGATAAATTATGGGTTAGTTCAGGAATCCCCTCTCTGAGATGATATTCCTGCAGTTTACAAACTGACCCACATACGTGTAAAGGAAGTAAGTGTTAGTATATAAAGTATGTAGGTACGCTTCATTCTTTAATTATTAACTAATGAAAAGGGTACCAATTGTTCCCTAGATCTTTTTTCTTTAACATTTCTAACTCGGACCTAAAATTGCCTAATTTTAGCTGCTTTTAAAGCTTTTTTGGTGGGGGGACTTGGTGTTCTTCCGAAGACAAATGAAAGAAATTGCTCAGCTACACTATGAGATCAATCATATGTTCCTTGCCCCCAGGTGACCTACAGGAAAGTCCTTATGGTGCTGGTAACACACAAAGAATGTTTCAGTGTTGGGCTTATACTTTGTGCCAAAACGGAAAGGGAATTTCGTGGTGTCAGGGGTGGTTGGTCTGCACCAGTGCTGTCCAACAGAACTGCCTGTGGTGATGGGAATCGTCTGGACCTGCAGTGTCGCGTAGGGTACCCACTAGTCCACAGTGGCTTTGGACACGTGAAATGTGTCTGGTGCAACTGAGGAACTGAATTTTAAATTCCATCATCAGTTAATTGACATTTAGATGGGCACATGTGATGCTGGTTACCATTTGGGGCAGTGCCAGTCTAGAGTGCTGACTGTATGAAGTGGGGAGACATTTGGTGTTTGGAAGTGTTAATACCTTCACTGCCATATCAGAAAACAAAAACCAAAACCTGATTCTAGCAGGGAGAACTTCTGCATCTTGGTTGCATTTTGACCATTGTGCCAAAAGGCTTTATATCATGCCTCTATGCAACAATTATTAAGCACTGCATGGGAGCCAGACATTGGAGGAGGAAAGCACAGTGTTTGCCCCTCATCTCTGCACACACTCAGCAGCACGCCACACTGCCCTGGGCAGCTCAGCCAGTGTCTTCTTTCTGTGCTTGTCCCACCAAGGGGCTTAAGCTTGCCTATCATTTAACCCTGACCAGGCTCAATATTTGTAGCTCAAGCAGTGGATGGAACACATGGTGTGCGCTGAACGCTGTTGCTGGAGACAGATGGAGCTCCCAAAGCAATCATGCTCTGTTAAAAATAAAATGCTTCTTAATGCTTAGCAATTTGGAAAATTATTTTATCTGAAAAAATGATATCTCCTCAGTGTGCCTTAGAAGGCTGCAGCGTTGACCCTAATGAAGTGTCAGTAAAATAGAAGAGTTTTAGAACTCGGAAGAATTGTGGGGTTCGTCTACCTGGTCTGACGATTTCATCTCCCAGACACGCGAATAGAGGTCAGAGAATCCGACTTGCCTCCAGCCAGGGAGTCAATTACCGGCAGAGATGGAACTAGAATTCAGGTCTTCTGGTTCCCAGTGTCTTTTAACTATGAATTGTGGCTGATCTGTGTTTTGTCTGGAATGCACGTCACATTTTTGACAACATTTCAATGTTAGAGACATGCTATTTTATTAACAGTTTTCTCCCAAACCTTCATTCTCATCAAATGCCTCCTGAGCAGATAAAGCCTATTTCTGATGAAAGAAGTTAACTTAAGGAACACACTTGACTGCATTCAAATAAGCCCTTTAAACATTCTGCACTTGAAGCTTTTACTTTAGATTCCATTGTGAGGTGATAATGAGGTGCTGAAAACTAATTAGCTCATCAGACAAAACTGTCTGGTCCGCCATCTGCTGAGTCTGGAGAGTGATAGTCCCGGTCGAACTGAGAAATGGGACTGAAAATATCCATTTTTTTCCGGCCCTCACCCTGCTTGCCTTGGTGGGAGACGGAGAAGGTTTTATGTAAGATTCTGGGCTGGTTCGCCCAGCCAGCGGGGCGCGTGGTCACGTGGCTTGTGTGTCCATGTTAGATTTCCACGTCCACATACTATCACAACAGTGCTCGCTGAGTGTTGTTCTCACCGGTTGGGCCCCCCTCCAATACGGGTACCCCGGTACATAATATGTGTGAGGAGAGTGAGGTGGTTTGAGAGTCCAGGTATAGTATTCACATTAACCAGGTGGCCAGGATCCCAAGGGATCTGTGGGCAGTGTGGCCCCAACCAGCATTTTAGAATGAATTCTTGGGCCCTCTCTGCATGTCACCTCTTCTATTGTGAGTTCAAATGGCCCATGTCTCTGCAACTAGACACCATTTATTCATTCACTCAAACCTCTTGTTTTTTATTTTACTCAGAACGAAAAACTGAACTCGATAACCAAGTTCACTTCTCATTAACGTGCCGACCACTGTTCGCGCTCGCACGCCCCGTGCTCACCCAGCAGGTAGTGCTGGCCCAGGACAGCTGGGTGTCACTGTTCTCACTATGTGCCCCGGCTTTCACCTTCGGAGCTTTCCCAGCTTTTGAAAACTGACTTTAGATGACAGTGCCTGAAGCCCACATGGGGGCTGATTTTTGTCCAGGTATCCTGGCTACCACTTTCACATTATGATTCAGAACTGGAAAGTCAGATTCCTTTGGAAAAAATCACATGCTCATGTACAAACCAAATTAAGGAAAACAAATTCAGAATTGGGATTCAAAATTCCAAATTCTCAGGAAGATGTAAACCAGGAATTAGTCATCTTGGCATGAAAGCTAAATAAGTCATGTGACTGTTGGCATCAGGCTGAGATGCTACTTACAGGGCATTTTTCTCTCCCAACTGGGGGACACCATGAGTGCGCTACATTATATTCTGAAAGACCCAAGTGACTTGTAGTTGCCCAGCACTTTTGTCTCAGCTCTTTCGTTTGAAATAGACTCCTGTTAGCCTCTTACACATCAATCGTGGGGGGCTGACATCCCAAACGCCTCTGCGATTGAGAATCCATGCAAACCTAACAAACAACCATCACAGAAACAGACAGCAAGCTGAAGAAATGAACACAAACTGACTGCCTAGAGGAAATATTGAAAGTGTGTTAACTTGGTCCTGAAGGTTTTGTATTTCTTAATGAGGCCTGAATGACTGAATTTCCAGGAATTTCTCTACCTCCGTTTTTTGTTGGCTACGTGTTTTACATGAGAGCATTCAGTGGTCTTCTATTTCATCCTTAGGATGCTCTGAACTAGCTGACCTCCCACCTTTCAGCCACAGAAGGGAATTCGGCATCTCGGTGCCCGCCTGGGTCTGAGCTGGGCACCCTCCCTGTGGTCCCCACTTTGCCCTTGGCTTTGTCCAGTTGTGTATCCTGTCCCATGACCTTTAGGCTTTTCTCTTGTTCTCAGCCCCACACTCACACCACATGTGGAACTTAGTTTTGATCTTTGCTACTTAAAATGTGGTTCCTGAACTAGCAGCCTCAGTGTCACATATGAGCTTCTTAGAAACACAGAACCTCAGCCCCCACCCCCAGCCTAAGGTCGTAACTGGCTTTCACTAGGTCCCCAGGGGCCCCTGCACACATCACAGTTCTGGAGGCCTGTCTGGACCACGGTTCTGTTCCTCTCTCTGCGTCAGGTCCTGGTCTTCTCAGGCCCTACCTCACTGCTTGTCCCACTGCTATGGGCTTCCATGGGGGTTATCTGACAGTGGCCTTTGCCGTCTGATGTAAGCACAGAACGTCTCAAATGGGGTTGTGTGGATGTATTGGTTTCCATTACTATGTGTGTGTTTTTCTCCCTTAAATAGCTTGTAACTTCCCTTACAAGAGTGGAGTGCGTTCATAGTTTATCTTTCTGATTGGTCTCCGGGATGGGTCTCAGTGAGGAATACACTTAATTTATTAAATCAACAAGTGCATGTTTGTGCTGTAGAATGGCTGAGACTCGGGATTTGTGTTTGGAAACTCACCTGAGTGGGCCTGGAGGTCAGTAAAGTCTGAGGGAGGAAGAGGCCTCCTTAGACACGTGGTGACCCTTAGGTGACACAGGTCTTTCTCAGACCCTCTCAGGGCTCCGTACCAGCTGTCTGGGCCTGCCTTGCTGCACTGCCTGTCCTCTGCATTTGCAAGATGGGAGGTTACTGCCACAATCGTATCACTGGGAAACATAATTTAGATAATGTATGCAAAGCACCTAATAAATTGTTTCATGCATGATAAGTGCTCAATAAATACGTGTTTTCCCGACCCCATTCTACTTGGCTGCACTAAGAAATACATGACACGGATGCTTTGATAGGAAGGAATTATAGGGCAATGACATGTACATTTCATTTTCTCTCCAATTTTCTACAAAGAGGATTTAAGGTAATGAGAGTATTGGTCCAAAAGAAACAAACGAAAAAAAGGAAACAGCTCATAGTTCTCCTGTTACTGTAAACACAGCATCTACCAATGAGTAGACAACGGTTTATAAAATTTCTGAACTTCAAGGCAAGTAGGGAAATGTGTGAAGAAATCACTGTTAGAGGGAAAAAAAGATGCTACTTGTGTTTTGTGGAGCGAAGAGGAAACTCTGAAAGAAGTTTCTTGGGAGACTCCATTCGCAGAGTCCGTCATCCGTGGAAAATGTTTATGTCATAAACAGAACTTGCACTGATGTGTCTGATAAGGACCCTGAGTAAATGCTGAAGGTGTCACAGTGAAATTCAACCCATTGCAGGTCACGCCCCCTAATCTTCTCCCTTGTTTGAAAATATCTCCTCTACACGAGCTTCCTGCCTCCTTAAGCTCACAGGTTCCCTCGTGCACAGGGCTGTGTCTCAGGACTGGTGTTGTGGAGATGCATTAATGGTCTGTTTATGCACAGTTCTCTGTGGATTGTGAGGGCCAGTGTCATGCTGCTCACAGTGGGTGCCTGGCACACAGTAGGTGCCACAAATGAGTGACGGGGGTGGGGGTATGACAGGAGCGGTGCTCCCGGATCTGACCGCACATTAGACTTCTCCTGGGAGCCTTTGTATCCTTCCAACACCTGGGCACTTCCCCAGAGCTCTGATTTAATTGGCGTGGGGTGTGGAGCTATCACAGGTGCTTTTTATAAACTGCTTCAGTGATTCATATGTACAGCTGGGCTGAGAACCAATAGGAAAGATGATAGAAATATACTATTCAATTTAATTGTTAGAATATCATTTTAACCAATTAGTACATGAAGCTGGGGAGTGTGATAGATGTTGAAATGAGGAAGACACAATGTGGTAACAAGAGATAGGACAGTCATCTGATAACCACCCTGCACGGTGACGACCACGAGACACTGTCTATCAAGTGTGCAGCCACTGAGCCCTTAACCACAGAGATTGCCTCCCGTAACCTCTGCAACCACAAACGAGGAGGATGTTATAATTATTCAGTCCCGTTCACAGGTGAGGATTGAGGCTGAGGGAATGCAAGAGTTTGGACTTGACTTCAAATCATCTTAACATCTGTGCTTATTTTCTTAGGAGTATAAGCTTCCAACGTTCCCCTTTTCTATTCTAAAATACTGTAAAAATGGAAAGAAAGTGTCCTATGGCATGCCTTGGAGCTGTTGGTTTGGGAGCCTGGTGCCTGTGTTGGGTGCATGTGGCCTTAAATGAAGGCAGATGGCAGGTGTCCGGCTGGCATTGAGGCTTTGATGGTGGAGTTGAGTGCGGCTGGAAGTGAGGAGCTGGATCCTGACTAGGAGTGATGAGCGAGACCCACCTCATTTTACAGACGTGGACAGGAGGGGGCAGAGTTTAAAAATGTTGGTCCAGGACACACAGTTGGCATCGTGCTACCTCTGCCCGGTGCTTTCTACGTGTGTGCGCCATGTTAAGTACTTCCTGGGTATTGACTCGGTTCTATAAAATGCTGTGAGGAATGGACCATCCTCTCATTTTACTGTTGACAAAACAGAAGCAACGTAGTTAAGTAAGTTGCCCAAGTCATAAATCACCAAGGACCAGGCAAGCTCTTTCTGAATCTTGTTTACCTGGTTGGACAGCCCTTAGCACTCGGTGACTAAGTTCAGAGTTAAGGGCGGTCTGGAAGATCCTATATGTAACACCGTGTTACATTTTAATATTTGGTGAACTAATGTTATTACAAGTGAGATGCCTCCTTTAAAGCCGGGCTTGTCCTCGGTGGCCTAGGAGGTATAATCTACTTGGTGGGAGACCAGGTCGTCTGGTCCTCAGGTCACTGAACATCTCCCTGTGTTCTACAGCCTCATTCCTCAGAAACTGACTTTCAAGTCACCAAGGATTTTAAAGACAGAAAACTTTACAAACTGCCAAAATAGCAGAGCTACTTGTTTGCCTTTATTTCCCTCCTACTCAGAACTCTCACTGCCTCACTGTTCACTTCACATACCACCTCCGCACGGCGAGTGAAAAGGATTGCACCCTTCAGGTGTCTGAGTTCCAGTCCCTTCTATTCAGGCAGATTTTTCTTTCCAACACACACACACACACACACACACACACACACACACACACACACTATTTTTGCTTCTTTTGCTCCTTCAACCACATGTAGATGTGAATTACACGTTTGTTCCAGCATTTGCCAGTGTTTGTAGAAAAGTGGACCTGCAAAGGTCCAACGTAGGAAGGGACCCTGAGGTGGTTACTTGCTCCCTGTCATCTGGCAAATCGTTGCGGAAGAGTCGTGCCCTGCCCACCAGGGGCAGCTCTTGGACAGGTGGTTGGGTCAACCTTCCTCCCCACTCGTGCGTCTTTATTAGGGGGCTGTCACGTGCCAGGCCCTGGTCTACAGGCTTGAGTTAAAAGGCACCCCTGGCTTCTAAGGGTTTATAGCTGAAAAGCGGAGAGTTCTTAAAAGCCAGTGCTGTGCATATAAATGTCCCTGACAGTTTTCTGCTTTAAGATTCTGGGAACCAAACAGTAGATCATCCAAATAACTCTTGTACAGAGCAAACGGAAGGCATATGTGACTGCAGTGTCCCCAGGGAAACCCAGATGGAGCAAGTGTGAAGGGGATGGCAGTCAGCACTGTCCCCATTCGGTGGGGTCCACCCAACAGGTGCAGGGGCGACCACACCACCGTGCTGCCACGAGACTGGTGGGCATTGAAGGAGCCGACCCGCCTAAGCTGTACCGGGGTCCAAGCGCTCACTGCTATGTGGCACTGAGAGTAAAGATGATGCCACTGATGACGACTGACCAAGGAGGTTGACGGTGAATTCAGGAGTCCATGTTGGCTCGCTCTCGCCTCCGTATGCTGGAGCGCCCCGACGCCCTGGCCCCAGCCACTGACATTCCTCTACAGCTTTCCACGCCCCTCCCACGGCACCTCATGCAGAGATGGCCTCTCAGTGTCCCACCACCATCTGGAGCTCTGGCTACAGTGGGCTCTTGTCTTTCAACCCAGAGTGAAAGCTATGTGTTCAATGGCCCATTTCCTCAGAGTGGTTCTTCCTGAACCTTCCGAGGTCAAAGGCGGCTAGTGTAGTACGCAAGGCTCCACATTTTCTCTTACGAGTGACCTAGGGAGGGACCTCATGGTGTTTGTTTTGTCAATTACTTATTTATTTGTGTTTCCCCCCCCAGTTTGTTCTAGACTTTACTTAACGACAGTTTTTACAAAAAGAAAAAAGAAAAAAGAGGGAACTAAAAAAAATGAAATTAACAAATGGGGCTACAAAGACCAAATACAAATGAGAGAGGAAGACATAAGGTATTGGCTTGGAAATGGAGGGTTGGGGCCCTGCTCGTCGGCTGAAAGGAATCATAATGTTGGCCATCGGCTCCCTAGAAGCCCCGGCTCCCCGTCTTTGAATAATCGGGGTGGCGGAGCATTAAAGAAGGTGCAGGGCCCTTCTGAGCATGGGGCTCGTGTAACCCGGCAGGTCTCCCCTGGGAAGCTGGCCCCTCAGATGTTCCTTCTCAGTCACAACAGCCCTCCTCTCACTATGCACCACCACTGTTCTCACACTGAGGCGGATCGATTCCTCGTTTTGTTATTTTTACAGTTCATCACCTCCCCATGCATATCCCTAACAGTCTATTGTTTTCACTGATTTTATGCTATAGAAGTGGGAGCCATGCTGTAGGGTCTTGTTTCTCAACGTTGCTGTAGGTAAGTTAATCCATGGTGTCATGTGTGTATTTATTGTCAGGGATCCCTCTTATTGCATCGCAAGAATATAACACAAGTTCTTTATCTATTTTAATGCCAATAGATATATGATACTTTCCATTTTTAGATGTTTCAAATATCATCTTACATATATTTGTGCCTAACTCCAGTGGTGGTCTGTCCCCTCACCACAGTGTGTCAGGACCTGTGAGCTCTTGGGACAGCAGTAAAACTGTCTTATTTGTCTTTGACCTCTAGCACCTGCCTCAGTGGCTAGCACACAGTAGGCAATCAATCACCGCTTGCTGAAATATAAACATAGAGGCGACAGTGACAAGGTGGGAAATAATATTAAATCTGGAGACAAACCTTTGCGTTGAAGGTCAGGCTGTCACACTTTGTAGCCCATTGTCTCAGATGAGTCAGACCTGAAGGGACATCTGGTTGTCTTTTTCTTCAAAATTTTCACGAAGCTCCTCCCTGCTGGGGATTGTATCGACTTGCTATCTGAAGGATTCCCAGGAGGCCACAGCTTTCATCTGTAAATCCTAGTGAAGAGGAAAGGAGAAATGAATAGTAAGTGCCCACTGGAAGGTGCTGTGTCGACACAGCGGAGTAGATAAGCCTTGCGTTCATCAGCACATGCCTCCTTCTTTGGTTCCAGAGTTACTAAATGTTGCTTGTCCAAGTAAGATAAAACAGACAAACCAGTAAGAAATAGGAATCTGTGTCTAACAGGCAGGGGTTAGGTGAGGATAACCCATTAGGAGTGAAACTCAGCTTTGAATTTGCAGATGGAGCCCTGAGGAGCAGGTAGACCGCCCTCCCAGAGGTCAGGGTAAGAGGGGGTCCACAGCTGTGGTGTCGTTAGTGAGTGAGGGAATGACATGTGAAAAGGAGACGGGTAACAAAGTGATTATTTTGCATCTATCACAGTTTTGCTTTCGCATCATTTTTTCGTAAAGCTTTTCCCTAAGTCTTGACACCGTTGGAGGTACAGCTGCCTCGCTTTGATACCTGATGACATTTCTTGACTTTTCTTCTTGAAAGGCAGCTGAACTTGGTGGCATAGCATCAGTTGTCATCACTCTAGTGGAAGCAAGACCAGAACAGCCATTAGGGGCCATCCACCTAGAGCAGTGGGAGACTGGCAAGTATTGGGGGTTTGTGCTGTCACTTAGGTCTCTGCCCTCCTCACAACTAAAATTATCTGCTCTGAGGGTCTGGTGTTATACGTATTGAATTCTATTGGCTATTGTGGGTGAATTAAGATGAATGATTTCCCACATTTACATTCTTCTGGCTGTCCTAGTGGCCATCTATACAGGGAAGCTGGACAAGATGACCTGTGGTCTATGCCGGCTCCGTCATTCTTCCTGTCTAAGACTCGTGGCAAATTCACGAACACCTAAGTAAACACTTGTCCAGTGCCGATAAGCCAAGTGGCACCGAGCTGTGAGTCACTGTCAGCCTGGCATGGGGTTTTGCTCTCTGGTTCCAGGGAACCACCAACAGAGCAAAGCTGCAGCCCAGGGAGACAGACCCTTCTCCATTTTTACGCTTCCAGGAGAACAGAAACAATCTTGCCAGCTCAGCTTCCTCAGGCCAGGTGAAGGGAAACCAAGAATTGTCCGCTTGTCTCAATAATTAAGGCCCCAAAGACCCATGTAGGTTGGCCGGGTCGGCTTCCAAATCTGGGGCATGATTGTCCCAGCTCATCCCAGCTCGTCTCAGCTTGCAAGTGTTGCCGGGGTTTTGACTCCTCATGGGTGGTCCAGTCGTTTCTGAGTCATGGTTAGACGGCAGAAGTGGACAGCTGAAGCATAATTCAGAAAGTCTTCTGAATTATGAGCAGCATTAGAGCTTGAATTTTGCTTAATTTTTGTTCTTAAAACGTGACTTCATTTGCGATGGCCCTGCTTGAGGACTCAAATACAAATCTAGTGTGTTTGCTCTAACAAATTAAGGTGACAAAATGTGGAAGTATATATTTTCGTCTATCTCCAAAATGTGCACAAATATCTTTCCTGGTGGGGACCAATCTCTGGGATTTTCCCAGAATGCAGCACTGTTTGGCCCTGTGTCTGGACTTCCTGGTGAGATGCATGTGGGCCTGGGAACAGAGGAGGCCGTCGATGGTAATGGTCCTCTACAGAAAATCTAAGCTCTGCATTTTCCTGCTAAAAGTCCGAGATTCATGAATAAAAAATAGAGCTCAGTCTATTATCCTTTGCATATTATTCACGACGCTAGGGAAAAAAATAACACCCAGCAATCATGAATTGTACCAGTTGGAAATAAAAAGTCACATGGGGGGACTGTTCCAAAAAGCTTATGACCTTTTTTAATAGCTACAAAAATTGGTCATAAATGACGGGCTTGGAAATGCTTTCTTCTTGTCAAGAGTCTTCACTGAACCCAAACATATAAACAGCAGAGAAATTATTCATTTACCATGCTCAGCACTTGGCAAATCTTTTAAAAGGCCGTGAGGTGCCTGAAAAACTTGGGGGAGAAATGTCAGAAGGCCCCACAGAGTCTTGAATTAAATGCCAGTAATAAAGAAAAAAAAAAAAAGGAGATAGAAGCACATGTTATGTGACTATGGGGCATCTTTAGCCAAAGGAGAAAAATGTTATGCTGTCTACCCTCTGGCTAAAAAGAGCGAATGTCACTGGGCAGGAAGCAGGGCCAATGGAAATGTAGAAATATCCCTGAGAGGAACCCTGAGGCCAAATGGTGGGGATGCAGCCGTCTGTCCTGGAGGAAGCCCACGGTGGGTACATGGGTGGAAAAGCTTGGCTTTCTGGAGCTAATGGGCTCTAACGGGCAAACCATGAAAGGGTTGGAGACCTTGCATAGCACCAAGGAGCATTTTAATATCCTTTTTAGCAGTCATCCATTTTCAGGGACATGCTTATTTTCTGAGGTGCTGAGATGTGTGCCAGTGTGAAGAGGAACACGGTAGAAACACATAGTCTGTAAACAGAGACATGTGTATTTTCCTCCCCGACGTTTCTCATGTCCTCAGCTCACCCAGTGTACCCCCAATCCAGCAGCAGCTCCCGTATAAGAGTGTGAGAGAGAGAGAGAACCAGGGGAGAGGGAAGGTGGCGTCGTAGGACAGCCCTTGCCTTGGATTCTGGGGGACTTCCCTCTGAAAAAGTAGAATAAAATTACAATGTTCCATGACAAAGAGATTGGGTATATATCCCCACTTACCATGTAATCTCTTCTTTTGTCTGAATTTCTAGGTGTTTCCTTTGGTGAAGTTTTCTGGCCATTAGTGGTGAGCTCCCCAGTGTGGGTGCTTTTTGGGAGGACAGTGAATCATTGAGCGATTATGTGATGGCATGGGCAGGTTTGTTCTGGGAAAAGAGGAATGCTTTGTCACTACCAGCGAGTCCCAGGTGAGGGTGCCAGTCATTGTCTCAAATCCATCTCGCACAGATGGCAGCCTTCCATTCCGTGGGTGGGCACATTCACGGTGCCATTTCTCCTCCCTGTCCTTTTGTGATGGGCGTCCCCAAGTCATTGCCTGCAAGTTAGCCCCTCCAGGCAGAGTGGGGGTTGCAATCTGGCAGGGGAGGTGACAGTGTCTCCTGCATGGCAGCCACGCGGGAGGTGGGGGGTAGGCAGGGATGACTTGAATGTCTGTTCTGTAATCTGGGCCGTGTGGCCATAGGACTTTGGTTAGAGGCATTGGGTGGGATGTCCTGGTTCTGCAGATAAGAAATGGAAACTTGGGAAGTAAGCAGCCTTACCACGGTCGGACAGAGACTGTTGGGGTCATCCTGTCGGAGACTCGGACGGACTTCCAGTTCATTGAGTGGAAACAGTCCTAAGGAGAGTATAGGGCCCTCGTTACAGGGACCGGTGAGAACTGGGGAGTGACACCTAGGACTGCACTGTGACAGGAAAGAGATGCTGATTCAGCAAGAACCAGGCTTGTTTCATGGGGATGAAGGTAGCTCTGAAAACTGAGGAAAAATGAAATCGCATAGGAATCAGGGACCCGGGGTCGTGAAGCATGTTAGCAAGGACTTCCAGTGTGTGGTTACGGGCACACAGAGGAGCCTGGAGACAGGTGACTAAAGGCGTGGGAGCCCGTGGTCATGAGGCTGTTTGCAGATGTGTCCTGGGCTCACAGCAGGGGGGCTGACAGGGTTTTATATCAGCTCAGTGCCTGATCTTCGCCCAAAGGTAGAATAAAACAAAGACAACAAGAAGTGAGGGGCCTGTGGCCGTGGGCCTAGGCTTCAGACAGGAGGTGCCATCTGCATGTCCCTAAATTGCCTGCCTAAGTGCAGGCGAGTCACAGACTCACACTGCTCACAGCTCACCTCTTCTCCTCCCTGTTCAAGCCCAAATGTCAGTCTTTGGCAGTCTTGGACGCGTTCCATCAGTGTCCCCAAGCAGGACGCGGAGAGTCAGGCCTGCGTTTATCCCCCTGCTCCTTCCCTCAACTGTCACTGCTCCTCCAAAGGCCATTGCGCTGGCTCCCAGGTTCTGGAAACTTCTCCCTCTACTGTCCTCCCAGGCTGAGGGCGGCGCTGGCTCTGTGGTGAGTTCACACCGTCGTCCACGCCTACACGTTAACCACTAGCTCGTTTGTACAGAAACTTTCCTTGAATAATCCTGTTTCCTGCTGGGATCCAGGCTGGCACAGAAATTATCTACTAATCACTGATTTTAAAAGGAAACAAAGAATGAGGGAACATAACCAAGAAGTCCTCTGAGGGACTGGAGGGCCCCACGGCAAGAAGTCAACAATAGGCCTCTTTGAATGATCTGGGTTAGCCAAAGCTGAACACCTTGGCACTTTTCAATAAAAATTTTATGAGGGAAGAAAGGACAGATTCATAACGTGAGAGAAAAACAGTTCACTCTGGAAGCATTTCCAAATCAATGGGAGGAAGCACGTTTTTGCAAAGTGCCAGCAGATGGAGCTGCACTGAGAGAAACTGGCCTGGTGACCTCTGCAGCATGGTGACCTCTGCGGCATGGCTACCTCTGAGGCCTGGTGACCTCTGTGGCCTGGTGACCTCTGTGGCCTAGTGACCTCTGTGGCCTGGTGACCTCTGTGGCCTAGTGACCTCTGTGGCATGGCGACCTCTGAGGCCTGGTGACCTCTGTGGCCTGGTGACGTCTGTGGCCTGGTGACCTCTGTGGCCTAGTGACCTCTGTGGCCTGGTGACCTCTGTGGCCTGGTGACCTCTGTGGCCTGGTAACCTCTGTGGCCTGGTGACCTCTGTGGCATGGTGGGGTGCTGGAGAGGCAACTGGAACAATCACATGCTTCCTGGTTCTTTCACCCTCAGAATCTGCGCCCACAAGGCCCACAATGGCGGATTGTCTGAAGGAAGGCCACCAATCTGCTACAGATACGTCAACTCAGTGTTCTGTGGTGCTAATCCTGAAACCACAGTGGGACTTGGATTCCTAGAGGCCTCTTGTCTTTTGTGACCCACCGCTGAGTGTCTGTTGGCCGGCCCGGTGTGGCGGCGAGAGTCCTGGTGGCATTCCAGATGTCCAGGAGATGTGGGTAGAGACTATTGCCAGTTCTTCCCTGGAAAGGTTGGGACTTTCTCAGTTTCCTCCAGCCACATGGGGGTGGCTGGTGCTGTCCGGATCGACCTACTTCCCACTAATCCCCTTGCTGGCTGCGTGTGCCATTCTGTTCACTGAATTGTTAAATGAATGTGTTTAATTGGACTGAGCTGCCTTTGGCTGCCAAATGCGACTCCAGCCAGCAGCCACATTCCACAAGCTAACTGCATCCCGTGTTAACACGAACCTAGGGGAGCGGGGAGAGCTTCCGAGAGAATTGTTTCTTCCCCTGAACAACCTTTAATGAACGTCGTTTTGCTTCACCATCAGTTACCAGGCCTTCTCGGCCCTGGACTGGACTCCTTCCTGGAAATGGAAGACCCGACGTAGGAAGTTTCCTTTGCTTTGGAGATTTATGTAGCTTTGCGGCTCTTTCCCAAAGTTCTTCTTGCTATAATATAACACTTTTTGTTTGTTTGCTAGTTTTTTGCTTTGAGGAATGGTAGAACATGTTTAATTTGCAAATAGGGGATTTATGGTGCAGGATAGTCTCATTTCTCTGCTTTCAGGGAGTATATGTGTCAGGTGGTGACAGTGCTAAGACGGAGGGCAGTCAGGGCAGTCCTGGAGAGTTACGGAGGAGGAATGTGGCCTGAGGACCATCGCCAGGGCAGCGCTCTCTGCTGAGGTCTGAGCAGAGACTTGTAATGCGTGAGCGAGCGTGTGAGCACACATGTGTTCAGGGGTATCCTGGGGAGGGATAGCAAGTGAGCAGGCCTTCCAGCAGGGCTGATGCTGTTTGTGTGACTCATCACAAGGCCAGTGCAGCTGGAACACAGGAAGCCGGGGCCTCGCTGGGGACAGAGAAAGCCTGTGGGGTCTTTCTGCAGGACCGTGAGGCTAAGGGACGGACGTTGCTTTTGCTCGCAGATGGAAAGCCAAAGCAGCTTTGTGCAGGCGAGTGACATGATCTAGACTTTATAGCTTTAACTGACACCCCCGCCTGCCATGTGGGATCAGCCTGCCGGTGACCCCAGTGAGCAACGGAGCCACTGCTGCTTCTTGGAGCGTGTGCCCTGCACCAGCAGCATCAGTGTCACCTCAGGAGTTGGTAGAATGAAGATTCTGGGTCTTGTCCTGGACACACTGGATCAGAAACTCTGGGGGCAGGGCCAGCCGCCTCGTTTCCACAGCCTTTCCCGGAGAGTCTGATGTTTGCAGCTGAGAACCACGGACACAGATGAATAAAGAGGCCACGTGGAAAGAGAACACCATGACACCTAAGGAGATACCAGAACGATAAACAGAAACGTTTGAATGGGAAAACAAAACAAAACACTTTGACACTAACCTTTCATTGTCTGCCTCAGATAGTGTCTCTGAGTTGAACCTCTACTGTCAGTAGAGACGAGGCCACCGCACCTTTAAAGGGACAGACCACCAGATATAGAGCCTTGGCTTGGGGGGTGAAGCCGACAGGAAGGGAATGGTGGCTCTAGGCTGCACAGTATCAGGGTTCCGCGTCCACCAGCTCAAGCAGAGGACACCCCGTATGTGCAGCTGCGCCTCAGAAGTCCTGTTGATACAAGAGAGAATGACTGGAGAATGTGCCTCAGTGCAGATTGCCAGCCCCTCCTCCTGGATTGAGACTCGGCAGCCGGGACGGTGCTAAAGCACAGCTCAGACAAGCCCTGGCCGGGCACTGACTGGGGAAACTGACCTGTGATTCGCCCAACCTTTCGGCACACATTCCAGAGTGGTACGGGTTGTCCTAACCTCCCACTTATGCCTGCGATGGAGGAGAGCGTCGTGGCCTTCAGAGGGGGAGGCAGGGAAAGAGAAAACCACGGCAAGGAGGCTAGAGAGCATCTCAGAATCGAGGCGTCCTCCCTCCTGATGGATGTGGGGCCACATGATGTCCTGGGGCTCTGGGGAAGCTGCACCTTGTCTGGGACCCTCCCTGGTATCTCCGACTTATAGCATCGTTATGAATGTCCGTGTCCTTTGCACTAAAGGCCATTTACACCTTGCATTGCAGTGGTGCTCGCACTCCAGGGGGCGTCAGCCCCACCTGAGGGCTCCATCCCAGACTTCCCGCTCAGCTGGGCCTGAGAATCTGCATTTCTCACGAGTTCCCGGGAGATCCTGGAGCTGCTGGTCCAGGACATGTAAACCATGGCCGTAAAGTGTGTCCCGGTGCCATGCGTCAGCACTACCAGTGTTATGGTGGCTCCATGCTGGGGGAGCTATGCACACTCATGTTAGGCGTGCACCCCACTTCCCTAGCCGGCTCCCGCAGGTTGGCCATGGACTTACTTTGAGAAACATCATCAAATGTGTGATTTATAAAAGGGAAATCATCTCAAGAGGGCAGGAGGCCTTGAGAGCGTGTATAGCATGGGGCTGGAAGAAAAGCTGGGACAGCAGGAGGGGGTGAAAAAGGAGCCCCCGAGGTCTGGACTCATGACACCTCCTTTGCCATCCAGCAAATGCTCTTTCCTGTGGAGTTGAGGGCCATGTGGCTAGTAGTCCATTTCCTGTGATGCCCAGTGACGTGGCCACTCCCACAGCAGAGTCAGTACAGCACGGGGAGCTCTAATTACCCCAATTTCCAGGAATCAGGGTCAGAAGAAGGAGCAAGTAAGACTTAATCTTTGTCCTTAAGTCCATGGGGAATCCTTCATGTAAATGTCCAGCTATAAAACAATGTTATAAATACACTCGTAGAAATAGGTGTTTCTGTGAATGGGGAAAGTGGGGGTGTGGACGGCCCATACTCTCTGAGGGTCTCTGGTCTCCAGGGGCCCTGACAGGGTGACCTGCTCAGGGCGTTCCCACCCCTTGGAGCTGGTCTGAGGTCCTACCTTTCCACGAGGGCATCTGTGCCTCTTAGGACAAAGGGGAGAGACGGGAGAGGCCTCAGGTATCAGAGACCGGCACAGAGGTGGCGGCACCGTCTGACGTAGCAGTAGGCACCCCTGTTATGAAGGCTGAACACATGATGCAGCATCTTGTTTGATCCTTACCACACCCTGATGAGACAGATGCTATTACTGACCATTAACCATGAAGTCGCACAAGCCTTCGTGGGGTTAAATAACAGGCCCAAGGTCATGTTCCTAACCCGTCTCGGAGCTTTGATTCAAATCTAGGTGCTCATGTCCTTAGCCTCTGCTGCCACCCCAGCGGCAGTGCAGCTCCTGGGACAGGGATCTGGTCTTGCTCCTCACGGGCCCTTCCGCTCCCTGGGACAGTGGCTTCTAGAACTGCTCAGTCACAGGGCACCAGAGTCTACGGGGCACTGGGAATGCGGCCAGTCTGAACTGAGATGGGCTGTAAAAGCATAAAATCCACCCTGGGTTTAGAATTCCTATGAAAAATGATCATCCCTATTTTTTATATTTAGTATATGTTGAAATGATGACATTTTGCATGTACTTGGCTAGAATATATATTATTACAATTGATTTGACCTGTTCCTTTTTGCTTTTTAAATGTGGCTACTGGAATGTTCCATATGTAAGTCGTGTTGTATTTCTATTGGGTGGTATCCTTCTGGACAGTAGCTGCTGGAAATGGGATTATCAGAGAATTACTCAAATATAAAAAGCAGTGCGTTGTACAAGGTGCTTCCCTGAGAGTGCATTAAAGACTGCAGATCAGTGCAGCTGAGGAAAGTGTGTTGGGTGAGAGGGAGAGAGGACAGCAATGCAGAGTGCATGATACGGACATGGGATGCGTAGTGACAGCTACAGTGGGTCCTGCTCCCCTGCCGGTGGCCCAGTGAGTCACAGGAAGCCAGGCGATGAGTGGCAGGGAGTGATAGTGTGACAGAGACATGCTCATCCACGCCTCTCACACTGACAAAGCCAGTCCCGACAAGGTCACAAGCACTCAGGGTCTCCCTCGCACCCTTCTCCCTCAGCTCACAGCAGATGGAACCCCCAAGGCTCTAATGCTGCCTTGTGGTGGTTCCAGCCAACCCTATAGAAAAGAGCTGGAGACCTAATTTAGAAAGCAAGCTCCCTGGCAGTATTGGGAAACTGGGTCCAACACATGAAACCAAATGTGATCAATTCACCGATTGGGGTCCTGCAGCAAGAATCTCACCATCCCCTACCTACCGTGTTTCCCCGAAAATAAGAACTAGCTGGACAATCAGCTCTAATGCATCTTTTGGAGCAAAAATTAATACAAGACCTGGTATTATATTATATTATAATAGATCAAGTTTTATATTATAGTAAAATAAGACCGGGTCTTATATTAATTTTTGCTCCAAAAGATGCATTAGAGCTGATTGTCCGGCTAGGTCTTATTTTCGGGGAAACATGGTAACTACATTTCTGGGAAACTGGTGTTAGCTGGTCTCCGTATGATCAGCATTTGGACAGCAGCTCAGAGAGCTTCCACAGACAGCTTTTGAGTTTCCCTAAAACCCAGAGGAACCTCAATGTTTTCCAGCAAATAAAAATAAAAAATTATTTCTGCATGGGTAGGCAGCTCTGAAAGTGTTTACCGGCCCTTGAAAATGTCAGCGGCCACTTGACTGTTTCCTACCATCTAAGCAACAATGTGTCAGAGGCTTTCTGCCTCCAAGCCGGAGATGAGAACACTCGGGGCTGGACTTTTGGCTTTTGTGTGTTTCTTTACTTCAGTCTTATTTCTTTATGTCAAGAGCATAGGCTTGTGTCAAGAAGTTGCCTGACTACTAGTTCTCCTTTGAGGCGGGGAGACCGGTGTGGGCTTGGAAGACAGACCCCAGAATACACAACGTCCAATCGGAAACAGGTGGCCAGCTGCTTGGGTGAGGGCGAGGGGACAGGACTGAGAGGGCCAGGGGCTGTCCCCCATCACACAGCAGCCTCGGTACAGGGCCTTGTAGGTACCTCAGTCATGTTCTCAAATCCCAGGGTAGCTGTGTGGGCAAGTGCTACTATCTCCGTCTGACGAGCCAGGAGACCAATGTTCTCCGTCCTTACAGAACTGACCAGGCCACACATTTGAGTGAAGGTCGGCTTGAGCCCACAACTGAGTTCATTGCAGGGTGTGTGCTGGGCCCTGGGAAACAGGACGAGAACAGCCCTGTGCAAATTGTTGACACGGGTGCCAGGCAGGTGGGTTGCAGGTGGGAGGCAGCTGCAGCACATCCATGGGGCTGTGGGACTAATGTGACCTGGACAGGGATGGACAGGCTGCAGGTCAAATGCATACTTTAAATTCCCTACTCCACACCAAACACTTTTGAGGCTCAGTGTGAATCACAGAGCTTTTGATTGAGAAATAGCTGCGAATTCGGTAGCTAGAAACTGTATCCTGGGCTCTAAATGCATGATCTGTTCCAGAAAGTAGGTCAGGAGACGATGGGAATCTCCTGACACTTCACGTTACTCTGGGCCTACAGTCAATGAGGACAACGGAGCTGGGATGACCTTGGCCAGCCCTGTTCTGAAAGCCGTAATGTAGGGCTGTTTCAGGCTGGGTCCCCTGTCTGGATTTTCCCTGCCATCTCTACGATGGCCCTATTTCTAAGTATAGTTGCATTCTCATGTCCTCGGGGTTAGGACCCCTCAACATGTGGTTTTGGGGGACACAATTCATTTCGTGCTGCCCCAGTTCTTGCTAGGAGCTCCTGCCTGAGCCCTGAAACCCCAGACCCACAGGGCCGCATCCCCTCCCACATCCCCCTACAAACGCTGAGGAGCCTGCTGGTGCCAGCTTGGCTTTGGACCCTGAGTTCCGGCACTGTCCTCCTTCCTGTATCCTGTGTTTCCAGCAACCTTCCTGTTTTACCTGCATGGAGAGTGCCCTTGCCTGGGGTCTGAAGCCCACTCAGAACCTCTCAGTAACTGAGTGTGGACATTTGCAGGCTGTGGGCCCTCTTCTCTTGTACACATTGCTGTACCATCGGCACAAAGTTCTGTCTATTCCCTTCTCGTGGAGAGGCCTGGATGAGAACTCTGCAGGCTGAAGCCGCGGGGCTTCACCGTGCTCTGCTCACAGCTGTGGGCAGCTCAGCTTGAAACGCTGGGGAGGGAACAGGGCTGGTGAGACCCTTCCTCACCCAGACAAGGCCAGAGGGAGGAGATGGGAGGGAAGGGAGAAAGGCGCCACTCTGCTCTCCCACAGCTGCGTGGCTAGCACTGAGGGCTGCAACAGGAGCCCCAGGTGCTGGGAGATGCGTCCTGTCCACACTGTGGGTGGGTCTCCTGCCTGGCCCAGGTCTCTCCGTCATGGACCAGCGGAGAGAACGCGATCTGCTCTCCTAGCTGGAGGAGTGGGGAGGCTGGGCAAAGGCGGAGTGTCTGGGGCTCTGTGCCTCCTCTCATCCCATCCTCACCACTGCTCTGTAAAGTAGCTGCCATCACTGTTTCCATCTTAATGATAAGAAACTGGAACCAGAGAGATTAAGCTGAAGAAGCAGGTCGGGCGACCTCAGGCAGGACCAGGGCACAAAAACCATCTTCTGAGACACAGAGCTGACGTCATTTGTGCGAAGTCTCTGGGCTTCTGAGATCCAACTCTCCCGACACTGGAGAGCGTGGGGACACACTCGTCCCTCCCATGGGAGCTCCCGGAGCCTGGGTTTTCCAGCACGTAGTCACCAAGGAGGATGGGAGAGGAGGGCGGCCAGGTAAACGGTCCAGGTGAGCTGCCCTGACTCCCAGGTGACAGTTGTCCTTTAGCAGGAAATGAGGATTTTGAAAACTGAATATAGTCATCAGATTGGATGCAGAAATGGAGAATGAGACTGGCCCTGACTTCTAAGACGTAGTTGGTCTCTTGAGAATCAGGTAGGAAGGACCACAGGCAATAACAACAAAAATCTAGCATATCTGAAAACTCTGTGAAACTGTGATTTTTCTAGAAGCCTCCTATTTAATTAGTGTGGGGTCCATGCAGCTGTAAACATTTACTTTGAAGATTGACATCCACAGAATCAGAGCCCTGTCCCCAAAACAGGGGCTTGTTTGTGTCTGTTGTTATAGATATGGAAGGTGTCCTTCTCGGGCCATCAGACACGACTAAACACCAAAATGTAACTCTTCTTGGAAGAGAGGACACCACGTTTAAATTCTCAGTAAGGTGAGCGTGACACTCTGGGAACCTGGCCTGCCCGTGGGGTTTGGAAGCGAGAACCTGGGAGTGGGTTCAGGAGCTCCGGGCAGCTGAGGGCCTGGTGAGGGTCGGGCAGACCACAACGGAGGGCAGGCTGCCCTGCTGCACACCGTGGGCTTGGTGTCTGCCCCTGGGACAGACAGTGTCCTGCTGGCCCTGTGGGTCCGTGGGGCACACAGGCTGCAGCCTCCAGCCCCTGATCAGACATCGCTGAGTCACCCAGGTGTCTGCGCGGCCACCACCGGGTCCCATGGCTGTGTTCCTACACGGACCGACTCCCACTGCAGCAGTGTGGTCAGTGGCCCTGCCCCCATCACCTTTCCTCCCCCTCCCCCTCCTCTGGGCCTGATCAGACCCCTACGGGTTCCCTGTGTTGCCTGTTGTCTTCCTGGTCTGTCTTGGTGGCTAGCAGTGTATTTTCCTTTGTTAGAACCTCTTGAGTTTTCAGCGCACACTAGTCAAATGCCCTGTGATCCTGTGAGCCAGTGAGTCTGCATTGGAGCTGCTTGGCTCCAGGCCCCTTAGCTACAGTTGCTATGCTGGCTCTGCGGCCTGTCACCGGGATGCCTGGAAGCCTCTGTAAACACTATTAGCCCTAAAGGAATGATGGTATCGGAATTGGCTGTGAGCTGCGGGCTAATGTATTCATTGTGCTGGATAAGAACAGGGAAAGAGAATGGGACACATGCCACATTTCATAACCACGCAGAGTTAGGCAAAAACCACACGAGGTAACACATGGCCGTTTGTTTCCTAGACTGCTTCAGCTGGGCAGGCCTCGGGTGGGTGGTGTCTGGGAGTCCTCCTTCTGGCAGCTTCCTACATCTGTCTCAGGCGTTTGGAGACTGTCGGAAAGCTCGTGGAGAGCGGAGGAAATTCTTTTGGAAATAGGCTGGGGCTGGTGCCATGTCAGGGATTTGTGAATTTCTCCCCGGGGAGGTGACATACCAATGAGCATCCCCACCCTGGGAGGGTCACAGATCTGCTTCTACCCTCCTCAATTCAGAAGCACTGGCTGGAATTAAAATCTGTTGACATACTGATGATTCAAAGAAAAACAAAAAAGCTGGACAGTATTTCAATGGGGCACAAAAGCAAAACTCTCCTTGTTTCCCCTTAGTGGGCCTGGCAGGCCTTGTAGGAGGTTTTGAGACCAGCAGCCTTCGGTGCCCCGTGGCCGGCACCGCGCGCTGCCCCTGCTGGAACGCCTCCAGGGGTGGTGAACGCGCGTCCTTCTCAGGTAACCGTCTGCCGTGCCACTTCCCCGCCTCCTTGTCACCTCGCGCACAGACGTGTCCTCCTGGGCCTCGTCCCTGAGAATAGAAATCAAGCTGAGAAGCCTCTTTCTCCTACTGAAAGTGTCTTTTTCCCCTTCAGTCCTTAGTCATTTGGAGGCCAAATAAAAATGATTCAGACAGAATTTGGATCAAAACCAACACGAGGTTTATGCTGTATCAATGTCCTTTTGGTCCTGACACGTCCCCAATGCAGTCAGGTGACGGCTGAGTGTCCTTTGTGTCACAGGGTACAGTGAAGTCAACCCCATGGACTCCTGGGCCATTTAAGACTAGCCATCCTTCAATCTCACCTCTCCCTGGTTCTCAGGGACCCTGGATTTGGGGTGTCAGGGAGACAGCAGTGTACATCTGTCGGGCCCACAACCAAGGAAGTGGCTTCTGATGCCATCGTGGGAGTCAGTCAGCATCTTGGAGAACATAGACTGTGTCCCAGTGGAAAGTTACTGAATGTGGAATCATGAGAAATCAACCCAGGTTACGGCCCGTGAAGACAAGGGCCACAGAGTCTCCTGAATCTCATCTCCTCTTTGGTCCTCAGCATAGACCTGGCACATCTGAGACCTTCCCCTTCCTGTTTCATGTCCCATGACCTTGGCCCAGCGCCAGGGGGGGCGGGGGGGGGGGCTGACGGGTCCCGATGATAGCTTAAGCCTCTGGCCCTGGCATATGAGTACCGGCAGACATGTTAATTTATGAGTCTGCCACCTGGCTGGGCACTGAGCATCTGACCCAAGGAAGGGGAGCAAGGGGGTTATAAGACTAGCATGTTCACACCAGGAAACTGCAAGGTGGGAAACGGCAATTTTGAGAACACTGCTGAGAGCCAGGTGGGGTTTAGCAGAGCCCAGCGCAGGTGGGAGCCAAAGGAGGGATGGGAAAACACAAATATGAGTTATCACCAGGTGCCGGGCACTGTGCCAGCCCTTGTACCCGAGGTTTGTGTACACGCACAACCAGTGTGATTGTGCTATTGCCATGTCCACGTTCCAAAGGCGGGGTAAGAACTCTCCCAAGGTCACAGCCCACAATCCAACTCTCTTGGGCATTGCTTTGAGAGACTGGATGGACCCTTGAAGTCCTCGGAACTATTTCTGGTGTCTAGGCTGTTTTAGGGAATGGGCTGTCATCCTCACAGCAGGCTGCTTGAGACCGGATGAGATCTCTCAGCAACTTTTGTGTCCCTGAGTGCTATGTCATTCTGGACCCATCCTGATGTTAATGTTTTTAGAAATCTGTCTGGAGATATGTGTCTTGTAGAGTAATGAGCCCAGGTTCTTTCCCCAAACCATTAAGGCTTCTCAAAGGGCCTGTGGATGTGACTTTCCAACTGTAGTTTCCATCTCCACTCTGCAACTGTGCTCCCACGAGTGGTGAATTCTCTCCACTTGAATTCAACTAAAAAGTTGATAACAGTGCCTCTTTCTTTTTCTTTTGAGCCAAATGATCACTAAGAGAACCATTGTATAGGGAAGATTTTGCTGAAGGTAGGGGAAAATGGAGGTTATTGGGGATGTTATATCATACGGCATCCAACACTATACAATTTACTATTGGCTGCAGCCACTCTGCGAGGTCTGTCAGCTCTTCCTACTGCCAGGAACGTCTCCCCAGCTGTATTTCTCCTCCAGCCCTATCAACAGAGAGGAGTCCTTTCCTCCCTTATCATTCTTTTGAAAGCACACACACACACACACACACACACACTCACTCACACACTCTTCAGAAGTAAAGACCCACAAAGAAAAAAGTAACAAAGCCCCACTGTTACGTATAAGAGTAGCATGTGTGCATTTCTTTCCTTCTTTTAGATTCTCCATGCTTTATCACGCTTGTCTAATGAATATTTCATTGCAGATGAAGGAGAAAAGAGGAAGCATTATTTTTAGTTGAAAAAGAAATAATGTAAAAGGGTTCTCCTTTCAAAGGACCTGGCCGGGAACACTCTTTCTTAGCCCTCTGCTCATTGCGGCACTTCTGACCTCAAAGCATTCCATGTTTCAATCTTCTTTCTTTTAATGTTGGAGGAGAGTAATCTAGCAGGGGGTCTGATAAAAGAATTTAGAAAATGGATTTTCGCCCGTGAAGCCTTACCTACTCCTGGAGCAGAATCAGCCCGTTTGGGTAGTAATTGCTCCAGGCTTCAGAGAGGACAACGCTTCACCACTCCGGAGATGAAGGGCTCGCCCATGGTACAACCCGATTCAACACTGATTAGTGTGGAGAACTTCTCTCTCTAACTTACTCCTCTGGGGGTTCCTACCCCCTGGGCATATGCACAGTAGACAGTGACTGCAGTGGCGGGTCTGTGTTACACTTCAGATCTGATGCAAAAGTCACATGTCCAGCAGCTCAGCATGGAGACTGAGCCAGGCCAAAAGATCCCTGGACCAGGGGCCAGAGGCTGAGGGCGACCTGGAACAGGCAGCTCGCCTCCTTTGTAGCATACGCCCCAGGCCTTTAGTATATGTTGCCTATGAGTTAGTTTCCCACATGCCCCTGACGCTTGGGTCTGCAAACCTGTTCTTCTTTCCCTTTGTGTATTGAGTTTGTGTATGGCTCCTTCGCTGGGGACTGGGGTGGCAGCATCGGCCAGCTGGAAAGCTATCCATCGTGGCAGGGAAACCGGGTTCAGCTTCAGCTCCTTCACCATGTAACAGGGGGTCTAACCACTCAGAGCCTCAGTGACCCCTATGGAAAATGATTATTGTGAAGATGGTATGTCACACTGATAGCACATACAATAAAAAAGTAGGGTGGGCGGTCCTTATTACCATTCAATTGGGTTTCCCTCAAGGACTTTGATATGAAATTGAACTGTCAGTTTTTCCTACTTTGGACGGACTTTGATGTATCACCCCGCCCTGGGCCTTGGCTAGAGGCACAGTCTCCAATCCTGTGCTGGCTTGTGCCTCCACCAACTGTGTGGATCCCACGAAGGGGAGATTGATACTCAGCCATTTGTTACTCTTTACAAGTTGACCATGGGGTGTTGAGAACACTCAAGGAAAATTTGAGGCATATAGCACAAGGTCTAGTAATAAAAGATTTTTCCCTCCTTTCTTTGGAAGATTAAATTTCATAGGAAATACCATTGATTCTTTGTGTAGAAGTAAAAAAAAAATAATTTTAATTATTATGAAATGAAAAATATAAATGCCTACATCTTCCAGCCAGTGAAATATCTCCTCATAGGCAAAGCCACATGGAAAATCTTATCCTAGTCAGAAAGTATCATGGTGAGAATATTATTATTTCTTAATGCACTGGTCTGGGCATTAGTTAATTTTGTCAGAAAATCATTATGAGAAAATATCTTCCTTATGAAATGAAGCTGGTTATTATGCAGTGTGCTTTAATGCCTACCTCTTCTTTACCATGTTAAGAAGGTCTTCAATCATTTTCATTCTCAAATACAAATTATGATATGTGGACGGTATATACAGTATGGTGGTCTGCAGTGTATATTTTTAAATTTTAATACCTTTCTCTGGTAGCAGTGACATTTTAAAGTTTTTTCCAACCAAAGTGACTTCTCATCTCTTCTAGGAAAGCATGCTCAAAATAGAGTGAAGACTGAATTGCCTCGAGGGGTACATAGTGCTCTAATTTAAGGTTTACGTACTTGGAGAACCAGAGGAATTTTGTAGAGTCCTTAATGATGGTTTGGCCTCCCACACTTTAGGCCATTGTTTCCTTTTCTGGTGCACAGAATAAACTAACAGAAAAGTAGAAATGCATTGGTTTATACAGTTCCCTTACAATGATTTAGTTTGATTGCATTCATAGAAATAGTAACAGATTGTCGAATGTTAGACCAGGAAAGACTCTTAGGCGTCTTTCAGAATTCGTGTTTCCCACCCCTATCCTAAGCCAACACACACACATCTCCTTTACAGATGAAGGCGTGAGAACAGATCCACAGATAGGATTGGAGACCGTGCCTTTAGTCGTGGCCCAGGGCGGGGTGATACATCAAAGTCCGTCCAAGTAGGAAAAACTGACAGTTCAATTTCATATCAAAGTCCTTGAGGGAAACCCGTTTGAATGATAATAAGGACCCCCCCACTTTTTTTATTGTATGTGCAATCAATTATTAATGAATAATTTATTCATTAAATTATTTTCCATAGGGGACACTGAGGCTCTGAGTGGTTAGACCCCCTGTTACATGGTAAAGGAGCTGAAACTGAACCCGGTCTCCCTGCCTCTCTGGATGTCTTTCCAGCTGGCCGATGCTGCCACCCCAGTCCCCAGCGAAGGAGCCATTGTCTCATTGAAGAACGAGGAGACTCCAAAGTCATACACCCCCTGCCCTGCACCACTGCTGATCCAGGAGCATCCCTATGGTGGCCACATGGTCCTTAGGACTCCACCTGACTTGAGTGTCTTCCCCAACTCCTCCATTTGTTTCATAGGGTTTGGATTCGCATTGAGATTCTTTGCTGTAGATATTTGTAATGAAGGATCATTGTGAGGGTCATAGGTTCCACACTGTGAAAGCAGCGTGACAGTCAAAACAGTTGTTTTCTACATGTGAAAGATGAAAACAAAGGTTTCATCAGTGTTCTCTTGGGTTCCCTCAAGCATTGCTCAGAGCTATTGATCTTGAGCTTGTCATGGCCCCTCGAGTCCTGTCGCCTCAAAGATGGGTTCCTTGCATGATGCTGTTTTAGTGGAGGCTCCAGGTGGCTCAGGAGATGTTTCCAAAGAGATATTCCTGATCCAAGCTGCTATTTGGGTTCAAGTCTATCACCTCTGAAGACCAAAGAACTCTAGAGAAGGGCAGGAAACCAACAGCCAGAGGTTGTGAAACGTGGACCATTTGCTCATTTATTCCTTCCTTCATTCAGCATTGACTGAGTGCTGACCATGTGACACTGGACTAGGGGCTAGGAATTCAGTCAGCCCGATGGACATATTCCGTTTTGTTTCCACTCTGGTCCCAAGCAGAGCTGCGTAGGTTGTGGGTATGATAAACAACTAAGCAGTCATTAGTAGTGTGAGAAGCAGAACCACTGAAAAATTCATCGTCCTTTGGGAATGTCAGAAAGGGGTAACCTGAGAATAGGATAAGGTCACACTAACACCTGGTGATGCGTGGGGACTAGGAAGGTAAAGTGTGTGAGGAAGACATGCTGGGGAAGTGCCATTGCTATGCAGCAGCCATGGGACAACAAGGTGGTTCAAGAGACCCCCAAACTCCAGTGTGGCTGGAGTGTGCAGAGCTAAATGGACAGTGGCCCATGACCAGTTGATGGAGGGAGGTATTTATTGTTGGCTCACCAGCTCAGACTTCCGTAATGTAAGGCAGTGTTTATAGCATTGCCAATACCATGCAGACACTTCCAAATTCACTTCAAATCTATCAGGATGGCACAATTGCCCTCCATAGAACAGAACATTGTATATTGTATAAAGTGACAAAATTGTTAGCAGGAACAAAAAATGTCTAATGATCTAATGAGAAGTCAGTGTGTGTGTGTGTGTGTGTGTGTGTGTGTGTGTGAGAGAGAGAGAGAGAGAGAGAGAGAGAGAGAGAGAGAGATCAGGGTGGTTCATAATAATTGGGGGATCGTTCCATGAATGATGCCCAGCTGTACGTGGCAGAAAAATACAGGCACGTGTGGGTTATTTTCTCATTGAATGCGAACTCTACGAGAGAAAGAAAGACGTGGCTGCTATTGGTCCAGCCTCCCAATGGCATCAGGGTCTGTCTGTGTCTTTGGATCCTCAGCATTTCTCTAGCATCCTCTGCAGGAGACTGAAGACGTCTCCGTAGGTGAAGCCTCAGAGGCACTTTGGCTGCACAGCCCGAAGGGCAGTGTTTCTCCTCAGTATTAGAATTACTTGGTGCAGTTATTAAAGTGCAAATTCCTGAGCCCTGTGACCACCCTACTGCATTACAGGGGACGGAGCCTAGGAATCTCTACATCCAATGAGCTTCCCAAATGCTTCTTAGGTCCACACAATTTTAGAAACTGTTCACTGGGGTTTTGGTGTGCATGTGCCCATGTGCATGCAGGGTGAGGAATAAAACAGGCCATGACAGCAGCTTTGGAGGCGGCCGCAGGGCACTGCACGGTGACTCAGGGAGGGAAGCCGTCCTGTCAGAGGCATTGGCACGCAGCATGTGTTTGGAGGTGGCCGCGGGGCACTGCGCGGTGACTCAGGGAGGGAAGCCGTCCTGTCAGAGGCAGTGGCACGCAGCATGTGTTTGGAGGTGGCCGCGGGGCACTGCGCGGTGACTCAGGGAGGGAAGCCGTCCTGTCAGAGGCAGTGGCACGCAGCATGTGTTTGGAGGCGGCCGCGGGGCACTGCGCGGTGATTCAGGGAGGGAAGCCGTCCTGTCAGAGGCAGTGGCACGCAGCATGTGTTTGGAGGTGGCCGCGGGGCATTGCGCGGTGACTCAGGGAGGGAAGCCGTCCTGTCAGAGGCAGTGGCACGCAGCATGTGTTTGGAGGTGGCCGCCCCAGGATCTGTTTGTCACGTGTCCAATGCGATAAGGAACTCGTACAAGAGTATGAATCAGTTACTTCACTAAATCCACTGCTTCATTCAATTGACTTTCTTTTATTAGCGACAAAACTTTCTCGCTGCAGGGAGCACTATGCTGGTTTACATTCTGGCACGAGCTCTCTATTTCATTGCCCACAGCTCTCTGTGTAGCATTGGTCAAAGACACAATAGGCGTGGGGTCTTTTCAAAGGCCTGCACAATATAATACACTTTGGAAAAATGGCTCAAAAATATGACAAGAGATCCCACAATCAAAATTAATGAATAAGCTGAACTGCTTATAAACTGTATCGATGGCTCAACTAATTGTGCTGCAACCCACGTGACTGTGTATCCCTTCTAATGACTATGGGACACTGATACGAATGAGTTTGCTCTGTGTCAGGGTAGGTGTCCAGAGTCACAATGCCTGAGGCCTGCAGGGAGCTTGCGATGGCCTAGTCCACAGTTCTGGTTCCTTGTGGGTAAGCGAGGCCTCAGGGAAGGCTGTTACTATGCTCTGATTGGCCAGTTGGGAGGAGCTTTCGTTCTGCAATAGACAATCTGTCAGACATCAAGCTTTCATTCTCAGGGCATGTGTGCGTGCTTCTTAGGGAAGCAGACGCTGTGGAGACTGGAAAGGTGCTTCTATTCTGTAGCTCTTGGGTGACCTCAGTGGCTAAGCGACGCCCGGGAAGGAGCTGAGTAGCTGTCCTCAGTGTGAGGGGGAGAAAGGCGGGTGGGAAGAGGCCAAATCTATGTCACTTCAGAGCATGGCGCTGTGACTTGTTACATTCATTGGCAGGGGATCCACAGGGCACAGGTAATTTTAGTCCCAGCTACTGTGGATGAACGTTTTTTGGCTTCCCAGGAATGTTACATACAATATCATCTTGAATCTTGCAACAACCTGGTCACCTGCTATTGATGTTTTACATTACCTCTTTTTCACTGATGAGGAAACTGTGCCTCAAACATTAAGAAACTTGTCCAAGTTCATATGGGGAGTAAGTAGCAGAGAAGGAACTGGACCTGAAATCCGCCTCACCGGGGAAACATTGCTCTTCATCAGGAGGTCACATACCCACGGGTGCTAAACTAGAAACGTGTGCCATTGGCTTTTCTCCACCGTGAGTCTTCAGTTCTAAAGAGTAATTACGGCGTTTACCCGCTGGTGCCACAGACCCTTGTGAATGGTTATCTGGAGGTGTTTCGTGCCATCCCATTGAAAAGTTTTACTATGTTTACAGTTTCAGAGGTTTTGTATATACATTTGAAAATCAAACTAGTTAAAGGAAAAAATAATTGTTAAGTGTCTGATTGGACTTTAATTTCCTTCACTGGATTTTTTTTTTTTAAGAGGGGAGGGTAAGACAATTTTAAATGTCACATATCCAGAGGCCGCCATCTAGATCCAGATGAAGAAAGGCACAGAAACTTAATGTGACATTTATTAGTTAGTTACTGTCTCCAGGTAAAGCATTTTACAGAGAAAGCTGTTGTTACAACTGGACAGATGTTGCTATGTTCCAAGCTATTAATTTCAAAACATTAATAATTGCTGTCAATCTCTACATTTGGAAGCAAATGTGTAGAAATGTAAGTTGACATCTTAATTACATGACTTGGTTTGGAACTTAGGTCAGAGAACACACATTATGTTTCTAAGAATTTCCCTCATAGGAAGGTGGAACGTATAAAATTATAAACTTTAAGCTCACATCTTTTGGATGTTTTGTCAAAGGTAGCAGGGAATTTCACATCAATATTATTTTAAAGTTAAATTTGGAAACCAGACTAAATGTAACATTTGTTGTAGGTACTGTATAAAGTGTCACTCATTTGCAGCCACGCTCCTGACTCATGGAATGATAATACCCCTAATTTCCTGGGCTGGTTTATCTGATATACGGAGTAGAACTGCACACACGTAAATGTCCCTTAAGTGCATGTATTGTCTGTAACTTTATAGTTATATGATACATGAACGATCTATTTTATATCTGTATAATATGTAAAAAAGCTTTCACACCTTTCACAGATACCATTTCAAGGATTCCAGTGCTCAGTCATCTGAAAGTTAGGTAAAATGCCTGTTTAAGCACCTACACCTGGAATGCAATGGCTTTGGGGTGAACCTGAGTTGGGGTCCTGTGCCTGTGCTCCTGATGTGTTGGCTTTCGCACACCCATGTGTGTGGCCCTCTTCAGTGCAGCACAAGGTCTTCACCTGCCAGGTGTGTTATGAGGCCTTGATAACTTACTGTAATGGGGCTTATTTTCTCCCCAAAGGGACGGGGTTGTGGGGGATGTCATAACAAAGCACCACACACTGCGGGGCTGAGGCAACATCAGTTTATTATCTCACAGTTCTGGAGGCCGGAAATTCCAAGTCAAGTGTCAGCACAGTCGCTTCCTGGTGAGGCTATGAGGGAGGATGTGTTCCAGGCCCCTCTCCTTGCTTCTAGTAATTCCTTGGCTTGTGGCAGCGTGACACCCATTGCTACATGGCCTTCCCCGTCTGTATGGCTGTCTCTGGTCTTCCCTTTATATAAGGACACCTGCCATATCAGCTTAGGGGCCCACCCTACGTGGGGATGACCTCGTCTTAACGCATTACATCTGTTCCTTTCCTACTGAGTTTCCAAACAGGGGGGCAGGCTGACCTTGACCACACAGCCACGTTGTACAGGTGGCCATGTACCTAGCGTCATGTGCTGCTAACAATCGTTAGGCAACATGAGGATTTTCACGAGCCATTATGTGGTTCTCCCAAATGAGAGGCATAGATTATCTAGTGAGTTGAGAGAAGCAGGGCGTTTTTCTGGGCCAAAGAAGACAAGATGCTGTGAAGGAAGACATGTGTCCTCAACGTGAAGTGGGAATAAACAGGGACAACTAGGGAAGAAGGATGGTTGTGACCTGAACGTCAGTGCACGTTTCCTGTGGGAGAATCTAGGTGAGTTGGGAGGAAATCCTGTAAGAAAGCTGAAGTATGCGATTGTGGAGTTCATTTGGTGCCCGTCTGTCCAGCATGGCGCTGAGTCGTCAGAGGCCGCTGGTGCTCATTTGGCGAGAGCTGGAGAGCACATATTCCTGGGCCAGCAAGCGCAGTGTCACTGGAGAGAGACTGCTTTTGACTTGTGCATTGTCTTGACTCTAGGATGTCACGCTGGAGGAAGGCCTCTGCCTTTTCCCGGCAGGTATTTGCTGGTACACGCACAATGTTAGGCAATAAGCTAACTTTATTTTCTAAAATTTGGGGTATGTCTTATTTTCCCCAAGATGCAATCAGAATTTCAAACTAATTTTCTTTGTCCAAGGACCAGAGGATAGCAGCAATCTGCCAGAATTTGAATGTTTGTGCACAGAAGCCAGCAGCAAGCCTGTGCCATAGCCTTTCGTGAATGCAAAGACCCCTTTAAAATAGAACCAGAGTGTTTTCTAGGCAGCACAGGGGACAAAAACGGAGCTAGAGTGACCTAAATATCCTGTCACTGATTCTTCTGTCTTCATGTTCCGCGGTTGCATTTCCCACCATTTACATTCTCCAGAAATAATGACCCAGCTGAGAAATTAAGAACAAATCTAATCTAAGTGCCATAAGCATCATCTCTAAGCACTCGTAGCAATGACTTTAAAAATAATGTAGGTTTTTGCGTTTGTGTTTTGCTTTGTCTCCTGGGGCTGAGGGATAAGAAGACAGAAGCTTCGGCTCCGTCCCTGCCTGATTGTAGACATTGGGGCCAAATGAGCTCAAATCCAGGAACCATTGATTCATTCTTCATTCAAATCCTTATCGGAAACTCAGTCAAAGGCTTGCTAAATCGGAACTTGTTCAATTACATTCCCAGCCCATCATGAAAAACTCAAGTAGCTTTAATTAGTTTTTATTGAAAAGCATAAACAACGTAAGTATTGACTCCGTTGGACTTAAATTTTGATTATTGGAAATAGTAGGGCGTCCGGGCACCTTCATTACCGCCTGTGTCTGGTGAGTCACCGGGCATGGCTTTTTAAAGATATCCTATAAAAGTTCCCTGGTCTGTTACACGAGGCACCACCAAGAGCTGAGTTATCCTTGCAATTGTGAGTGTAACAGCTTTAATCCATTTCTGTGTCGGCCTCTTGAGGGGAAAGGAAACCTAGATTTCTGTTCTCTTTCTTTCTTCGATCCTGAACAACACCACGTCCCTCCTCTCAGAATTCTGATCCCTGTGCTTCCGGCGGGCATTTGGCGGAACTTGGCTGGAATGCAACAAGCTGCTTGAGCACCAGCCAAACCGTCTCCTGGGAGGAACACCCAGCATTCCCAGGGCAGCTAGTTGTTAATATGTGCCCTTTGCAGGCCACCCGAAAGTCTGTGCACCAACGTGGTTAGAATGTGAGCATTCCGTTCCCTAATTCAGATTTGGAGTAGGACCCTGAGGTCAGCCTCTGGCGTGCAATACGGATTCATACCCACCCAAAGTCATCTGAGCACTTTGCACCGACCATCCACTCATCAGACCCGCCGAGCTATTTTCTTTCTCTCTAAAACACTCAAGGAAACTCCAGAGGCATGTTGCTTGTCCAGCAACGTTCCCTGCTATATGATTCCTTTCTAAACTCCTTGTGCATCTATTCTGGAAATAAATATATTCTCAACTTGCAAGAATAATTTCAGCATAGAAAACCAGTTAGGCACCGGGTCTGCCTCTTGCTGTCTCAGCAGCCCACAAATGTGTTCAGTGTTTTGAAGGGAAGCCGGTGTGCAGAACCGCTTTGATAAACCAATGCAGGCTTTCACTGATCAGCCTCTTTCAAAGCTGCACACATAAGACTTCTCTGAAGATGGAGCCAGAGACATTTCACAGAGACAACTGAGCTTATGAGAAAAGACGGGAGACAATCTTTTATCCCTTCTCAAAAGAATCCATAAGCCATGCGTCTCTTGGACATCTGTAGCTCATTAGTTGTCCACAACTGTCACTCCCATCAACTAATGCAAGAAATAAAGTATATATTAAGGATAAAAGTGTATATTAAGTATGTATTAAGGATAAAAATACATTTATTTCTCCCTTATTTTTTTAAACTGGCCTCATACTGGGCTGCTTTCAACCACAAAGTTGTATCATGTTGTTTGAAATCTTTGTCTTGATTGTATCGCCATATTTTTTATTTCCTTAGAATTACTATCTTGTGTTTTTTGAGAATGACAAAATGCAGTCAGTTCCTGCTGAAAGCTTTTCTCTCTCCCTCTCTCCTACCTCTCCATAGCTCCCTGTGTTTTCCCCATACTGTCTCCCCCACGCCTCTCCTTCCCTATCTGCTAATGCAGGCGTTGTCACCATCTTTGGTCAGAATCAGAGATTAGGATGAAGAACAATGCAAATATTTCCATTTGACTTTTAAATTTATCCAAAACAAGGACCCTCCATGGCCTGTTCTGCCTCTCACAGACAAAGGAACTTGCAGCCCACCTGATTTTACTACAATTTTCTTATATTGCTTAGCTTGTTCTTTGAAACTGATCAAACTTCAGGTGCTTGGAAGTATTTTCTTCAGGGCTTTCACTATCAACTAAATATTAGAATTGTCTAGTTTATTGCATTGACTAAAATCAATAGCACCTTTGTCTGGGAAAGAATTAAATCATAATGGGGTGAAATCAGACTT
This sequence comes from Rhinolophus sinicus, assembly GCF_057876585.1. Classification (NCBI taxonomy): domain Eukaryota; kingdom Metazoa; phylum Chordata; class Mammalia; order Chiroptera; family Rhinolophidae; genus Rhinolophus; species Rhinolophus sinicus. The sequence goes on from NC_142504.1 coordinate 3,153,638, forward strand.
TTTTATTTTCAGCTTCTTTTAAAAGAGCATCTGTTAGGTCTTCTGATAATGTCAAGAGGACTGGTTGGTCTTGAAAATGGAAATAAACATGTGACTGCAAGGATGTTAATCACATATCCTGTTTTTTAAAATATGTGCTATGTATGTGAACTCACGTATGCACTCTACACACATGTTTATGTCTGCACACATATACCATATGTATTATGTAATGTACTATTTGATATGTGTGTGTGTTACATATATATGGCTTGTCTCCATGTGTGATAACAGATTAATTCCTTCATATTCAGGCTTTCCAGTTACCCCTGGCTTAGCTCTTTGGGCCCCGAGTTAGCTCTTGAGCCTGAAGGCAAATCTGGGGACACTGGAACCTGAGTGCTTGGCACGGCCCATCTTCCACATGTAAGGCTCCACCACGTGAACTGGAGCAGGTAACAGTGACCTTGACACCAACTTACAGGTGGTTTGTACCTTCTGTGGGCTCTAGGGGGACGAAGATGATGTCTGAGGAGGAGACATGGTTTACTCCTGTGTTCTGACAGCAGCGGGAGCATGGCATGGACTCCCCATGAGTGCGATACCACGCTTCCCCGGGTCTGCCCTCTCACGTCTCGGCCCCCAGGGCTTACGGGTTGGACTCATACTGACTGGGGTCTTCTGCTTTGCTGCTTTAGTGTATCCCTGGATGGTGTGGTAGGGATAGTTCCCAAGTCGTTTGTCCATGGGACTCTTCATTATTGAGTATCTCCTAAGACTAGTGTTCACTTGGCATGTCAGTTGTGGGTCCAATTGTTTGTCGATGCATTCCAGAGCTGTTTATTGAGCACCAGCTGTATGCTAGGCACTCTATAAAGCACTGGGGGGGGGTGGAGGGGCACGGGAACACCCTTGGTAAGCAGGGTGAAAGCAGATCAAGGTTGAGAGGAAGCCCACTGGCTGTTAGTGACCTTCTAGTAAACCATTTATATCAGAAGGTCTTCAGGAAGGAAATACATTACTAAGAAATAGAAGGATTTAGTTCAAAGTTATGAGAGAGGAATAGAGAGGCTGACGGGGCAAAGCCATGGGCCACACATGGGCTGGCGTTGGGAAGAAATAGAAACGCTTACCCTGTCGTCACCAAGCTGATGAAAACACAGTGGTGTTTAGGGGGGCGGGCAGGGTATGTGAAGATGATCAAGGACTTTTTTCCTGAAGGAAAATGACAGACTCTCTCCCTTCCCTGAGAACATGGCTTCTGGGTCCTGGAAAATGAGACAGTCGTCAGCCTCAGGATAAACTAAGTTAGCAAAGACTGTCCAAGAACCTTTTCTCCTTCACTTTAAACTATTAATATGTATGAAACAATTTTGTGGAAATTATCGTGCTTAAGGAACTTAATGATTGTTCTTTCCGTTTTTTTCCTACCAAAATCCACCTAATTTGTCTTGTAAGCATAGCTGAAATAGCTACATGTAGGACTAGAAATGTTTATGCCATTTATTTAGACAAACCACCAATGAACCCTCATTTAGAGAGTTCTCTAAATGAATATATTTAGAGGCCAAGGCAGGTTAATGAATATTTCCCACTGAAATGTGAAGGAACAGAGGAATGCGTTTTAAAAAAAAAAGGAGTTCTCTTCTGATGTACCTATAAGTGGTCTAGTTTCAGCTGATGCAAATAGAGATGGAAGTGTGGTAAGTGTCTCTCAGAAATAGTAAGCACTTCATGTGAATACTAACTTACCAAACATGTTTATTGGGAACCTTTAATTTGCAAGATGCTATGTTCTTTCTTGTGGAGGTGAGAAACAATTATGAGTTTCATCCTCAAGAGGAAAGGTGTCCCCATGAGACTGAGCAATGACCGTTTGATATAGTATAAAGAGATGACCAGAGACCTCCAAAAATGTTTCTGTAGAGTGGGAGAAAAATAAGCCACATGACACAGACACTAAGGATATGAAGAAGCGTGAAGACATTTGTGGTGCTAATGTAAAGTAGGAAACTTGTCACAGCTCTGACAGTGCTTCTGTATTTGGCCAGCGTAAGTGTATAGAGGTTAAGTTCTATCTATGTATCTATCATCTATCTATCTATCTATCTATCTATCTATCTATCTATCTATCTATCTATCTATCTATCTATCTATCTATCTGCATCAAGAGCACAGAGCTTGCAGGAGGTGGCTGATGTCTAGCTTGTGTTTGGAGAGAAGCTCTCAGGGCGGTTGCATTTGTGAAGAAGTTGGCTGAAGGGCGAGGCTGGTGACTGTCTCTTTTGGAGTCGGAGGGATGTGTGGTGACACAGAAAGAGCATGACCTTTGGGGTCAGACAGATGTGAGTCCAAATCCCAGCTCCGCACTGTACAAGCTGTGTTGGTCAGGTTACCTGACCTCTCTGACTCCCAGCTTTCCTGCCGTGAAGTGGAAATGACGGCGCCTGCACAATAATGTAAGTCAAGTGGTTCCACACGGACAGAGCTCAGTGTGGAGAGAGCTCGGCACATCCCGGGTCTCCCCTGCCCACTCTGGTTGCCACGAGCCCCATCTTGATGTTCACAGTAGAAATGTCGCTAGTGCCACACGTTCAAATGTTTGAATCTATTGCGTTCGGTTAAATAGATTATTAAAATTAATTTCTCCTCATTCTTTTTTATTTTTTAATGTGGACACTAGAAAATTAAAAATGACGTGTGTGGCTCTCCTTGGATGCTTATTAAGTAGTGCTGTTCTAGATCTTCTTCTTACCGGAAAGGGGCTGATGACATGGGCGAGCACAGAGAGTTCAGGGCAATGATCACAATTTCCGAAAACTAGGGGATAAGCTGGGAGAGTGTTCTGGAGCGACCAAATGTGCAGAGGGGGTTGTAGAGAAACAAGGGATCGAGGAGCAGAGGCGCCCAGGTGTCCGAAGCAACGATCTGAAACATGCTGACGGATAACTGCGTTGAGCTCAGCTGTGCGGGAGGCACAGCTCTGCAAAAACACAGGGAGCTACTGTATGTGTGATGTTTGGGGATCAGAAGCGTGTTTGTGGGGAGTCCCGGGCTGCCTGGACCTGGGTTCCCTATGCAGCAGGCAGCCTGTGAGACCCAGGGGAGAGGTGCAGAGGGCTGGAGGGAACGTGTGCCCCACCCCCGCCATCACAGGGACGCCCCCTGGGGCCCTGAGCACACGGGGAATCCAGATGTTCTGTCTTCTGCAACGCCACTGCCTAGGGTCTTAGTGGGACAGTTTGTACACTGCCTTGTACAGCTTTTGCCAGCACGGGGAAGAGGTTGTATGAGGTTTTCCCTCTGAACGACATAGTGAAACATTTTTTTTTTTAGGAGCTCGAAAGAACTGTGGCAAAATTAGATGACAGAAAAATATAGTGAAAATATCTAATTATGGTAAAATTTAAAAAGCCCAACTGGAAGGCAAGAGGGAGAGTGAAATCGAGAAGAGAGAAAAAGATACACTTTAGACCCGGTGCAGTTTGGTTTATAAGCTCAGTGGAATGTTTACTCCTACGGTTTTGAACATTTGCTTGCCATTTTTTCCCTCTCTCTGCTAAAAGTTGGTGTCATTTTTGCAAGTGCAGATGGTGGCTTCGTCGTGTTTTGCTTTCACTGCTGACCACGTGGAATCCACTCAGACATGTGCTCAGATGCTTTCCACCACACTGGTCCCACCTCCCTGCTCTCAGCTGGACTAACCCTGGGAATTAGGTCCCTAACTGCACACCGCCCTTCTCCTCCCTGTGAGCTCTGATGCAGAAATCTTTACATATGTATTTTTCTAGGCTTGAATTTTGGTTTTAAGCTGGTGTCTGCGTCAACATCCTGTAATCTAAAGGCAGCACCCCAAATAGAATTGAGAGATGCATTTAAATGCAGCCCAGAAGTCTCAGAAGTAATTAAAGTGCACAGTGACAAAGTAAATACTGGGCACCAGGAAAAAAGACAGGGAGTTGGAAGAAGAGACGTGCAGTTATTTCCAAGGGAAATAAACTGGGTTTGTCCATGAAAACTAGTTGGATCCAATTTCCTTGCTCGCTACAGTTCCACTGACTTTGGCTAGGGCCATCTGGGTTAAACACTGTGACTCTGAGATGACTTCACCAGCTTCTCTCTGTGTAGAAGGAACTGAAATGGCAAGTTAGCGTGGGAGTTTCAGCCTTCTTGTAGGAGATGACCTTGCTGTCCCACCAAGAGTGTGTCGCATTACTTTTCTCTGACTGCAGACAGATGAAAACACTGCCATTCCTGGGCAACACAAGCGTGGGCTTTGGAAGCAGAGAACACCAGGCGTATATCATGTAGGGGCCACTGGCTGGCCGTGTCACCTTGGGCAGCTCCTTAGCTCTCTAATAGGATGCCCTCCTCTATCCAATGGAGTTAATCCCCAGGGTGTTTTGAGCGAGGGATGAAAATGTCTTTGTGAAGCAACATGCCCAGTGCTTGGGAGACTGACACGTGGTGAACCCTGGTTGCTCTGCCTTAACTCATTGGCTTGTCTGTCATCGGTCACATTGTAGGTGAAACCCGGTGGAGTTTGGGATTGGTGTAGACCATTCACCAGCTCTGTGTGTGAAATCCGATTTCTTAGTGAAGAAACGAATCTGTTATCTTGAACTAATTCTACATTATTCTAACCAAGGGTGCTACTTGGACCAAATAGTCGCATGGAACTCAGGTAGACCTCTAGACCCTGCTCAAGTACCTGCTACCAAGATTCTACGCCCCAGAATCCCCCTGGTACTTTGAGTCTTGAATGCAGTAGAGGAGTGGGAAGAAATGGAGACAAATCCTTTGCTCAGATCATTGAAAGAAAGTGAGTCACCGTGGGTGACAACAATGTCTCTCGAGTGACTTTGTGCTGCTCACAATCTGTTGAATCTTTGGCCAGGAACTTATGTTTCAGTTTGTCATCTCAAAATGGGATAATAGTAACTCTCTCACAGGGTAAGTGTGCGAATTAACTGACAATACAGGCAGGGTGCTTGGCATATTTCCTGTCATCTGGTATCTTTTCAATGGACACAAACTATTATTAATATTGTTATCGTTGTGTTGTTGCTATTGTTGTTGTTGTTGTTGTTATATTTCCAATCTCAAGACTCCTGCGGCTGCCCTGATTCCTAGTCTTTTGTGATCCTGCTTTTCTATCCTTCTTGATTCTGTTTGTATCTGTATCCTCCCAAAGATTTCTTTTTGAATTACGTTAGCCAGAATCATTCTTCTCCCAGTTACTCTAAAAAGATGCAAAGGTTTGATTAGGGGCACAAACCCTAACGTCACAATGCTTTCCGATGTTATCTGCCATCCTTGACTAAGGGCTTTCTGTACTCATTTGAGGAACATCTTTAGATTCCCTTTATTTAAAAAAAATCTAATGTAAATCTTCTTGAAGTCACTTTTATTGTGATTTTTCCCCCACTTGTTTTCAGTTCAGTTTTCCATTCCAAGACACTCAAATAGAAAGAAAAGGATGGTTGAGACTAAAATAGCAGAGTCATAAAACATTCTGGGGAATTCGCTGTGGTGATAGCTTTCCAATTTGGAAAAATTGATTCTGCAAACCCGCTTCTACAAGATGCGCTTATTATCTACTTTCTCCTGTTTCTTATTCAAACTCATATTTCATAAAGTAACTTCATCCACTAAGCCAGAGCTTACTTTCAAATCAGCTGTGGGTTTAATAAGAATTATTGAGTTGTTTCCCCACAGGTAGATTTCAAGTCGTACATAGACTCTGTTGTATTTTCATTTGAATTTATCTCGGACTTTTTAGTGTTGCCATTTCCAGTTACAGAAGGGGTAGTGCTGTCAATTGAGACCGATCTTAGAGGTTGTTAATGCTTTTCAGGACACCAGCTATGAAACTGGCTGTGCTTTCCCCTTCATTTTTCTGTTTCCTCCTCCTCTCTCCTGCTTGGAACTATATATTTTGAATCACTTATGTAAGTAAACCAGCTAAAAACAGTAAACCAGCTAAAAATATGTTAGCATCTGAAGTGCATAGAGTTTTTTTTCCTGGAAATGTAAATCGTAGAGGTTTTGCTCGAGCTTTCCAGTGGGTTTGCTGCAACGGCAGAGGAAATTGTCAGCCTGGGGACGAAAGCGTCCCATGTACCTAACTGCTATGCCTGAACATGACTTCTCAGGAGGTGTTACACACGTACACGCAATTATGTTCTGCGGGACTTTGGTGCTGTGAGCGTATTTCTGACTTTGTAGAATCGAAACACCGTAGCCTGACCTTTATACCAATTTATGAACAAAGTATTTTCATATTGTATTCAATGATTTAATTATACAGCTTGCCTGTGAGGTAGGACCCAGGTTCAATTGTTATACCACACCATCACTGAAAGCATGGAATTTTATTTCACTTTTAACTAATAATGTATTTTGATTGTATCATGTGATTGTATATCAGTTATAGAGACATAGCTTGATAAATTATTAGTGGAGGGAGAAGTGAAAACCAGACCTCTGCGTTTATGTCACTGTAACAGAAACATCATTCAACTTCTTTCTGCCACTCTTGTCTCTGTTTATTTACATGGTGATAATTGTCATGACAATTTTCCCCATATGGTACATTCATCATTTTTAATTCTAATGAGTGAATATCCTTCATTTATTTAACCATCCCTTTATTTTTTTCCTTTATGTTTTCTTTCCAGTTTTATTCTATAACATACAACACTCAAATGAGGATATTGTACATGTAGCTAGTCTCTGTAATATTAGTTATTTTTGAGAGGTGGAATTATTCAAAGGTATGAATAGTTTTATTTTTTAGAGAAATACTGTCTATAAATCATAATAACTTATAAAGCAATGTTAAACAGTACTTACCTTCCATCTTGTCTCTAAAGCAGGGGTGTTCAAACTGAGGCCCGCACCCATTTTTAATTGGCCCGCAGCAAATTCCAAAAATATATTTAGTTTACGTAAATAAACCAGGTGAGGCAATTCGTACTTCACCTCGAGTGAGTGGCCCGGCTGTTTGTGTATTTTACCGCATATGGCCCTTGGTAAAAAACGTTGAAAAAAGATTGGACACCTCTGCTCTAAAGCAAGATGCTTGTCTTAGAGAGACAAATAAAAGCATACAGAAAGAGTGCAAACTCAGTCTCTGTGTGGGATGGATGCGAAATAAAACAGTGAGGAAACCTGCAAGGTACTTCCCATGTCTCATGGGACTCACAGCGCTTTGAATTAAATGATTGCACCGTCTTTCGGTTGACTATCAATCTGCCTCAACTCTGTGTTCACTTGGTTTTCTTTCTACCTCCCTGCTTTATGGAGTCAGGATCCAGGTAGATCCCTGTTTGTCTCCTGACTTCTAAATGCTGGAGGATCCCCAGGCTCTGTCCTGCTCTCCTCTCATTAATTACATTCACCTTCTCAGGGACCTCGTAGAGCCTGTGGCTTTCCGTCCCTTCTGTAAATACTGTAAGTACCATGTGTACATGGCAGTTCCAATTTATTTTAGAACACTCTAACAGTCAACTCAGATCTCCACTTGCATGTGTGTGGGGCATCTTAAAGTGTTCACACATGGCTTCAGACCATGTTCCCTAAACTGCCCCTCTCATCGTCTTCCCCATCATTTAAAAATCATTCCATCTGCTCATGCCAAGCACCTTGCTGTCATCACTGTATCTTTTTTGTCACTCCTGCCAGACAAAGCCAAACGCAGCCTGGGCCCTGTAACCTGCCCGACGTTGTCACCTCCTAACGCACCTGCCATTCCGACATGTGACTGCTTCTGCTTCTGCCCCAATACCCTTCCGGGGCCTGCACACATGTGGTCTTTGCCCGAAGCTCGCTTCCTGGACAGTCTCACTAATCTCCTTCACCAACTCCGTGAATGAGAGTGCTTTTGTCTGTTTCGTTACCTCACCTATTTCTGCTACCTAGAAAAGTACCTGGCACCTAGTAGGTGCCAAAAAACAGTTGTTGACTGGGCGATAAGGACACTATTACAGGTTAGGTAAATTACTCCAGAGTTCCAAATCTATCACTTGGCAGATTTGGAAATTCAACCTAGTCTGGCAGGCACAATATCCATGCTTTATTTCATATGGCATAAAATAATTTAGGGGGTTCCCACTTTCCTAGTCTCTGAATTTACCTTTTCCTTGAAGGTTTGGTAAAATCACTTGTAAAATCATCTGGGTTCGATTTTTCTTATTGAAATATTTGCGGAATCAAGTTATATGACTGTTCTGGTTTTCTATTTCTCTTTGAGTCAGTTTTTTCCAAGCTGTATTGTCTAAGAAACCATTTCTTCCAAGTTTTCATATGTATTGTCATTAAGTTGTGCATCACTGTTTCGGGAGACCTCGTACCATCCACTAGTTCGCTGATTCATACACTTCAACAGAAAGTTAGGGTCACCAGTAAGATGGATTACAGCAAAGGCTACAGCAGGAAAATGTACACACAGGCAGATGCTCCAAGTTCAGGTGCAGGATAGAGGTGGTCTCTCCCTGCGGGGGTTGCAAACCTCAGATACAGTGTGAGGTGTCCCCATGCAGGGAACACTTGAGCCTTAGGGTCCAGATTTCTCATTACATTTTAAAGCAGCCATGTGAGCAGTTGTGGTGCTGACGTCAAACTAGGTGAACTTGATGACTCTGCATGATTTCTTTAAATGGTGCTGCAGCCTGAGACACCCTGATCCACTGCTGTGGCTCATAGAGTAATCTCCTAATCACTAATCACTGAGGCCTGAAAGTTCCAGGAATTAGGTTCTAAGATTGAGACCAACGGACAGTGCTGGGGCTCCAAATGTCCCAGAGGAAAACAAGAATCGACAAAAGCAGATCTGCTGTGTTCACTTTTTCCTCACAATGGCTCCCTCTTCTCTTCATCACCACAGCATCCATAGTTTTTTTTACTTTTAATATTGTTTATTTGTTTAATCATTCATGCTTGAATTTTATATTCTTTATTCCAGAGGACACTTTCACCTTTATCAATCCCCTGTAGAAAACTCTGTAATATTAGACATTCTATAGCATTCTATAAAATGTTATAAAAATCTAAATTGTATAACTTATAAATGTACTATATATAACTATATATTTAGCATTATTATTTAATATATTCTGCATGTTTTATATTAAATGTTATAAAATATAACATATCAAATCTAACCTAATAAATTCCATATTATTAATTTCATCTCGCATGTTACCTCTTTTTGTTTCTATTTCCTTTGGAGTTATTTTGTTGAGGTTTGGTTTATGTCCTGGTGGTTGTTTGTATTTTTGGTATATACTGTGTGTATGCCTGAAAGTAATGTGTATTCTTTTTTTTTTTTAATCATTAGACATTTATCATTTATATCCCTCACACAGTGACAAGCCCCCTTCCCCCCATCCATTACCCCTCTGCCATCGCACACAGCCAAGTAATGTGTATTCTTGAATTATTGGGTGTAACGTTCTAAATATGTCCATGAACTCAAACTTGTAATGTTGCCCTGAACTTCTGCAACTTTCCTGCTTTTGTTTGTTTCTTTGCTTGATTTATAAAATACAAGAGGAGGTGTGTTGAAATCTTTCCTTATAGGTTCATTTAACAGTTCTTCTGTAATATTTTGATGATGTGTTACTCCATGTGCACATGTTTACAATGGTTTATCTAACCATTCAATAAAGCGTTTATTATTGTGCACTGACACTTTCTGTCTACAAATGCATTTTGTCTTAAATGCTCTTTTGTCTGATATGAATACTACTAGTATTTTTTCATTATCTCTGCCTGAATATTTCTCTATTAATTCTACCTTAAAACATTTTGTATAATTGTAGAACTATACTTGACAACTTGGTGAAATCCTTCCCTAGCTTTATTTATGCATTTGCTTATCTGTTTGGGTGAGAATATCTTCTGGAATTGTACTCAGCAGTAAAAATTCTGTTGATTATATTCCATATATTTTTAACTTGACTCAAGGCTGCCAAACTGCTCTTTGGAATGCCTCCATCAGTCCCCAATCTCCCTGCAGTGCATGTAGATTTTGTCTCACATATCCCTCCCTTCCTGCTGACACCTGGCATTTTCCAGTTTTCCAAGTTTTCCAGGTATAATTTCTATATAGTGATCTGTAATTTTTGCTGTAATTTGTATTTGTCTGATTACTATTCGATTTGTGCGTCTTTTCATATTTATATAGACTTCTAGGTTTGCTTGTCTGTGAATTACCTTTATAATCTTTACTCTATTTAAAGTTAGAGTAATTGTTTTTGTTTATTATTGGCAAGGCTTTATTGCCTATTCTAGATATCAATCCCTTTCACGTGGGGCATAACAAATATCTTCTCCTAATCTGACATTTCTTTTTTAAAGTTCTTTGAATGGGTATAAAGTTTCAATTGTACTAGATGAGTAAGTTCTTGAGGAACAAGTTCCCAAGATCTGCTGTACAACACGGTGTCTGTGGGAGTCCCTAGAATGGGACAAGTTGTAGTCACCAGGGTAATGTAAATTCTGATTTGGTGGCAGTGCTGAGCCAGGAGCTACTCAGCAAAAGTCTCAGAGCTCACTGAGGCCAGTCGCTGCCTGCCTGGGGCCAATGGACTCAGATAGTTTTCTAATAGAGTGTAATGTGGGTGGAGCCAACTGCCTCAGGTGTTTTGTGTGTTGGGTGGGGTCACAGTGAGTTAGAGTGGAGCAGCGGAGCTCACTAGGCCAATCAGATACAGATTTAGCCACATAGGGGTGGGTTCAACACAGGAAAGCTGGTGCCCGCCTGCCGGCTGCCGGCTGCACTGGATAAGGCCACCACGCAGGGCAAATGGTGACTGTCCTCCAGCCCTCTCCTTGAAGACACATTGGTCTGACCCCCTGCCTGCCTCCGACACCTCCCGAGTCACCATCCCTCTGCTGGAGCCCAAGGTGAGTGCCTGTGAGCGAATGAGTCTGTGTGTGGGCCGTTTAAGAGGACGTCTGGGTTCCCGCAGCCTCTGCCTTACTCCGTTGGTCAGAATCCCCACTGGTTTTGTCAGCCAGATGTTGTGGGGGCTCCTCTTCTTGGCACCGGTGCTCTGGGTTGGGGGGCCTGGTGTGAGGCTGTGGTCTCTCGCTCCCACAGGGGAAACTCCGCAGCTGAGAGAGCCCTTTGGGTTCTCATCCACCACACATAGGTGTGAGGCTTCTTTAGCAGCTCTGCCCCTCCTGACAGTCTGGATGTGGCCTCTTTTTTTTTTTTTTTGTAGTTATAAAACCTCTGTTCAGCCAGAGTTCAGATGGGTGCTTAGGTTGATTGTTCTACAATTTAGTTGTAATTTTAATGTGTTCACGGAAGGCAGTGGGCACAGTGTTTACTCCACCATCTTGGATCTCTCCTAGAATCTACTTTTATACGTGTTATTAGGTAGGAAGCCATTTTTACTTTTCTCCATTCAATAAATCAGTTTTCCCAACATTGTCTTAAACCACACATACTTTTCCCATTGAATTATGGTGGCACCTTTGTCAACTGTTAAGTGTTTGTATACAAATCAGCCTCCATCTGGCATCTCCACCTGGTTTCATTGGCCTATAGTCTATTCTTGAGGGCCAATAAATATTTGTATTTTACCAAGACTCCGTAATTTGTCTTAACATTTGGCAGGGAAGTTGTTTCACTTTGTTCTTCATTTGCAAAGTTGACTTTGAGAGTCTCCAATAACATAATGTTATACTTAATTTCAGCCCTTTTCCTTGCATGTATTTTATACATATAAAACGTAGCATTATATTTGCACACATTTTAGTCAGTTTAGGTCATACTGCACATTATTTTGAGCCTGTTCCTCTCACCGATCATTTCTCTGTTTCATTTGGTATTCTTGTACATGACTCCTAATCATTCTCTTGAATTTCATCATAGTTTATATGTTCCATATTTTAAAAACCAATTTCTTATTGGCAGCCGTTTAGATTGTTTCCAATTTTTCACTATTATAAATTATGCTGCAAAGAACAGCATTGCACAGGCATCTTTTTAAACATCTGTGATTGATTCCTTAGGACAAATTGCTAGAAATAAAACTCCTTCATCAAAATGTAAGCTACTTTTTTTGTTGTTCATTTCTAAGGCTTTCTCCTTGTGCTGCCTAATTGCCCTCCAGGCATCTGTACTAAGCGTACTTTTATGGCAAGACCCTGTGAATGCCCATTTGCTCTTGCTCCACTATACTGAGAGGAATCATTATTGTAATTGTTATAAGTTTCCATGTATGTAGGAGATGTATATAATTAGTACTAGTAGATACTGAGCATTTTAAGAATCTTTATTGGCCATTTGGATTTATGTGTGCATTTATTTCCTCTTCAACTTTCTTCTGAGATGCCCATTTTTGTCTTATTTATTTTTAAGATGTTTTATTTATAGTGTTTAAGGGATACTAAAATATACTTAGCTACACACACATGCCCATATGTTGCTAATGTGATTTCTAGTTTGCTCCTGGTGCAGCTGTGCTCCCGAGCCCTTCATTCTGAGCCCTTTACTTCGGGGCTCTCACTTCAGGGACCCTCACATCCCGTTCCAGCCTCTCCAGTGTGGGTTTTGTTGGGCTCCACCACCTCCCCGCATTTCCCCCCCCGCGGAGCTGTGGTCTCCTTTTTTCACTTCTACCATCTGCACCACATGCTGCAGACATTTTTTATATTTCCTTGTGGGCCTTGTCTCACTTCTTTAGTTTTCAGCATCCTTAGCATTTTCTCTTTTTATATTCTGTGATTTCAGTGGTTGTCTGAGAAAGTTGGAATTAGACTTGAAGCTACGCTGCTGTCTTACCTGGAAGGGTCTTTATCATAACCCATCAATTTCTTTCCGTGGATATTTAACTTTCTATGTGGGGACAGGAGCACTACCCAGGGGTCTGAATGAGGGTCCCTGGATACAGTTGAAATGGGGAGGGACAAATCATAGAGCAGAGTTGGTTAACTTCAGACCTTGAAAGAAACTTGTGACAAGTAAACAGTTCCTGGACCGAGCTGATTTTTCAATGGTGGGTGTGAAATGTCGGCCTGTGTAACACTTCTTTGCCCAGGACTGAAGGACCTTGGGTGGGCAGTGTCAGAGTGTGGGTAGCTTTTTATATCTTTTATTGCCCATTATTTTCCATTGTTTTAGAATTTTGAGCTCTAACTAGGGTTTTATAAGTGGGGTTTTCCTCTCTAAAGTGAAAATACTTATTGTTTTACTTATGATTGTAAATAAAATCCCAAAACATTAAATATGAGAAGTTAAAGCAACCTTCAGCCGTATATTGACATTTTATTGAAGTTCTTTTCAAATATTTTCTCTCTCAACATCTATAGCACTATATTATTATACATGACGATCTTTTTCTTCCTCTTAATTAAATCTTCTGAATATCTCTTCATATGGATAAATAAGTCTGCATAATCATTACTGACGGCTGAAGATTTTTCTTTTGGGTGGATGTGCCATGACTTATTTATTTGCATAATTTATTTCCATTGATGGAAGGTGGTTTTCAGTTATTTATGATTATAACATAACCCCAGTAAACTTTTTTCTATGTCTCCTATGCCTGTTTGTCCTATGAACACCATATATATATATATATATATACATTTGTGTATAATTGGCTCTTATTAAAAATATATATTCACCCCAAACAACCTTAAGATACTTCTGTCCAGTAACTCAGAACCGCTAAGGTGAAGACTTCAGACCCTTTGGTTTGTAGTTATCTCCCATGTCTGAGATGCCATCAGCCGTATAATAGGATACTGAGAAAGTAATTAGGACTGAATGGGTGTTTTGACAAGTTTCTAGGTCCCTAATGAGTATTTAGCTTCTTTAAATGTTTAGGTATGAGAATTTGTCTCCACATCAATTTTATCTAGAACATCTATTCAAATTCTACTTAAGTGCTACTACCGTATTTTCCCGAAAATAAGACCTAGCCAGACAATCAGCTCTGATGCGTCTTTTGGAGCAAAAATTAATATAAGACCCAATATTATATGACATTATATTATATTATACTGCATTATATTATATTATATCATTATATTATAATATTACATTATGTAATACCTGGTCTTATTTTACTATAAGACCGGGTCTTATATTAATTTTTGCTCCAAAACACGCATTAGAGCTGATTGTCCGGCTAAGTCTTATTTTCAGGGAAACACGGTATGATGCCCCCCCTCCTCTTTCAGGAACAGACCATGACTTCACCTGGCAACTTCGCCTTGGCATGCGTGGAGAAACGGCCCCAATGTAAGGACTGAAATTCAGGGAGTCAGCACAACAGATAAAAAGTCCCAGGTGACTGTTTTTTCCTGCTAAAATCACGTGCTGTCTCCCTGATTCACTCAGGGCTTTTTTTTGCTACCTACCAAATGTAGAGAACACTCTTCACCTGTCAGGAGGAAGGACGTGCTGGAGATGGTGACATGCAAAATCACATCCGATGGAATCAATTAACACTAATTAACAGACTCTTTCTGTTTTTAAGCCACCTGAGCAGTGGAAGGTTTCAAGGCCTCAGAACTGCAGATGAGTGACCCCATCACAGTTCTGGGAGGTAAACGGTCCAATTAGTGAGGCAACATTTGGCTGCCACGGGAAGGGTGCAGCTGACCTTTCCAGGAATGATGATTTCTCACTTGCTCCTGACTTTGCAAAACACCTTCTCTCCTGGTGCCTTGAGCTGTATGTTGAATGCCTGGTAGATCTGCTTCTCTTTGCAGCCTAACCCTTTTCTAAGTGAAGAGAGTCAAGAGACTCTGGCCTTTTTTGTGCTCTGATGGGAAAAGGTGAAGGAAGAGGGAGTGTGAGAAATTGTGGGGAGTGAGAATGCAGGCAGGAGTCAGCCTCTGTGAAATGTTACTTAAAATGCCACCAAGCTGGGATCTGTAGGAGAGTCCTCAAATCAGCTGCACTGAAAGTGAAAATATTATAGATTCTGAATTTTTTCTGTTTTTCTGTGATGCAGCTATTTAATGACAATGATTACTCATTAGTTGATGACAATTTAATATGTTAAATAGATACTCTGTCAAAATAAAAATGGAAGGATTGATTATCTGTTATATAAATGAAACCTAATGGTAGATCTCAAACAGACTTCATCTTAAAGCTTCCTCTGCTAATTATTGGGTCTATTCTCCCTCCTCCCTAAGAGTCAGGCCCTGGAGGGGGAAGGATGGGGTTCCTGGGTGCTCAGCATGAGATCTGTGCAGGTCTGCCTGTCTCTCTTTTCTCCAAGTATATACTCTCTGGTATCTGATATCTACCCACTGGGACAGCGGGGACTTTTGCAGGTGGCAGGCAAGTTCTAAGGGTATTAACCTGCTTCTCATATTGTTATCATCTTTTATATTACATAATCTCGGCGGCTAACAGAAGTCATGGCTCTTCTTGCATGGATACACAAACATGCAAAATGCTTTTACAGAATTTCTGGGGGTTCAAGGACCCCCAAAGCTCATGCATAAACCTCAGTATAGGACTCCTGGTTGCAGAGTAAGTGAGGTTTTGAGAGTAAATAAAAGATACCCCATATACCTGTTCCAGCTCACTTTGACTAATAGGCATATGTCCTTTTTAGGATTTATAAATTTTGTTTTTCCCCAATTCCCCACACTGATACAGCTGATTTATTGCAGTAAAATCTGCTCAGGGACATGTGGGGTATATAGTGTGTGTGCATAAGGACAGTTTATTGTGTCAGTTCAACCCTCCCTCATTTTCCGTTTCTAAATGAAGTTGCTGCAGAAACTAAGGTGTGACATCCTATTGCAATTTATGGAATTTTAAGGCCCTGCCATTAGGATAATTTTCATTTTGATTGGATACAACACTTTTGCAATTTAGTTTTTCATTTATTTAATTCACAAATAGTTATGAGTATCTGTTTCATGCCATTCTGATGCTAAGTACAGGGCATAGAAGAATGACCAGGTGAGACATGACCTTCACCTTCTGGAAACTCAGCATCTGTGATGACCATTGGTTTGAGATTTGTAGGATTAGAAAAGGACTTTTTTTATTGGCTTATTGACCGATGGCCCATCTAACTTTGTGAATACAACTCTTTAGGAGGAATTCTTTACTTCATCATGATAGGTTGCAAGCATCATTGTAATGTTACTGTGCCAGACCCCCCGCCAGATCCTACATTAATCTATGCCTTGCAGTAAGAGCACCCTGAGGAGATATGCTGAGTGATTAGAAATAAACCATTTACTCCGCTGCCACTTCCATTTGACCCAACATGTCAGCAGAATGGTCAGCTGCTAAGATTTCATTCTATATTGTCAGCAGAGCTGGGTGCATGAAAAGAAATAGAACTGACTTAGAAAGAAGCAGAACTGGTTTTGATGCTGTTACAATGATTTTAACGTATGGCAGAGTCAATTTAATGAAAACATGATCAGAAATGCTAACTCAGGAAAATATTTCTGGCTGTTACAAGATACGGCTCTAGGTATTTCGTTGAAATTAGAGAATTTCTGGGTTTGGGTCCTACCTGCAAAGTGCTTGGATGCTATCACTCCCACCCTCACAAGAAAAAAGGTGAACACACTGAAAACGAATCACTCACTGTAGATCTATTAGAGAACTGAGGTCACAGGGAAAACTGCTGCCCTGAAAACTGGAGAGACAGCAAGAGTCAGGAAATCACCACGTAGGGAGGAGGTCCAGGAGCAGAGCCCCTGCCAGAGTCAGAATCCCTGGGAACACCCTCAGTGGAACCCACAGATTATTGGAGGATCAGTGTGGACGAGGCTGAGAGTTAAACCTCCAGGGGGGGGGGCTGCTTGGCTCAGTTGGTAAGAGCACGGTGCAGATAGCACCACGGTTGTGGCTTGAGCCCCACAAGGGCCACTGTGGGCTGCATCCTCCTTGAAAACAAAAAACAAAAAACAAACAAACAAACACAAGAACTCCAAAGGGGCCAGTCTCAGGGGCTTCGTATTTTCATGAGTTACCGGTGACCAGGGTCTCACAGTGATGGCTGGAAGAAAATGCCCTAGAGCTTCAGGCAGGGGGAGGGGAAAAACCTTGTCTTTTATTATACCCAGATTTCCGTTCTTCTTAACTAGGCCTGAAAAATCATAAGATCATATAAATAGATGGAGAAAAAATTTGACAAAATCCAACATCCATTCATGAAAAAAAGCAAAAAAGCAAAAAACCAAAAAACAAGTTCTTAGTCAACTAGGAATAGAAGGAAACTTCCTGAACGTGATAAAGAACATCTACAAAAAGCCTTCAGCTAACCTCTTACCTAATTGTGAGAAACTAGACGCTTTCCTGCTAAGGTCAGGAACCAGTGAAGGGTGTCCCCTCTCACCGTCCTAGTCAACATCCTGTTGGACATTTCTAGCTGATGCAACAAGATAAGGAAATAAAAACCATACAGATTGGAAAGGAAGAAATAAAACTGTCTTTGTTAGCACATGATTGAAAAAAAAAATAAAGGAAAATTAAAATTTGCAAAACTATTTCATGACACAATAAAATGACCAATTACTTACGTGTAAAAAAATGAACAAAATTCGCAAAATCCAGAAACTGAAAATGTTTTCAAGCTACTAATTTTTAAAATCTATTTCTGTTTGGATGGATTATTTTTCCTAATAATCTGCAAAAGAGACATAATAGGATATTTAAAAAAAATAATTGGGATGCTACTGAGGTGTGTATGGGTGTGTGTGTTCATACATATAGGTGTAGTCTCTTGTCAATAAAGGGAGCCTGCTGTTAAATTGGGATAGGTAAAATATTCATGGAAAGGTCCTTTCTGCAATCCCCAACATCTAGAAACTACTGTGTTTCCCCCAAAATAAAACCTAGCCGGACAATCAGCTCTAATGCGTCTTTTGGAGCAAAAATTAATATAAGACCTGGTCTTATTTTATTATGATAAAATAAAATGTTTCTGGAAAACATGGTAAAAGATACTTATAATATGTTAAAAATGTAATAGGCATTATTTAAGTTGTTTTTAATTAAATATAACAGGAACTAATTTGAGCTTTAAGCAAGAAAAAAAGCTTATCATGGAAAAGAACACACACTGTACAAGCAGCATTGTGGAAAAGCATGGAAGGATATAGATTCTACTGTCCTCTCCCTAGTGGTGCGTATGTGTGTGCGCCTGTGTGTGGACTCACACCTTATGTGAGTACATTGTGTGTGTGTGTGTGTGTGTGTGTGTTGGCTGCAGTTAGGAATAAACCTCTAATACCTGTCAAAGCTGCAATATGTGTATTACATGCAGAGGACATCAAATTGGTCTTAGCACAGGGAATTTAGGTTTCTATGACATTTTGTAGAATGCTATAGAATATCTAATATTACAGAGTTGTTTACAGAGGATTGATAAAGGCACTCGGGAAAGGGTGGTTGAGTCTCAAGACAGACAGGACAATTTATCTGAGTTAATTGCCTTTTGTTTCCCCATTGTACTTTACTCAGACAGTTTATGGCGTTATTCTAAGTACCTGCACCTGGTTGCTCCTTGTAAAAACGGGTTTCATTCCAAAAAATCATAAAACACACTTTTGCAGAGTATGGTTTTCTACAGGCAGAGACTTAGGATAATACTGTAAAGCTGACATCTATTTACTGTGAGTTTTCAGCAAATCCTCTTTGGATTGCCAGGGAGTCCCCTATTTGAGTGCACATGTGGAAGTATCGATTGGAGGCTGTGGAGATGCATTGGATTATTGGGAAGCTGAAAATAGTGAATCGTTAATTGAGTGGAAAATAGGTTTGGCAAGGTTTTATTAGCTGAAGATAAAAGATGATAGACTGGACTTGAGAATCATACACATGAGGATTTATATTGTTCAGACTCAACTCATTGGTGGGCCCGCTGTAGGTGAATTAGGAACCTGCTCAGACGTGCTGAGAACATGTTCTGAGACGAGCACAGCTGCCCGGACAGCCCCCCTCCCTGGTCCCTTTCTTGTGACCACCATCCATTTTTTAGTGATGGACAAAACAGCACCATGTGTAGTAGCACTATGTCAGCTGTGTCACCTTACTGGGGTGTCTGGCGATTGTTGAAGAGATGTTACTCTGGGAAATCCAGCAGAGATTTCTCATCTTTACTTGAGCACACAGAATTTCTGGTTTCAGTACTGGATTCCACAGTTTGTTGGTCTTATTATTAGAATTATATCCATTTTCTTTGTGGGTGTTTTAAGTTGTGACACTATCATGGGTGAACAAAGCAAAATGAAAAATGACCCCCTCCCCTCCAAAAGGGGCTCTTTCTCATTCACTGTTCCTGATAGTTGCTTTGTTATTTTCAAGTTAGAGAATGACATTTGGTTCTCTGTTAACCGTTTTTGTGCAGTGTTTTGGCAGTTCTACAGGTGGAATAGGGCTGTTGCCTGGAAGGAGGTTTGGCCTGTGAATAGTCCTAAAATACCCAATTTCTCCTAATAATTTTGGAATTAAGCCTCCGAATCACAAGTCTTCTTTATGTTGATACTATTTCCACAGCACAATTCCTATTAAATTCAATAAAGGCAGACACACACACAACACACACACACACAAATCTTAAAAGCCTTCCTTCCATGATTTGTCCTTACTGAATTAATCCATTCTTCCCTCTATTTCCATAGTTTGTCTGTAATCTTATGTTAGATCCTTTCTTATGATCTGCCTTGTTCCAGGTATCTGTCTATGTCTGTCTATCTATCTATCTATCGATCCATCAATCCATCCATCTACCTACCTACCTACCTACCTACCATCACCTGTCTACCTCCCTCCCTAACATCTGTCATATTATTATTACTATTATTATTATTATTATTTTTACGACTGTGCAGTAGCAGAGTAGGTGGAAGGAGCCCCACCTTGCTTTCTCTCTCTCTCTCTCTTTTTTTTTGGTTTCACGAGTACCAACGCTAGTTTTTATAAAGAGTGGGGCTTTAAAATGCCTTTTAAATAGTTGTTTTGAATTGAAGTAAATACACATAGAAAGCTGTCGTTTAGCCTTTGTTGTATAGTTTTGTGCCTGTCCTTCCCAACCCTCATCTCCTCCAACAAAAACCCTTCTCTGTCTACAATACAGAGGGAACATCCAAAGAAATCAGTGGCAAATGATGAGTTGGGAAAATGCCAGTTGGAGAATTTGAGGGGAAATGCAGCAATGAAATTCTAAAATATCCTGGCAAGAATCGTGAAAATAGTTATGCCCAAGATACTGCAGGAAAGAAGGGATATTAGTGGGAAGAAAAAAGCCCCAAAATGTTACATTTTCAATGTTGATTGTGTTTGTTAAATAATCAAGCACCTTTTTCATTTTCTGTGTTCTCGAAGGAAGCATCCTATCTGTACAAGCCCCAGGGAAGGCTTTTCTCTGGGGAAACAAACATTCCGTCAGTTAAGCTTTGCATGCCATTTTGGCTAAGGGCAGTGCTTCCAGAACATCATTCCCTGCTGTACCGGGGTCACCTACATACGAATCTCACACATAGTTGAGAAACGGGGGTTGTGACAACCAAGAGCACTGAGGCATTGTGTGGTCACAAAATGCCATGGAGCAGTGCAATGACTTTCCTTTTTTATAGTTATAATTATGAGGATTCCAAGAGTGACTTTCTGAGCCAGGATTGAGGGCATCTTCTCATTTGTTCATTCATTCATTCATTCATTCATTCATTCATTCACACATTCATTCATTATTGTAGACAGTTACCAACGGCTAGCCTAGAGCTTGCCTGCCGCCTACTAGGTAAATATTATTGAGTATAATGAAATTAAAGCAAGGGACATTTGTGTACCATACTGAATACTAGATGCCAAGAACATAAAACCTTTACTTTCAAAGAGGTTAATATTTAGGAAGTAGAGAGATAGGTTTATTGTTAATTGCAAATAAAAGTGCTTTCTAATGGGCACACAAAATGGAGGCAGAGACATTCTCAATGAACTATAAAATTAGAGAGATAATACATGGGGGATGAAAAAGGACTTTTCACTACATTAGAGAGCACGAGCAGAGCCACTGCTGTATGAAGAACAAGGGTATTTTCGGGAAAAGGGAAGCTCGCAGTCACTGGTTAGGTAGCATGGTGCATTGTGGGAGAGTGTGGCCACAGGCGGGAGAGGTAGCATCTGGGAACAGGATGCAGTTTCTGTTCTAGGTCTGGGCTTTGTTCTGTGGTAGATTGGGGTCCACTGAGGGATGGCACTGTGGCATCCATACCAGGATGCTTTGTCTCCAGAGAGTGAAGATATGACCTGGGACCGGTCACAACTTCATGTTTAACCTGAATGCTAAAGCCACCTAAGGGTGACCATTGTGTTATAATCGCATTTACAAAATTGAATTTGTGAAAATATTTCTGAAGGGAGGATAGATTATTTTTTCATAGTCATTAATTTTCCTCATGACTCACCTGTTTTTTTTTTTAAAATTTAGCATTAGAAACAATTGTGTTTTCTATTCAATATATTTTAATAAAACTGATATTACAAAGCATTTTTCTGAGCAAAAATTTTATGTTTGACATTGTACTAGTTGCAGGAAGTATAGGAAAGTCTAAAATAGTTTCTTTATTTTTATGAAGTTTATAATCTGGTGAAGGAGTCATTAAAATAAGAAAAAAGTAAACTAACGCAGTGTGTTAAGAGCTGAGAAGAGGAGACGACATTGGTTCTCCAGCAGCAGAGAAGCGGCTTGAGGTCCCTCTTGGAGGAAGGGGTTTGTTCATCTAAACTCAGGGGAGAAAGTATGTGAGAGAAATGTGAAGGCACAGAAGAGAGTCTTTAGGTGAAAGGGGTTTGTGTGTGGTGGTGGGGGGTGCAGCACGGGCAGACAGACCAGGCGTGATCACGGCAACAACGGGAATGCAATGTGCCATGCCTGGGCAGGTGGCAGGGTAGGGAGAAAGGCGTCGTCTTGTTGGCCTCCCCTTGGATGATTTTAAGGAGAGTGCATTTTAGAAATGGCACTCTGGCCATTTTGGGCTGGCAACAAGAACCAACGAAGAGGAAGTGTGAACTGTGAATAGAAACTATGATGGGAGCCAGAATGACAGTCATCTGTCCACAACAAAAATTAGAGGTCTTAATTTTTACCTCACTGTATCTTCATGAGGACCCTCTAGGGGTGTTTTTATTTTAGCAGATACAAATCTTAGGCTGAACACTTAAGTATGTAAGAAATGTCACTTTTTGTGTTCTGTGCTTATTCTCAATTTCCTCTGATTCCCATCCCACTGGGATTGGAGACATAATCTCAGTGAATTGGGTCAATTCGTGTAATGGTTCCTTTCCTGCCACCACCACAGCCTTTTAGATGAGGGTGTGTTTAAGGTCTGGAGACTTGATGTTGGATTGTTGGGCTTAGGGGTTTTATCATCTCTTTTCTAAGCTGAAATCCTCTAAGTCATCCTGGCTCCGTGTCAGTCCCTGGGAGCTAATATGCATGGGTCACATCTGATCCTTGTGTCCTAAGCCCGGAGCTCAGCTTTAAAAACTTCAAAGCCAAATATTTGCCTATTTTATTTATTGCTTTACGTTCATGTTATAAAAACATTTCCTTGAAACAAAGGATGCTTCACGGTGTAGCTATTAAACGGAGCGAGGTCACAGCGTGTCGAGGAATCCTGCACAGAAACGTATGATGTTCCCAAGTTTTTATACATTTCTGTCCCCGTATTTACATGTGAAGAGACAAAGCTTATCAAACTGTCCATCAGGTAGGCAGAGTCACGGGAAGGAAGTGACAGATTTGAGACAACTTTGATTTTTAAATTTCACTTTAGAACATATGTGGTTGGTGGAAAAAGTATCTGACTTGAGTAAGAAGCTAATATCAGTAGAAAAGCAGACTGAAAAAAAATACACAAATAAGGAATTCATCCAAATTGCCTTTTAGAATCAAAATGGAGGCGGGAAGAGCCGTGTAAGTTAATTATTATGTTGTTATGGTTACTTTTCCTGTTTGGAACAATGATGTTGAATTAGTTGGTTATTTTAAGTTGACTTCAGGTAACATTTAATTAATTGGGCAAAGACACTTGATTGGCATCGAGATGTTTTTTAAATCATTATTTCTATTGCATTTCATTGTAGATATACAAATCAAAATGATAAATTAGTCATTTACAGTTCATAGACTTCTTAAAAGTAAATGTATATTTACATTTCAAGAAAACAATGCTAGATGGTTGCTTCCTATTTCCCATAGTTGGGGAGATGATTATGGAGGCAGTAAAGGGATGTATCCTAATGCTGTGAGTGAGAACCATGGTCATGTTTTGTGATAGTGACTCATTAAACCAGCAATTAAGATCAAGTTAATTAAAATCCTTGAGCCTTAGATTTTTTGTATTTATATAGCACAGATAGCAATCTTTGTAGCATGTACTATTTTGGGAAGTAATCTGCAGAGAATCTGTGTCTGTTATTCCAGACCGCCATTTCTGTGGCGGTAGCTACTGAAATTACATCCATACATAGAAAATGAAAGACTATAACGAGCCTCCATTAGTTTGCAAACCTGGTATCAATGATTAAAAGTAACAGAATGTAAGTGCGTTTTGAGTGAAACATCCAAAGGGAATATTGACGTGGATTCTGGGTCTGCTATTAAGTTTATGTGGCTGACGTCATGATGAAAATCTTTCTTACATCTCTATGTGTTAAATAATGATCACCGAGGCCTTTCTTCTTCTATGGCACATTGCAAACATGGGGGGAATGGAATTGATGTTGCAGGTTCTTGCTTTCAAGAGATATTGTGCCACGCAGGAGCTAGTAAAAGACCATGCCATGTTATATTGGATGGAGTCTAAGGTAAAAGATAACTCAGTAATACTGAGCCTGTCTTTATCTTATATTTTGTTTATTGTGGTGGTTACTTTTCTGTGTCAACTTGACTGAACCACAGGATGTCCAGAAATTTGGTCAAAGGTGATTCTAGGTGTTTCTGTGAGGGTGTTTTTGGATGAGACTATCATATTTAAATCAATAGACTGAGTAAAACAGATTGCTCTACTTAAGGTGGGTGGGCCTCATCCAATCAGCTGAAGACTGAATAGCATGGCCTTCAAATGGGGCACCAACTTTTTTCCTGCCTTTGGACTTGAATGGAAACATTGACTCTTCCTGGGTCTCAAGCTTCTGGCCTTCAGCCTGGAAACAGAGTCATGTGATGCTTAACGACAGGGATTTGTTCTGAAGGATGTGTCGTTAGGCCACTTTGTCATTGTGTGTCCATCATAGAGTGTACTTACACAACCTGGATGGTCGAGCCCACGACT
This sequence comes from Rhinolophus sinicus, assembly GCF_057876585.1. Taxonomy (NCBI): domain Eukaryota; kingdom Metazoa; phylum Chordata; class Mammalia; order Chiroptera; family Rhinolophidae; genus Rhinolophus; species Rhinolophus sinicus. The sequence continues at coordinate 3,177,905 of NC_142504.1, forward strand.
GGGATTGTCTGTGCTCTCCTTTTGTATGGTTGGCAGTGCGGTATTTGTTTACACCAGCACCACTCTGAGCGCGTGAGTATAGCATTGGTGCTGTGACGTTACGACGGCTTCGACCTCACTAGGAATTATGACTCTTTCAGCTCCGTGATGGACTTAGGGGACCACCACTGTCCCTGCAGTCATCGCTGCCCACAGTGTTGGTATGCGGCTCGTGACTGCCCATCAGCTTTCCTGGATCTCCTGCTGGCTGACACCCTGCCGATGTTGGCAATTGTCAGCCTCTGTGATCATGAGAGCAATTCCTTGTAACAAACCTTTTTCTGTATGTATTGCTCCGATCTTTTCTGTTTCTCTCGAGAACCTTGACTCATATATTCATCATAGATTTTTGCATTCATATTGGTTTTTAAAAATATTACATTAAAACATTACATATCGTGATGACGGAGTTTTTAGTGCCCTCTTCAATCTTGCACCCAAGGTGAGCGTCTCTTTCCCCTGACCCTCGTCCTGGTCCCGCCGAGGAGATATTAAAGCACACCCTCCTATCTCGTTGCCTCCAAGACACTCAGAAGCCGCCTTGCCTTCCTCCTGCCCCCAAGTCTTTAACATTCTTCACACCACATTCGTAGAACCCATTCCTTCTCTTCTTCCCTTTGGTTTATTTCCCTGTGGGCACATAACCTTTCCATCCATCTTTCTAAGCTACTATTCTGATTGCATCAACATCTCCCTTAGAACGCTTCCTTTACTCACCACTTCCGGCCGTCATAGTGCTGTGCAAAACTTATGTTTCCAGCTTTGCTCTATGCTTTTTCCCTGATAAAACCCACTTAGCTCAAATCACCCCAGAGCACTTGTCCAGACCGAACAAGCAAAGCTCTTTACCTGTGTTAGCTCTTCTCACATGAAGGTTCTTTGGCCAGGTGTCCAACACACGCTACTCGCTGCTTCGCCTTCCTGCCTAATTGTTATTATCTCGTATTTTATTTTTACTCCCCCTACTTCAGGAAGCCTGACCTCTCCTCCTCGTGCTGTTGTAGTATTTATTATTATCTTAAAATAATAAGATTTCTTACCTTGACATTTAAAGTTTATGCTTAGAAATTCATCTCCCAGACTAAACTGTTGGGGAGAGAATAAGATTGCCTTCCCTGTGGATGATTCATTTACACCAATTTATGTCCAGCTGTGGGGAGATTGGTTTGTGGCTAAATGACTGCTCTAGGGGACAAACTTACAAGGGTCACAATAAAGGAATGGCTACAGGAGTTTCTGATCACACAAGAAATAAGGGGACGGCAGGGCAAAACCCCTAGAAATCTCCAGGAGTCTGGTGCCTGAAATTCGGCATGTCTGGTTCTAAATGACAGTGATATATTTGAGGCTTTATAGCCATGCATCTTATACAGTGTTAACACAAGAAATAAGAGAGTCACACCATTTGTTTTGCAATATATATATATATATATATGTATGTATTCCAAATTTCTGTTCAAATTGAAAGCTATAAAAAGCAATATTTAAAAGAATGAGAAACTTGGAAAACTTTTGGCCAATTGGCATGGAATTCTAACTGCTGAATTTCGCATTTACTGCACTTTGTTCCAAGAAATTGACATCTCTGGTGCTCTATTCACTTAAACATTGGACTTTTTTTGATTATGAGGGCTCTCCCCACAGTCCCGTGTATCCCTCCGCAGGTTTTCTACCGGACTCTCTTATTGCCCTGATGTATTTTGCATACCCTCACTGCCTCCAGCCAGAACCTATTTCTGCCTGTGTTTGGGTTGCTTTCAATAACAGATCCTTAGTTCTTTCTTAGAATCTGAGCACGAACTCTCCTCTGTAACTCCCCCTGTGGCTTTACTTTATACAAGGAGCTCCAAGAATACACCATTTCCTATGGTGCTAAATTTCAGTCAAGATAAATGTAACACCGCTGGTTTGTGTCACTTGCCGTTGGTTCCAACTTTAATCTTATTTGTAAGTCCTGGACAATCACTGAATAACCGACTCACAGATTCTGCTAAAAACCCTGCATATTTCCAGGCAGGCTTCCATTTATTTAAAAGTTATAGTTATTCTTAAACAGACCAAAATATTTGTCCTTTTCTTTTCCACTCAAATTTTGTATATCACACCTATCACTCCTCGAACAAGAAAAGTGAAAATTGATCCAGGTTCTTTGACAGGGTTTGTAATGAGGGCAAGTTTTGAAAACCCCACTTTTCTGGCCTCCTAGAGCTCTGAGGTCCGTGACGGTAAAAGTCTCTGTAGGCAGCAAGGGGGGACCTTCTCTTCAAGTGTCCGCTTTTACCTGTGTGCCTGAAATGCACCTTTTCAGTGCCTTTCACACTGATGGGGAAACATGGTTTCCTACATCTATTAGTTCACACCTTAAAATTATACTTTTTAAAAAATTATAGGTTTTAGTTTTTAAACTACAAGGAAACCCAAATTACAATTGGGGATAAGAGACCTACAGCTCAGGTCACACAGGAGATAAGAGACAGAGCTGTAACTGGAACTATGATTCCAGTGCAATATTGCTCATAAAATGCTATTGTATAGTTACCTCTCTGAGGGAGACAGAAAATTTGAGATTATAAAAAAAATGGAGTTCTTGACTTTTAAATACTTATTGGTGGTTGCAACCACCAAATGTTCTTCTACCACAGATGTTGTCTTTTAAAAAAAGCAAATTGTAGGTTTAAAAAGTCCTGTTAAAACGTCCCAGCACAGGACACCTCATTTTGCTGATATTTTCTTCTCGCCAACGGCATTAGTTGGGTGAAAGGCAGGACCACCACCTGGGGAGTCAGGCAGAAAGCTCAGTAAGATCCGTGTCTGCATGTGGGCTCGGCTGCGGGAAGGTGAGTGGTGCTGGCTGGAAGTCAGTCACCACTCGGGCAGGTGACCTTCACCTGAAGGGCTCGTAGCATTCCAGCTCTGCTGCAGGGTGAGTGACAACGTGTCCCCTCCTGTCCCCGCCACATGTTGGCCTTTGCCATGTGTGAAGACCCTGAGCCGTTCCGTCACACGTTAGGCCCCCGGAGTTCCATCGGTCTCTGTCCGTACAGCCCAGTACCCTGGGCTCCTCTCCGGGAAGTGGTTCCCCACACGCTTGGCTCAGCGGGAGCTTATCCCTAGATGGACACTTGGCTAACCACAGAGCCGGTGTCCCCTGCTTGTCTGCTGACACAACCTGCTCCTGGCTGCACGTGGAGGCAGCGATGGCTTACTCTCCTGCTGAGCACGCAGGCTGGCCTGACCTTGGTGCCCTGGTGTGTCTTTTTTATTTACTTCCCTTCCACAACAGGTGGGACTCCAAGAATGTGTATCAGCTACTCACTCAATGGCTGACTTCTGTGCAAACAAGAAAGTCTGTTGTTGAATGTGTTCAACCGTAAACACTTCCCAATGTTCGCATCCTCCCTGAGCATTTGTTGACTACTTACTACGTGATTGTTTCTCCTGAGAGAATCACTAAGCTTGCTCTGAAGTCCAGGAAGCAAAGGTTTCCTTCGGATGGGAAATGCATCCCGCCTCCTGGCAGCCTGCCTCATAGATACAGCGAAGATTTCGCCGGCTCCCTCCCTTTTAATAGAGTGAGATGTCCACCGTAAGACAGTGTTACAGCCATGAAATTCTGGACGCCGGTAGAAAACTCACCGGGGTTGGTTTCCCAAGGGTGGATGTCATGGGATTACTGTTCTCCCAAACACACATATCCGCAGAGGTTCATAGAGTATTTTCTTTTAAAAATTGAGGTTCTAACTCTTGCCCCTTTACAAGATTTGTTTTCTTATTTCAAGCTACTGTGACTTGTAGATATTAGTACTAAAAATACTGATTTCTAGAAAAGTATTAACCATTATTTTACATCAAATTAAAGGTTTAATTCAAGTGAATGTATAAGAAAAGTTTTAGTAAGGGGCTTGTATTCAGGGGAGATGACATAGTCCTTTTGGCTTCTACTGGGCCTCTGAGGGCTAGTTCTCTCACACTCAGGTCTCTATAATCTATGTGCTCATGATTTCCAAACTGATCTTTCAAGCCAAGATGTTTCTCAGCACGAGACTAACATACCCACATCCGGGGTTCAGTTGGGTAATTTCATTTGCACAGCATCCTTCAAGCTCAGGTAAAGTCCTGCAGCCCATGTCTTCTCAGTCAGCACCTTTTCCTGTTGTCAGCACCCTGGAAAGTTCACCAGCCCAGAATCAGAGTTTTCCACTTACTTCTCCCAGTCCCTCATCTCTTAAATCGATCACTAATTCCTGACAGTTACATCACACAGGAGTCTCTCGAGTGTGCCCTCTCCTCTCTCTCACAAAAAATTATGGTCCAAATTCAGTTCTTTATTTATGCTTTCTCTCACTATTTTCTGTTCTACTTCTGTTCAATCTGTTCTCCACGATGCTAACAAAATTATTTTCCTAAAATACAGAAAAAAAAATCATCTATTCTTTTCTTAAAAATTCTTCATTTCTATGTTTTGTTTTTTCTTTTACTAACACTTATTTTTAGTGTGGCAAAATTCACATAACAAAGTTTACCATCTTAACTATTTTTAAGTGCACAGTTCGGTGGTATTAAGTACATTTATATTTTGCAACTATTACCACCATCCAACTCCCAAACTGTTTACATCATTCAAAACTGAGACTGTGCCCATTAAACCACGGTAGCAGTCTGCATCTGCTTCTGTTAAGCGTGTGTCACACTGTCTTGTGAATTTTTAAAATGTCCAGACTCTTTTCAAAAATTTCCAGTGCCAATACTAAGCTGGTCATATAATTGAAAAATGTATTTTCTTAATTATAGAACTTGACATCTTCTTTCATTGTTAGCTACTTAAATGACCATCCCCAATTGGTGAGAATTTCAAAGGCAAGGACAGTATTTATTTAATAGAATTCTATTGCCTGTCTTCTGCACACACACACACACACACACACACACACACACACACACACACAGCACAATGGAGACACTAAATAAAAGTTGAATGAATCAAAGACTGGATTTCAGTCCTGTGGACTTCTCTGCTGGAAACGTCTTTGGCGCTGTGCACATGTCCTCTGGTTTCTTGTACCCTGGAGGAAGGACCAACTGTGTTTCTCTTGGTCACTGGCTTGAAGGGGGCCAGGTTTAGCTCTGACAATCTCTGGGGTTCTTTTTGATGAGTTCATCTGCTCATTGTTCACTGATTAGAAAAGTCTCACGTGTAGGATAGCTGAGAGTCCAAGATTATTGGTGCTATGGGCACATAGCTTCTCCCATTTAAAATTGCTATGAAATGGGACCTTGATACAGATCACACATGACTGTCATCACTAGCTCTCTGAAACCTGTATAAATGGCCGTCGCACAATGTGGCCACTATGTAACCTGTGAGCAGCAGAAGGACACCATGGAGGAGCCATGACATATATTATGTGTTGAGGACAAGTGTCAGCGGACACAAGACAGCCCATAAGTGTGCGTGACAATCTTACTTTAGGCTGCAGTGACAAGCCCAGCACCCTCTCCAGCTCATAGATCAGTTTCCTGCGACTGTGGCTTATGTAATGAAGTTGGGTGCTGCCACAGTTCTCTTTCAGTCTTCCCCACAAGCTCCAATCTGTCAGTGTTTCTGAGAAAGCCACTAAAGAAACCGAGGCTGGTTTCTGGGTGTTAGTGTCTCAGCTAAACCTAGAGCAAACTAAATACTTCGATCAACCCAAGACAACATGAAAAACAGGTGCAATAGTAAAAGCTTAATTCAGGCCAGTGTTTGCACAGCCAGGAAAACGCACACGCTGTTTTGTATGGAATTTCGACAGGGCAAGTTGGAGAAGGGGTGCATTGGCAAGCCTCTGAAGTGGGGCCTACGTATCAAGAGTTTATAACTGGTCAGACACTGAGCTGACCTAGGCTTTTTTGCAACCATTTGAGATGCGAGCCTGCCAAGGGTGTGGACACCTGGCAGTTTCACCAATAATTTGCCCAGGCCCAGAGTAAGTCCTCTGGCAAGTGTTGGATTGCTAGTATTCATTTTTCAGTGATTCCCACAGGTGGACAGGTCACCCCTTAGCGGGGGTTTTTAGGGTGGTCAAGAAGGGTCAGGAAGACATACATGTCCGCGTGGGGAAATGGCAAAGGGAGTTTGCCCACAAAATCCCATGCTGGAATCTTCACTCAGTTATAATTCAGAGACAGCACAGCGTTTCATGGGGGATGTGGCCAAAGAAGGAAGTCGCCACTAACATGGAAAGGGCCCCGCCTCTATTCCTCTGCGCACATGTCTTTGTGTCCCCTTATTGTCCTTCACCTCTGTCTTTGGGATATTATCCTCGGGCTAATCACAGGTGGCTGTGATTCGTGAGGACATGGAGGCTCAGGGACAGCAGGCACGTTGTCCAATGTCAAGGTGATAGACTCCAGGACAGAATTCGGTGTGTCCTTCTGTTACTCATCTTTTCTCACTCCTCTGTGGTGGTTGCTGAAGCTCAGGCAGAGTTCAGAAGCCTCCAAAGCATCAAACTCATTTTCATTTAAATGTAAATTCCAAGTGTAAATAAAGATAATTTCCATATTGCCCTCCCTCTGGATTATCCACACCATAGCTCTATTCAATTAGCAAAAGTAATTTAGAGGTGACAGTCATGTGGAGAATGTGCTGATGGGTAATTTTGATTTTGGTTATTTTCCTAAAATGTTAGAGACCTGGGGACTTTTAATGGTGGTGAAAAATGCACAAGCAAAAATTATTGTAATTTTTTTGGAGAAATGATGCCATTAGTTCACATGAATACCCTGTTTAAAAATAGAGGCTGAGAATCAAGAAAAAAATCCAGGAAGGTAACCTTAATTTGAAATTGGATGCATTGTGATGCTTGTGCTGTAAAAATCTGATGGTGTATTAACGTCCTCACATATATTCCCTCAAATTGTACCTTTCAGTTATAATGGCTGTTCCAATAACATAATAGCCACTCACCTGTAATTATTAGTTCTCAGAGCCTGAAATGATTCCAATTGTTTTTCTCTGTACTTCTCATGTACAATGGCTTTGTGCAGCTATAAGTTCCAAAAAGCTTCTTTCATCTTTCTGTGTTACCACATATTGTCTCGTGTTGCTATTGAAATGAGTCTTGGGTGCTACCGAACCCTGGGACAGTTCCAAGGGCGTCTATTAGATGAAACTTCAACCTTGAGGACTTGGGTGACGTGTATCAGCCACCCTGATATCCACCTACACACATCCAACTCCCACGTTCCTTCTTTAGTGGATGTAACCTAAGTCCTGACCCCTTTCAAGTGTCCTCCTGTATCTCCTCATGAGATATGTCCAAGCCACCGCTTCACTCTGCCCACGACCAGCCCCTCAGAAGGGGGCTGCTCCTGCGGGTGGCACAAGGCACTTCCCTGTCCACCAGGCTTGGAAGTTCGCCTGCTCTCAGAAGCCATGCCTGAAAGAGGATGTGAGGTAGTCTTTGCCCTATTCCCTCCCTTACCCCATCCCTACTCATCTCCCTGCAACAGGAGGGAGAGGACAGATCCCACAAAAACCCTGGAGAGAAAAGTGGGAAGGGAGTTCCACTCAGGATCCAGAAATTATCCTCGAGAGCTCTGTTTGTGCTCGGGCAGCTTGCTGAGTACCCAGGTACTGTCATAAGACCCGTGTTGTAAGGTCTGGGTCAGGCTGGGGGCTTGGGGAATGCAGGACTTCTTAGGTGTGCTTGAAGGAGATGGAATTGGCGGAGATCGAGAGGGTTAGCTCATGGCAAGAGCTTCAGACATGTGTACTGCTTCCCTGTCCTTCCTGGCACTGTGTAACACGCATACACATGTGTACATGTACCCACGCATGCTCATGGGTGCTGAGTGTTCCACAGAGCCAAGTTCAAATGCAACCAAACCCAAGGAGTCATTCTCTCCTGATTATCACCAAGGTGCAAGGGGCTGAAGTAGTTTTCCAGTTAGGCAAAGTGGAAACTGGAGAAGAGGCTTTGTGACAGAAGCGCCTCTGTGTTGGGGAAGAGGTATTAGAGAAGCAGATTGGGGCTGTTTCATGACTGTAGGGCCAGCAGTGTAGGGCTTGTGATAATGGAGACTGCTGGGCTCGCCGCCAGAGTTTCTGACTTTGTACGGCTGGGAGGGGTGCAGGGTTTGCATTTCCAACATGTCACAATGGTGAGGATGTTGCTGGTTTGGTGGCCTCGCTTAGAGGACCACTGGATTGTGGTGCCACTGCCCACACCCTAGGCAATTCAAGCTGCAGAGCTGCAGGCGGGGAGGAGACAGTGTCCTTGCAGGTCTGGTCATGATTCTGAACAACAAAGACTGGTGCCCAGTTCTGCCAAGGAGCTCTGTGAGCACCAGGATGGCCTGGGCATAAAGATGGGATGGTAGAGACCATGCAACTCTACCAACACGAGGGCAGGAGCAAAACTACTGCCTGTTTCCCGTGGAGCTTCCATGGGGACACAGGATGCTGCGGTTTGGGGAGTGATGGGGTTCTGCCAAAGGTGGGCTCTTCTTGTGAACCCCATCCTCTCTGGCTGTGCACACTGTGTGGTGGGTGGTGAGAGGGCTTCCCAGCAGAGGCGACAGAGATTTGGTCAAACCATCTCAGGGTGGCACACGGCAGGAGAAAGGTTTCTGTTTCCATCACACTGTGCCATTCCACTAAGCAGATCCCCTGTCCCTTCCTGTGGCTGCCTGGTGGTAAATACGTATGAGCCTGTGGCATTAGAAGCCATGACAAGAAGACTGGAGGAGTAAAGGAACGTACTGAGCATAACACTGATGAATTGGGCTACGTTCTTGGGTGCAAAGAGACTGAGTTTTAAACCGGTAGCTAGTGTTACTGGGGCGTCAGGATTATTTCCTGCTGCTGATTGGGGAGTAGGAACACATAATGTCTGTCTGGGTGGTAAGCAACAGCAATGGGCTTTTGCTAATCTCAGCAGAAGAGTAATATACGAATATGATAAGCTACTGAGCGGCTTAGGTAATTTCCAGGAGAACTTCAGGTTCACATTGGAAGATGGCCAAAATCCAAGTCTAAAATCAGGTCTTGAGACTGTTTCACTCTCTGCTTTGCGTGGCCCCAGATCTCCTGTTTGCCCCACCGGTACCCCAAGTACTGCTTCTAGAACCCCCTCCACTGCAGTCCCTGGAAATGGGAGGCTGTCACGCTCATGTGACCCGTCACCCCCAGGGCAGTCTGTGCAATGTTGAAGCCTTTTGATGACTGGCTTTCAAGACCCAGCCAGGGTGGGGACATGAGTGACGAACCCAGGCCACCTGTCTTTGCTTTGTGAAGGGGACTGTCTGGTGAGTGGGCTTCCAGAGTAAGAGGTGGTCTCTGCCTCCACATAAGAGTCATAAAGTGGGAAGTTGACTCATAAAATTATCCCAGGCAGAGTCACCAAAAGGAAGGCTAGATGTCCACCAGACCATCAAGAGGACAGATGAGTAGATAGGTAAGTGCTCTACTAGACCATGACGTTGAGGGTTGGGCTACCGAGGGGGCCTTTCTTCTGAGACTGGAGGAATTCACCACTTCAGGCCTTTTCAATGTTCTCTGCTCTCAGAAGCGAGGTCACGGCCAAGGTCTTTCTCTCTGTAAATATCTGCCCTGCGCATGAGCCGTCATCTCCATGGTTGGGGCTGAGGGTGGACCATAGCATGAGATCTGGGTTCAGGTTCTGCCATTTAGTGGGTGCATGACTTGGGGTGCCCCAGATTTACTCGATGCAAAGTGAGATGACAGCCCTAGCGGGTGGTGTAAGGGGCTGTCTACTGTTCAGATGGTGTCACCTCCTCACTGAGGAGCACCTGTAATTGGAGAGCTCAGCATGGATGTGTACAGAGGGGCTTTTGTGTCTCATGTTAATGCCAAGAGCACAGGGAGACCTCCTGGACAGGGCAGTGGGGAGAGCAGAAGGGGCCCTCAGCACTCTGCTGGCTCAGCACAAGTAGTTCTGTTCATTTAGAGTCATTATTACTCGTTGCGCACACGAGGAACCTCGAGGCGTCCAAGTCTGAACTTACTGGCTGGTTATGTCGGAGCACAGGGCCTGAAGGACATGGTGCCACTACTCTATCACTGGACAAAAAGTGAAAGCTGCTCAGTGTTCCTCTGTCCCCCACCCCCCAAACCAGTCGTGCCTTTCTCCCCAGAGGGAATCACATATTCATTGAGGTGTTTTGTGGGTATGCTTTAAGACCTCCGTGCAAAAACATTTAAAATGTAGATGTATTTTCCCAAACTGAAGTCGAATCACACTATACCCTTCGTATTATTGCTGACTTTCCCCCAAACAGTATGGATGCACTTGTTTCTATATCAGTGCCAGGTTCTAGCTCATGCTCCCAAGTAACTGCCTGGTTTTCCACGATGTGTTTTGGAAAATGTATTAACCACCCCTGCACTAATGGATGCTTAGGGCATTTCCTGCTCCCCTGGAAGCCTTGGAAGCTTCTAGTGAGGTGAAATAATCCTAGGCTGGTATCTGAGACCAGAGGATTGAATTCTGTCTCCACCCTTTCAAATGCTGGGCCTACAGCAACTCATGGAGGGTCCTGAGTCTCAGTTTCCCCTTCTGTGGAGAGAAGGCAATAAAGATAGTTAGCTCAGAGGTATGTGGGAGGCTTATAATACCATGATGTTTAGTCAAGAGCTTTGAAAAAAATAAATAAATAAAAAGCACAGCGTTATTATACCTTGACTGATCACAGCACTGTATTAAAGAATAATTTCATTCTTCTTTCCAAACTCATCACTTGAAAATGGGAGAGTGTGTGTTCAGAATTAATTGAGAGCCTTTCAAAGGCTGGAAAAAAGTTCAAGCATGCCTCGCTGGTGAGCATGATACTCAATGCCATTGGTAGTGAGAAGTTCTGAGAGTCGGCCTGCATCTTCCACCGAAGCGGCATCCCCGGGCCGGGGTTCGCCCAGGGCTGGCTCGCCTTGTCCAGCAGGCGTCACTCCCCGAGGGAATCAATACCGAGAGAGTGGTTTTCAAAGGGCTCCAGTCATCTGTAGTCTATCTGCATTCCGAATGTTATTTTAGCTTCTCTCCCACAGAGCAACTGTCGCCAGAGGGAAGACCATATCTTTTTCATATCTACACAGAAGAAAAATACAGTTTAGCACCCTCAGTAGGAGATACAAAGATTGGAGTGTTTGGGGAATTTTTGTATTTTCTTCTCTCGAGAACTGAAGGGAAGTAAAGCCAAAAGCCCGAGATGCCTGGACGGCAATGAAAAGTCTTTCTCAATGTAGTACATACATGACATGCTAGACTCTTAACAAGACTGAAACCCAGGAGGGGCTATGGGCGTCCTGCCTAGTTCCTCACTGTCTCACAGATTTCTCAACAGCAACGATCTTAATTTCCAAATCCGTATGACATATTTCAGGTAAAGAACCAAAAATTAGCCCTTCTACACCTGGGTGGAAAGCCAAGTCAATCAAACATACTTGTAGGGGCATTTGGCCTGTATGGCTCCGGTGCCACCTCCACCTGTGAGATTTCTTTTTTGACCAGCGCTTGTCTTTTATCATCACCACCACCATCTGGGTGCTCTGAGGTCTACAGGGCTAACTCCACACCGATCTTAATGCTCCCTCGCCATCTGTGAGATGTTGTGTTACATACCTGACGACCAAGTTTTGCATTTTATGGAGAAGGGAGACAGCAAATATTGATGGACATATAATGTGACGCCAGGCAATGTTTACATAATACCCCTTGTATTTCCTACCGTAATCCCCTCAGATATGTTCCATTCCAAGCATCTCACACACAAGCGTCTGAACCTCAGCGTGATTAATCCACTGGCCTGACAGTGAAGAGACAGGGTGTGAACAGCAGGTATGAAAGGGGCTCCCTCTGGGCCTGGAGCATGTTCTCCTCCTGAGGCCACACGAGTGGGGGCCTTGACTTGGGGGGGGCAAAGACCCTCCACCCTGTGTCCTGCCATCTTGATTTCTCTTTAGACTGGAAAGAGGATGTGACAAGTCTTCTTTTTTAAGATCATAATTGTTTGTTGGTAGACACAATCTGAATCTCATTTGGATTCATAAAGGTACCCACTGCCAAGTCACCTGCCCAGCTCTTGAGGAAAAGATGTGCGTTTCCATGTGACTGTGGCTTGTTGGTGCGTATTGACAGCAAGAGTTCTGTTCGTAGGACATGTACTTGATTTTTAATAGCAATATAGCCAACTCCCTAATAGTTTAGAATTTTCATAACATGGAAAACTGATATATTTTTTGAGTGCCACACATTTTCACATATACTCACCCAAATCCTATGCCTTGATGTCATTTACCACCTTCACACCTACTGATTTTGGATGATGCAGAAACTGAGCCTCAGCTGGGGGAGGCCATTTGTCTAATGTGCCCCAACTGGAATGAGGCTCCCCTAAAGTTAGTATTTCGTCTCCTCAATTTCAAAGCTCATAGTGCAGCATGTTTCTCGTCTTTCTAACGTGGCTACAAGGAACGTTGGGTTTTATCCACTCAACCCCCTGAATTATTTTTAACAGTTTCAATGAGATATAATTCACTCACTGTACAATTCACCCACTGGATGCAACTCAGTGGTTCTTAGGACATCCATAGGCAGGTCCAACCGTAAATCGCAGTCAGCCTTTGAACATTTTCACCAGCACAGCAACAACAACAAAAAAGAACAAGTTTTACATATGAGAAAACTGAGTACATGGGATTTTCTCAAACTTACATACAACACAAGCTTTATTTTTTGATCTTCTAATTTTATGGTGTATGACGAGATTAAAAAATGCAGCATTTATTACCTGCTGGGCTGGAGCCACCAATATTTATGTTCATGGAATGTGATGGGATGGACCTCAGGCTCTGTTGGAACCATCACACTTCTCATCAGTTAGTTCTGTGACTTCTCCTCTCTGCACCATGGTTTTCTCATTTTTCGAATGACTGTATGAAACCTTGAATAGACTCAGAAGCTAGCAGTCTACAAACATCCTAGCTCCCGTTGAGTCAGTCCTGCCAAGTTCAAGATTTTTACATTCCGGGTTTCTAAATCACCGTATGTGTGAGACCGTCAGTTATCACTGTATTAGCAACAAAGGCTCCCGACTCAGTGAGCTGGGACATCCCAGGCCTGCCTCTATATGACATCTTGTAAGAAATGGGTTTTTGGGTATTGAGATTGACCGAGGAAGATCGATTCCAATTTGGTGAGGCAACAGAGCAGGAATTCTTAGATTATTTACTTATTTATTTGTGGCCATTAATAGACACGGAATACGTGGGTGCTGGAGAACAAGAGTGCAGTTATTTCTCAGGCTCACCCTCAAGTTCACTGAGGATGCACAGAGCAATTGTAATGCCCAAAATGCTTTTTTTTGGTTTTGTTTTTGGTCTCAAACACGATGAACATTTAAACAGGCTAAAAGGGTTGGTTGACATTTACCTTTTATCTTTTTTAGCTCCCTTGGATGGAGCTTCTTGTTTGATTGATGTCTGGCTATCTGCCATGGGGCTGTGGACTCTGATAATGTCACACCAGTTTCCTCCGACTCTGAGGTCATGGTTTTGATTAATTGAGACCTCTGAGCCTTGATCTCAAATCCCATTTCCCCATTCGCTTCGGTGTACGGACTTGTCACTGTCTAAATCAGGCACCCAACATACGTGCAGTGACACAAGGCCTGAGCCACCTGGGAAGGGGCTTTCTGATGGGCTTCCCCCCCCCCCATCAGACCTCACTTCTGGTTTGCATACCCCTCCCCAGGCTCCCCCACTCCCACGCCTTGAAGGGAAGCAGGGGTCAAGGCTAGGAGAGGACAGTGTGACATGCAGTGCCCCTAGTGGCAGGGCTCCGCCTGGCCATGAGCAGCCAGGCCTGTCTTCACACATCACACCTCTCGGTTAACACTCTGTTCAACCTTCCTGCCTCTTCCAGACTAGGCCCCTCTCCTTTGTTAGTATCGTTTATATTCTGATTATCATCAGCTAGTCAAGTTAAATTAACTTTGGCAAGCTACTTAAGTTTTCTGAAGCTCATTTTCCTCGTCTTGGGAATGGAGACTTACTGTCAAGGTGTAAAGAAATACAATGTCTAAGACGATATTTCGATAACGCTGCCTAAGAACTTAATGGGCATTCAGAACATCTCCATTTCCTAGTTGACATTATTCCTTTCTTTTCTTTTTAAAAAATAAATCCTAGGTTCCCACGGTCATTAACTGTCCTCTAAACTTGGTGTCAGAATTTGCAGGTACTTGAAAACTTGGGTAATAATTTTTAATGCAGTTCCGTTCTTCTTTGTTGTAGAGTCTTGGGTATCAAAGGTGCGGAATCTGTGTTGAACAGGACTGTCCTACGAGTGTGGTGGCCGACATGTCCAGGCTGGGACTGTCACAGACATCTGTATTCAGATGGTAGTGGAAGGCCATGACAGCCATGATTGAGAAGGAGTTTGGACCCCAGTCTAAGGGAAAGTCCGAGCATCCCGCTTGCCTCAGTAGTGCTGGGGTGGGGCTGGGGCAAGCTGCAGGAGCAGCCCCTGCTGAATAGAATGTCCTGGGACATTTTCCAGCTATGGCTCCTGGCAACCACCCAAGGATTCATGGGGAGGGCCCACCTAGCGGGACTTCAGAGATGACACTGGACAGAACCACTGGATGCTCAGCCTCTGCAGCTCAGAGGCTCTGTGGGCTGAACATTGTTTTTACGTCAGCAACCACTGAGACATATGGCCGAGAGTGACAGTACAGCCTGTAAGGACAGCCATGGGAACTGCAGCTATTGAAAGCCATCTTAGGGGCCACCTTTAGAAGAGGCTGAGGGGTCCTCTCATTTCACACGGGTCCAGGATAGTGCCATTACTGACATGTGACTCCAACTTTAGGGAGGAATCTGCCCCCCATCTGCTTAGCATCCTGAAGAGAAAACGGACAGTGGCACTCTCGGCTAATTTCCTTACTGAGGACATCTTTTTCTGAGCAGATTTTTTTTTCCCTGCTCAGTAGATCTGGCTGGGCAGATAAGGTGGTAAACATAGGATTTCAGGCAGAGTTGGTGGTTTACTAAGCGTGTCAGCTGGAATAGAGGGAGGTGGGACTCAGGGAAAGATGAGAAAGTGATGTACGTCTAAGGAGCCTGAACTTTTCTGAGAAGTTGTGCCCTTTTCAAGAGCTGAGAACCAGAAGGTGGCCGTGGGCTTTTTACAAATTTTAGGAAAAGGAGACAAGAGACCTCAGGTTGTTTTTCTCCATTGATTTGTTGTGATTTAGAAAAAGGAGGATTATAAGACTGCCATGCTTGGAAAAGGTGATGCCCAGTGCTGGCAAAGCTGGAATAGAACGGGCATTGAGACAGTGCCAGCGGCATGCATAGAGCAGTATGGACAGACCTCTGAGAAAGACATTTGGCACCGTGGGTCAAAAGCCATTAAAGAGCACATTTATTTTAACTCTGGAACTGCATTTGGACGTTTCTTTCCTAAGGAAATTATCCAAAAACATGGAAAAGCTGTTTGCACAAAGATGGCGCTGGAAGCTTTTTTCGTAATTTTGTAAGGGAAATAAATGGAATATTCATCTACAGTGCAATCAATATGTAAATATCGTGTCTATTCACTGGAATCTTATCTTTGTTATTATTTTTAAAAAAGATGTTATTCCCACCTCCCCACCCACTTTCTTTTGACAGCCATCAGCTTGTTCTCTATATCTATGGGTCTGTTTCTGCTTTGTTTTGTTTATTCATTTGCTTTGCTTTGCTTTCTTTTTAAGATTCCACATATATTAAGTGAGATCGTATACTTGTCTTTCTCTATCTGAATTATTTTACTTAGCATAATGTCCTCGAGATCCATCCATGTTGTCGCAAATGGCAAGATTTCATTCTGTTTTTTATTGCTGAGTAATATTCCATTGTATGTATGTGCCACTTCTTTATCCAGTGTCTAGTGACTGACACCAAGGTTGCTTCCCTATCTTGGCTATTAGTGAACGTAGGGCTACAGATATCTTTTCAAATCAGTATTTTTGTCTTCTTTGGATAAATACTGAGAAGTGGAATTGCTGGGTGGTATGGCAGCTGTATTTTCAATTTTTTTGAAGAAACTCCATACTGTTTTCCATAGTGGCTGTGCCATATACATTCCCACCAACAGTACACAAGGGTTCCCTTTTCTCCACATCCTCGCCAGCACTTGTTGTTTGCTGATTTATTGATGACAGCCATTCTGACAGGTGTGAGATGGTATCTCCTTGTGGTTTTTATTTGCATTTCTCTAATGATTAGTGATATTAAGTAATTTTTCATATGTCTGTTGGCCATCTGTATGTCCTCTTTGGAGAAGTGTCTGTTCAGGTCCTCTGCTCATTTTTCAATTGGATTGCTTTTTTTGGAGGGGGGGGGTGTTAAGTTGTATGAGTTTCTTATATATTTTGGACTTTCACCCCTTATTAGGTGTATCATTTGTGAATATCTTATCCCATTCAGGTTGTCTTTTCTTTTTTGTTGATGGTTTCCTTTGCTATACAAAAATTTTGTAGTTTATTCACTAGAATTTTAAGCAGCAATTTAAAAGAATATATAGCAACATTGGAAGTGTTTATGATTTTATGTTAAATGAACAAGTAGATTATATAATGCAGAATATTCAAATGAATGCCTATTATTAAAACAGAATTATAAATTAACGCAGAAATTTTAAAAATCTGCCACATGTGATACCTCCCCCAAAGACATTAAGGCAGCGGTTCTGAAAGTCGTATTTACTGCAAAATAGCTTTTATTCCTTTTTTTTTTCCCAGTTGAGACACAAACTTTGTAAGTTAATATACCTCCCAATCTTGAACCAGTTGTAGCCCTCTGTAAACAAACACAGACAGGAAGTTTAAGAAAGTCTGTTATTTTGTTGAAATTTGTCGGATGAAATGGCAGTTTCACTCTTAAGCACCTTCACATAGTGGGGAAACACAGCAACATACGTCCATGCAGACTTGCCCTGGCATGTTTGTAGCCAGGTTATTTACAGAAGCCCGAAGGGGAAAGCAGCCAACTGCGGAGTGTCTATTCAATGGAGTGTTATCCAGTACTTAGAGGGAGGAAATACTGACACGAGCTGTTCACGCTAGCGAGACAGGGAAAAGACCAAAGAGTCCACAGACGGATGGATAAGGAAATGTGGTGTGTGTGTGTGTGTGTGTGTGATATTGGGGGTGCCACAAAAATGTATAACGAGTGGACACTTTGATCCAAGTTGCTCAAGCAGTAGTTTGCCATAATCAGAAGTGTTGAAGGTTGATGGTAACTGCTTTGAGCACCTCTTGTCATTGCAGACATCAAACGTGACTTGTATTTATCATTTGTTGTTGGTATATATTGACTATTACAATTTTAATACCGTTTTCCTTTCTTAAAATGTGTATACATTTTTTTGGTACCGTCTGTATAAAGAAACCCATTTGCTTTTCCCATGTGAGCCCTTTCTTCCCTGCCCCCTAAGGGTAGGTATATAAATCCCCATCTTTGGCTGTTTAGAGAGCCATGTGTTTTGTGTGCTCCTATGTGCACGGGAGTAAACTTTGTTCTTCCTGTTGAGGTGTGAGAGTTTAAACCATAGCCCCCAGAGACTGAGCCTAAGCAGGTAAGGGAAAGTTTTTCTTCCCTGACAAGTGCTGATGTCTCTCAGGCTTTGTGTGACAATGTCGTTGCGTTGTCTCCTCTCGTGAACGATGGTTTAGATGCACATGATGAGAATTAAGTCACGTGAATGTGGGAAGTTCTGGTGTTTTGTTGGGTGGGGATGGGTTTGGAGGAGAGGGGTTATTATAAGGCCATTCACTCCAGGCCAGCCTGTGCCCAGGACTCAGAGGCCAATGCTATGAGCTGTCAATTCTCCAAGATAATATTACCTGTGTTCAACGGTCATGTCTGTTTATACTCTGAATGCAATTATGAATAAAAAGAGAGGCATGTGAGGGGGTAGAAGGAAACAAGAATATACCAAAATGCTTAGGGAGTTTATATTAGTATAATAAAGTCTGACTTATTATTATTCATACATTTTCCCAAATGCTTTTCAAAATTTTTAAATTTCAGCCCTAGTAGGTTCATAATGAAAAAAATTGGTGTTAAACAAATTAAAAGGAAAGGGTCATTTCTAGTGCATAAGCCAGGGGCCAGGGGAATGGCCTTGCTGCTTCTGCATGTAGTATTTCTAACAGCTTGTGTGTGTGTGTTCTGAATAATGTGGGGATTTTACTGGCTTAAGCCCCAGAGACATAATTCCAGTATAATTGTAAAGTAATGGAAATTTGGTGAATAGTTTGTAATACGTACTATGTACAATCAGAAAATGTCAGGGCTCTAGAAAACAGGTGTTGACTTTTAAAAGGATTACTGTCACTTTTTAATAAAAACATTTGCTTAGCATCACAAACACGCAAGGGATCAGACGTCACTATGTTGGGCTGTTTTTTCCTTGGTTACAAATGAGGATTGCCTTAGCTCTCATTCCGAGGGTTGCAATTCTCACCCTTCACAAAGTGATGGGGTTCTCAATTTTGTACCTGGGTTCACGGACACACAGGATGAAGACAAAATTCCCCAGTCTGCTTTGCAGCGAAGTGGGGTCACTTGACCAAGTTCAGGTCTACAAATAGGACAACAGAAACGTGCACAGCTTCTGCGGTACGTCTTTGAATGACGGTCACTGCCCTCCCTCCTTTCTTCCTCTCTCTCAGGCCAGCATCTGGATACGCAGGCGAATCATCCCATTGGACCAGGAGGGCGTCACCCTAGGACAGGCCGGCAAACTCGTTGTGTAAAGGACCCGACAGTACTTTAGGCTTTGTAGGTTACACAGTGTCAAAGACAAACAGAGCCAGACACTAGCTAAAGTGATGAAAACCGATTTCGATGCAGAATATAACATTGCGATAGGGGCAGAGACGAGTGTGAACCGAGCATGACTTGGATTTGTACAGAGGTAACTGGGCATTTGAAAGGGAGACAGAGGGAATACGGAGGTGGATGACAAGGGGACAGCAGAATCAAGGAGGTGAAAAATTACAGAAAGGGACGGGCCGTTGGTCCTCGTGAAACCCATCTGATGTGTTAGCTGGTGCTCCCTGAAGCCAGGTGCCTGCCCTCCCACAGAGGCTGGGACACCACGGTCCAGCCTCAGATGTTGGCTCGACCAAATCATCCGTTCTCCTTGTAGCCTTGTGTTCTCTCAGGCAGGTACTTTGAGGGGCCTGGGGCCACCGTGGGGATGCAGACTCCGGCCGTTAGAAACTCTGTTAGCGTTTGTTCAAGTCTTTGTAGGCCAGGGTTGAGGCCTAGTTGAGAAGAGGACGCAGAGGAACCTGGCTCCAGTTTGGTCAGGACAGAGAGACTCTTGGTCAGCAGTCCTACTTGGAAATGCTTAACTCTGTTGTTGTAGCATAAAGTGACCCTAAACAATATGTAAGTGAATGGGCGCAGCTGGGTTACAACCAAAGTCTGTCTGCAAACAAGCTTTGGGTCTCATTTGCCTATGTGTTTACACGTGATGCCATCCCCACAATCAAGGCCACAGACACACCCATCACCTCCAGAGGTCTCCTTGTGTCCCTCTGCTTTCTCTTTCTTCCTTTAGTTGGGGGGTAAGAACACTTAGTGCAGTGCCTACCGTCTTAGCCAAAGTCGGTGCTATATTGATGCTAGGCTCTGCTCTACACGGGTCTCTAAAACTGATTCATCCTGCAGAACGGGTTTCCCCTTCGCTTTATATTAAAACAGCACAAGTGGAACCAGGAGTATTATCACTGTTCCAATAACTGTAAGATTTCTATTGGTAAGACTGACATTCTTTTTGTCATTAGTTTCACCTTGTAATATAAATGCATTGGGACGTTTCTTCCATTAAATTTCAAATGTGTTTAAACAGCTGGGCTTTTAGAAATATATTTACCCTGGCATATATTTTAAATGCAAAATTGATAAAAGACAAAGGTAAAAGGTCAAACACTTCCCAGGTGATGGTATTCTAATCACAGATATTTTGTCTATTTTTCTGAAGAAATTGTTAGACACAAAACTGAATTTTAAAACTTACAATGATAAGATTCACCAATGACTAAAAAAATAATGCTTGACGTGAAAGCTGTTCCAGTTGCAGGAGTGAGTTCCCGAAGGTTTCTGTGGCCTTCTCTGATAAGAAATTAAAAGGACAATAGCACTAGCAATGTATGCTTTACCCATCTTTCCTTTCTCTTTTTCTATCACTCATTTAAAAAATCTCCCAATATGCTAGTTTCCCTGAAGTGTTTCTTTCACAAAGTACTAACCTTGCAAGCTCTTCTAGTACCAAGGGACTCCGTGTTTGCCTGTCGCGAATCCGGGTGGGAACTGTATTTTGTCATTTGTAATGCGCCCCTGTGTGACCCAGTCCATAGCACAGTGTACGTGACCTACTGCCACTGTTTGCCTGCTGAGAGGTGACAGATTGGGTCCAATCAATTTCAAACATATTTTCTTAAATGGTTGTTAGTTCTGGCACATCTGCTTTTTTTTTTTTAATTGGCATCTCTTCCAAATTTTAGAATAGAGGCGCTCCTTTTAATGCATATCATTGCCTGTCTTCAAGACTGTAAGCTTCATACCCTCATTTGCTTGGTGGACTCAGAGAAGAGTTTTTACTTTATCGTCCTCAAGTGCTCAGTCATTTGATTGAGGAGACTGAAGACTTTGAATGACAGGCTGGCTGAGCTGAATGTCTTCTCTAAGTTACCCTAATTCTCTCATGGTGAGGTTTGAAACACTGTCAGTGATGCCAACACCGCAGTGCCACCTTCTCCACATAGAGGAGAATCTGACTGAACTGATAGGGAAAAAAGAAACACCCTTGAGTTTTCTACTATTTCCATTTGTGTCCTTTGCTTTTATTAATTTGATTGTTAGCCCTAAGTTTCTGGCTCCTTGACTTCATGTCTAATGGATCCCCGACCTCACGTCCCTGCTCCTAGACCCTGAGACGTACCCTGTGTTGTGATGGACGGATGATGTCACTGTCTGCAAGAGCGTGGTCCCTGCAATAAGGATTTCCTCTTTTGGTTTTATTTTCTCTAAGTTAGATTAAGGGGGGGGGGGATGGAAACCAAAAGAAATCTTGTCAGGTCACAGTTGAAAGAACACTAATACCAGTTTTTCCAAACACAATTCCAAGTTCAACTCACGTTACACATTGGGACATTTCCTATGCAACTCAGAACAACTCACACTCACCTCTGAGTCAAAATATCTAGTACTCTGTCACTATCTATGTATTTTATATGCTACAAAGGAACATTTGACATAAATATCTATTTTCATTTCATTATGCAATTAACATGTTGTTTCTGAAATATCTCCTTAAACAATTACAATTAGAATTTTGTTATTTGCAGGAAGCAGGAAAGTTAAGTTTCACAAAGTGACGTTTCTTTTCTGAATAAAAAGTGGTTGCAAATTTACTGAAGTAAATTTTTATAGCACGGAAAAGTGAAAAAAAAAAAAAGGAGAATAAGACGCTCTTACAATACTATGGTCAGTGTTTTAATTTTATGGTACAAATGTATACATATTCTACATTTTATAAAATTCGAGTCATACTGTTTTTCCATAGATTTTAATATATATGCATCTGACATGGAAATTATTATAATTCACAGCTTACATAACTATGTTTTTTTGTTATTGTTTTTCTTTTTTAACTTTTCTACCTAGGGGAGAACAAGGACATTGTCAGAAGGATGATAATTCAATTTATGCCTCGTGTCTCCTCCCCAAACCTCGACAACATCCAGCACCTTGTCGAGCAGACATTGAAAGGTGCATTTGTGTTCAGGTTCCGCGCACTTCTGTCAGTCTGAGTGAGTTCTTGTTCTTACACCTCCGTTCTTCGGGCTGAAATCCCAGTGCATTGAACACTTCCTCCTGAGAGGAAGTAGATGTCTTGTCACACTTCACATTCAACGTTTTAAAGATAAAGAGATACTTTGTGACTAAGACGTTCAATGAGTCTTGCAAGCTAAGAACCAGAGCTGTTTATTAGCCTCTATCCCAGTCTGTTCCCAACCTAAGAACCATTTAATTTCTTAAGGAAACGTCACTCTTCTCCTTCAAACTTCCAGTCTCCCCCTCACTCCCTGTAAGGTCCAAAGACTTTGCCGAAACCCAGATGACACCAGACCCTCTGGCTGCCGCTGACCTCTCTTATTGTACGTCCTGCTGAGATCCCCCGTGCTCTGTGCCCTGCAGCCACATGACTTCCTGGCCATTTCTTAAGCCTGACAAGCACAGCTGATTCCAAGGCTCCCTCGATCCCTGGCCTCATCCTGGGGTGGTGTTCCTCCAGGTACCAGCGGGCCTTATTCCTCCCAAACCCTTTCTAGTCTTTGTTCGATGTTGCCTTCTAATTTGAGGACTTCATTAAGACCGTTTTAACATTTGCAAGTTGTGCTTCCTGAGCTTTCCTAGCCCTTTTCTCTGCAGTGTTTTTCTCTCTTGCACGTAAGGTTTCTAACCACTCGTAGTGTTGCTATTTATCTGTGCCCCTTCCCTCCTCCTACCCTACCACAACGCCAACTCTGGGAGGGCAGAGACTTTCATCTCTTGTGGTCATTATTACATTAACAGAGGCTGAGATCAGCAACTGGCACATAGTAGGAACTTTATCAAAGTGTCAAACACAGGGAAGCTCTTACATCACAGTCTACTAAGAACAAATCGGTCAGCGGTGCACAAAATAGAAAGTTGTCTGAGGAACACCTTTCGGAACTGTCAGTGCACTGCTGAAGGTACATAAAAAGCCACTGGGATAGAGCCGCAGAAACTGGAGTCACACCAATTTCATGAATGGGAAGCCCCATGAAACTCTGGCTCTGATGTCTACTCTTCCTCCCCAACCTTCACCTTCCGATGGACATGACACACCTCTGTCTTTTGGCGCCCGCTGGAGGCTGCCCTTGCCCAGGTTCAAAGACCTCAACTTGGTCTGCAGACATCCCTCTTCATGTTTATAATCATGTGTTAGAATTTACACTTTTGTAGTGAAAGTCAGAGGTGAATATTGTTTTCTGTGTGAGAGCATGCTTTGAAGGACAATGCTTTCCCTAGGTATTGTGGGCATTACCTGTGTCTCTGTCCACTCTCACCACTTGCCAAGCTTTCCCGAAGAAGGAGAGGTCCATCAGCTCTGGGTTTGTGTCTCGATGGAGATGCCAGATTCCCATTATTCTCCTAGGTGTTGTCCGATGGCCCCTTTTAAATTGGAAGATACGGAGCTCCGGCAAATTCCTACTGTCTTATTTGTTTATTTCATGTGGGAGCTGAACTGAGGGCAGTTTCTCTCTTGCTGTAAAAAGGCGAGAACTTCATTATTTGAGAATCTGAAAATGACTTTATTTATTTTCATATAAAAAAAAGGCTAATGAACAACCCTCATTCTTAGATTGCAAGACTCATTGAACCTGTGTGTCTCAGATTATCTCTTTATCTTCAAAACTTTGAATGTGAAGTATGGCAAGGCACCTACTTCCTCTCTGGAGGACGTGTTCAATGCATTGGGATTTCAGCTCAAAGAACGGAGGTGTAAGAACAAGAACTCATTCAGACTGACAAAAGTGACAGAATCTGAACACAAACGCACCTTTCAATGTCTGCTCGACTTGAGGTGCTGGATGTTGTTGAGGTTTGGGGAGGAGACACGAGGCATAAATTGAATTAGCATCCTTCTGACAATGTCCTTGTTCTCCCGTAGGTAGAAAAGTAAAAACACATCTATGTAAGCTGTGAATTATAATAATTTCCATATCAGATTCATATATATTACAATTTATAGACATTTCTTTTAGAGTCTAGTTCTCAGGGTTGTTATGAGAGGCATTTTAGTCCAGTGTTTAAAATTTTTGTAACTGGGATCAGACAGACATGGGTTTGAATCTCAATTCTTTAATCTTCTAGCTGCATGTCATAGTTAGAGATCCGTACAGAAGCGTAGAAACTAGCTTGTTAGGTTCATAATTGAGTGAGATAATGTTTACAAATAGCTTATCAGACGTGCTACATAGGAGTCTTAAAATGCATGCTGGTGATACTGGAAGATTATTTATGTTCCTAATTGCTATTTTGGTGTAACTAAGGCAATTGCGTATTGAACTGCTATCTGGATACTACCATCCAGCGAATATCTCCTCTGTTATTTTGTTAATATTTTTCCCCAGAAATGTTTGACACAAAGTTGATCAGTGGGGTTACTATGGATTTGGTGTCATTGTTGGAATATGAACAGCTGCAATTTTCTGTTTCAGCAGAAATATGCAGCTACCTGGGCAAGAAAAAAGGGAAGAATCAATCCAACTTGCAGAATCTTCTATTTTATTGGAGAAAATAAAATTAGAATCAGTGTGTTCAATTAAGGGTGAACCAATAATTCATTCCCCGGATCAGAAATTGCACCCTACTTCTATGCATACAAACGACGTCTCTCCTAAGTCAATTGAATAAACATGGCCTTTTTTCTATAATATCACATATATAGTAGGTTTTCTTACACAGCCAAGTTCCCGTCAGCAAGAGGCGTAGTTAGGCTCTTTTTCTGTCATTAGCAAAGCACATGCGCATGACTGTTGCTGGTGAGAACAATGAGAGGGTTTTCACGCTTAGGGGGTGCTCTGAGGGGCTCTCCCAATGAGCCAAAAACAAAACAAAAGGTACAGTGAAGCAGGCTGTCGTGTTCCTTGAGTTATACTCCAAAGCGGAGTTACTATACTCAAGATCCGTGTACGTGTTCATATGAACCTTCCCTGGAATGTTTCTGAGACGTCACAGTAGGCAACACATGAGATATGAGCACAGTTTATAAGAAAAATTCAAAACCTGGAGAAGTCAATGGGACTTCATTTTCTGAAAGGTAAGATAAAATGACGCTTTGTGTGTATTAGGTAAAGGAGAGGTGGGCTCATCAGGCCCGTGACTCCGGCCTCCACTGAGCGTGAGCATGGCTGTCATCATTCCACAAAGGCGCACAGGTAAAACCAGGGTGTCGTCTCAGCTATTGCATCGGTATTTGTGTGCACGGGATAGCAGAAAGGGATTAACACCTCTCCGTGCTTTCAACTCAAGATTGCTGTTGTTTTTCTCTTGCGGACAAAGCCCAGGCAGCCACACCGTTATTTTATGAAGCTGTGGCACCATAAATGGAGATGTTGCCATCTTCATCTGCTCCATTTCAATGCAATAATAAATGCATAGGGGGACATTTCCAAAAAGAAAGGAAGCAAAATAACTCCACAGTCCAAAACCTAAGACACAAAGTGAATCTCTGTACCACAGATGTTCAATTTACAAACACCAACAGCTAGTGAGAGGAAGACTTTGCACACACACACGTCTGTGTGCACACACAGCCACATGCGACTCCTAGTTTGTCTTGGGACACACACACACACACACACACACACATCTGAAAGCATCATTTGCTTCTTTTCATACAATTTTCAATTTGGGCCATGTGACGTGGAAAAAGTGGATTCACGGAGTTAGTTAGCGCTGAGAATTCATAGGCAAGGTGTCACAAGCCTTCCTAACACACAGTTGACTTAAGGGTCCAAACACAAAGCGACCTGGCCTGAGCGGGTGGTATCCAAGGCTGGGGAGACGTGGTGTGTTCTGTTAGTACAAATTGTGGCTCTGTGAATGGAAATCCAAAATGTTTGGAATGTTTCCATTGGGGGAAGGCAAATTGTGAAGCATTTGAAGTAAGATTTTTGTCAAAACTTTAAAACGAATTTGATATGATCTCACAAAGCTTTTGGAGAAGGTGGCCACACCACCCTCCCCCCCCAACCCCGTCTCTCTCTCCACGTGTTTGTGTATTTATACCTATTATCACCAGTATTGAAAAACCTTTCGCTCCATTGTCTTTACTTTTCCGGTTCCATTTTAATGTCCAAGAAGGGAAACATGGAGGGCAGAGGCCCAGGAGGAGGGGGGTCAGGTGAGCCGTGTAGCTGAACAGCAAGTTGTCCCCACGGCCTTTGCAACATTTTAGGCAGTTCACCGGTCCTTGGAGTCATGATACTGTTTGAAGACACACAGTTTTAAGGTCAGGGACTTTGGTCTGATTACCATAGAATAAGGGTAGAGGAATAGGGTAGGTCATTCAACAAACGTGTATGTGCCTCTCTATTTTTTATTTATCCAAATTTCTGTACTCATAAGAGTGCTGCTGGAGGAGGTAGGCATAGGAGGAATTTTTATAAATCCTTCCTGCTATATAACCTTCTTTATTTTTGTTAGTTTTCACCAACATTTCATTTTGGAAAGAATTCAAACATACAAATTTGAAGAAAGTAAAGTGATTGTCTGTACCCATGTGGGTTCAACAACTGTAGACATTTAGCAATAATTTCTCTGTTCGTGTGTTTCTATCACTCTGTCTAATGTCTGTCCGCTCTTAGCCAAATGTTTCTAAACCAAGGAACCAATTAAGTTTCACACGTTGTATCATAGTTGGTACTGGATTTCTTTAATCTCCTTTATTCTACAGCAGTCACCCTACTTTTTCATCTCAAGGTATTGAATGTGGAAGGTGCTGAATGTGTCAGCCGCCCCCATTCTTGCATCGTCAGGTGTGTCCCGCGGTGCCCTCTACTGTCCCTTATATATTGATGTCCTCTAACTGCTCAGTGTGGTCTCAAATCTGGATTCGATGCAGATTTAAATTGTGGCCAGTCAGGCTTTGTGGCGACATCTCTGCCCCTCATATTGTACATATTTTAAGAACTAATGAGTGAAATCCATGATTCTCAAAGTAGGACTCAGAGAACATGAGGTGATTTACTTTAAGACACGCTTGCTGGTGACTGTAAGTTGAGTGCGTAAGAAATCAGTCTGTGCAGCCACGAGTCTCTTACTGCAGTGAGTTGGAGACGTATTTGCTTTGTCTCCATCATCGGTCTTCCTACCGTGGACATCCAGAATAAAATGGTCAAAGGACATCTTAAACTAATACACTGTCCCCAAATTTATAGATCTAGAGGTAGGACAAGTTCAAAATCATGGGCTGATTCAAGCTCCTGCATCCTAGGCAGCTGAACTACCAACTCCTATGGCTAAAGCAGTGATTCTTGGATTTCACAGGCATCACCACCCTCTGGAGAGCTCGCTAAAGCACAGGGGCTGGGCCCCACGCCCAGAGCTTCTGGTCCAGTAGGTGTGTGTGTGGGGGCCTAAGAATTTATAGGTACAAGCTCGTAAGTGAGGTGCTGGTCCGGGGACCACACTTTGACAACACAGGGTTACAGACTACAGAGTCTCTTGTCAGAATTCTGCAGTCGTCCTTTAAACCAGTTTCATTAGTTAATGTACCTGAATAAACCAGAAGTGCAGGGAGCTGAGAAAATGGGAGTTCTCAGATCTGCACTTGAATGTATGAATTGCTACCCCATATTTGACTGTTGGGTAATTTCTTACCTTTGTTTCTCTGCCTGTTACATGGAAATGCTCATGCCAGATTATCGCACAGTTTTTGGAAAAAGTTCAACTAGTAATGAATGTAAACGTTTTTCAAACTGTAAACATCTAAGTTCTTTAAAATACCACTAGGGGCTGACTTCCAGATGTCAGAGCCCTGTAGACACAGAAACATGACAGGAGGGACTAGGCCAGACCTGGGCCATGTCACAAGGAAGAGACACAATGATGACTTCATTTGGTCCTGGGAGCAGACATAGAGAAAGTTAGTGACGCAGGTGGAGGGAGAAGGAAGCAAACATAACTTTTCCTTACTTCCCAGTCTTAATGATATAACATGTCAATTCAAATTGGGAGGAGGGAAGGAGTAAAGGGAGGAAACATTGCAATGCATCGCCACGAGTTAAGGAAGTGAGCTATATTTTTTCTCACCACCCAGATTATTCATTCCCCAGATGTAAATTAAGTACTACTGAAAAATGCACCAAGTCTTCAGTGTGTGGTGGTTCTTCCTAAAGACAGGAAATGCACAATCGCGCCTTAATATGATAGAAGATGCGCTTTCGAGTGGTGCAGTCTCCCTTCCCCTGTCGCTCCCACGAGACCCAGGGGCCTTGAGAATCTCCTGAACCTTTGTGAGCCTTAGTTTGCGTGACTCAGACACGTTTCATGCTGCTTCCTGGGGCTAAATGACTTCTCTGGGCAAGTACATAGCAGGGTACCATTGCGTTTAATTTCTGCGTTTGTTGTATTCTATGATCTTAGAAGAATGGGTGAAACTACCTCTGTAGCATTGGTAAAGTTCATTACATGAAATATATCCATCTAAGTACTGATTATATTTATAGATTTTGAAGCAACTGTTGTGTTCAATAAACATTTGGAATTATTTATAGTACCCCCTCCAAGTTCAATTTTTATGTTATTATGATTGATGATGTTTCTGTTTTCTCATTAAGGGTTTTTTTTTTGACTTTACTCTGAACAGCTAGCTCTTCCCAGACTGACTAGACCATAAAATACAGTAATTTATCGCCCACGGTCTGAATATTCCTTCGTGTATCTCACTGTGATGGAGTGCTGCTGAGACAGGGCAGCCATGCTGAGGCTGAGCCCCTCAGAACGGGCAGCCTTCCCCTCTTTGCCTGCCTGTCCAGCCTGATATTTACCCAGACCTGGGCAAGAATTTCAGGCCGCCCAACGGAAATGTGTGACGAGGAGGGGCTGGCTTCCTTGATTTTTTTTCTTCTTTTTTTTAAATTGTAGTTGACATTCATTATTGTTCAGCTTCCTTGTTGTCATAGCTAATGGCAGAGGTAAAAACTGGTGGTGAGAAGTGAATGGGAGGAAAAAGATTTCAGGAGAAAAGTGAGGGACTTCAGAGACGCTCCCTCCCAGACATTTAAATGTAAAAATCAAAGTTTCAATGACCTAAAGCTAGTTTCAAACAACGAGTCATCCACTGTAGTTACAAACTCCTCAGATAGCATTTGTTAGGTTTCAATATTGCCTTTCAAGACTTTGAAAGCTGTCAGAAAGTCCGAGTAAGTGGAGGGCCATACCTGGCTTAATTGTTAGCTGTGCTGTTTGATTTGACTCACCAAACATTTCCCTCCCGAAGAAGTCACCTAGGGAAGAATCCATTGGCTGGGAAAGTAGGCCTGCACCTTGCACACACATCATGGCTCCTGTAATCCTGCTTCCCTTTGAACTATCGTTTGGGGAAATGGGGAACAAAAAGAAGCAAGAAGCTAATTTAAAGCAAAGGAAGAAAGAGAGAGTGATTCAGGCATTTTCTCCAGATATTTATCAATCTGTGGGCAGCCTGGCTGGGGGCTCCTGAGGGAGCAACCCTTTCTAGAAAGAGATTTATGGGGCCAGGCGCTGCGGGCTGTGTGGAAGCTAATGAAGATGTGAAGAAGAAAGAACTGATTTCAGGAGCAGAAAGTAGAACTCATTTCAGATAAGGAATTGAGTTCCATCAAATGAGGAAAATGAAAAATAACAGAGAGTGTTGATGAGCTTCAAAAATTTGGGCTAATAATATTTGGAGTTTAACTCGACTGTTAGTACAAGGAGGAGCTCGGTTATAATTAATCAAACGTGTAAAAGTGCGCTGTGTGGAATGTTTCAGAGGGTCCCGCCAGCACGTTGCCTGTGGTGAACGCGGTGTGCATTCAGGATGGGAGGGACTGAGACGCTGAGGGCAGCCCGGCGCCGCCAGCAGAAGCATCACCCACACCGTCTGCAGCCAGCATCCTACACAAGACCCGGCTTCCATTTCCCAAGGCAATTCCTCTGCAGGACATTGAAAAGAGAATAACATCCCAGGTCATAGATGTTTCCCTCATGTTACACAGAGCTTTGGCCAGGGATGTGTGTGAGTGTGAGTGTGTGTGTGTTTCTTCCTTTGAACAGGGAAATCCTTCTCAGTGATTACCTAGCTTCGGGAAGATCTTTTGAACTTTATCTCAGAAGCATCTCTTTTAGTGATGGTTCCATCATAATGTTCTTGACCTTTTCAGCTACTCTTTTATTTAGCTCATTTTTCTTTATTTTTCAAACTCAGTAGTTTGGCCAATTATAGATAACATTCTTGGGTGCCACCGTTTTATAATTAATATAGATTCTCCATGGAGAGATCTTTAATTAAATCATTCAAGAAGCACTCACCTAGTGCTCACCATGACCCAAGTTGCTTCTTCCCAACTAGCTGCACTGAAGCGCAGGGGATTGTGGGAGCTGAGGAGCTTTAGGGTGTCAGACTGCTCACCCCTTAAACCAATCCCTAGGCTGTGCCAGCCAATGAGCTGCTCCACTTGGAAGGACTAAGGGGACATGGTTTTGATGAGCTAGGTTTCAATTAAGGTCTGTGTTGGCAAAATAATATAAGCTCTAGGAAGACTTCCTCCGTTGAATTATTTCTTAGGAATAAATACCCAGGAGTTGGATTAATGGGTCAAAGATTAATAACTTTCCCTTAGCTCTTGAAATATATTCCCATTATGTTTTCCAAAATTATATCAATTTGCAATGTTATTGGGAAGGGATTAGTGTGATTCTGTCTCTCCTTTTGGATTAAATCCTAACATGTATTTAGATTTATGTTAATTTAATAGGTGTAAAATTGAATTTTATTGTTGCTTAAATTTCTGTGCTTTCATTACAAATGTTCTTGGACATTTTCTCATATGCTTCTTTATTGTTTCTGTTTCCCAGTTTGTGATGGCTGTACTTATAATTACTCATCAATCTATTGGAGTGTTGAGAATTTTCTTATAATTTAGAACCATTACTATTCTCATGAAAAAGATACTAATTGCAGAAACAATACATATGTATAGAGAAGCATAAAGAAAAAGTAGATGCTGTCATTATACAGAGTTCTGGTATGGAGTGTAAGGTGACTGAGATCACAGGCAAATCTCTTTCCTCTCCCACTAGTTGTCACTTAAGGGAGGACAGCCTCAGATAAGGTAGAATGACTTTGAAGTCCCTCATTCTAGGGAATCAGTAGTAAGTCTGTGGGGACAATTTGTGCTATGTATTTTGCAACTAATTGTCCATTTTATTTTTACCTTATTTATGTGAAATGTACTTTTTCTATACAAAAGTCACATTTTTCACTGTAAAATGTATCCGCACCACTTAAAATGCCTTGGGTGGGAACATTAAATGTTTCAATTTTGTAGAATAATCACCCACCTGCTCCACTGATGTCAGTCCTGGCCATTTGACTAAGGAAGTGTGACCGGAAGTGGCGTTGCTCATTCAAGCAGATGCGTTAAGATGTGGTGTGGTTCTACCACATCCTCTTTTCCTTCATGGTTGAAAATGTCTTTACAGGTCTGTTCTTTCAGCCTGAACTGCAAATAAAGATGAACAGAATAACATCCCAGCTAATCCGTGCTGTACATGTAGCCTGAGGAAAAATACAGGTTTTGCATCTATAAATCATGACTATTTTCAGGATTATTTATTATCACCATGCAACATAACCGAAGCTACTTGATAAAGTCATGTGCCTTCTAAAGGGCATTACATAATTCTTATTAAATGTCTTCTTAGTTACTATGCATTTGTGTCCCTGATATAAACAGTGTTTTCTTTTGTTCTCTTATTGACAATTGTTTATGCAATGGAAGCTGATTTGTACTTATTATTATTTTTTATAGTATTTTTAATTTTTTTATGTTCCAACCAAATATTTCTACTGTGGATCATATATGTCCTTCATTTCTGTCAAAGTGTGATTGACAGGCGGCCACCATTCCCTATATGCTCAAGACTTCCAGAAGTAAGCCGTTAGTCCAGACCCCTTTTTGAGCACCAATAGTACGCTGAATATCTCAGCCTCGGTTTTCCTAAGTTCATCAGTAAACCCACAAAAAAAGGATTCTTTTATCCCAAATCCTCTATCCTAAATGACAGAAATGCCAGCACTCAGTTCCCTTTGCCTCTGATGAGGGGCTTTATCTCCCCCTCTGCATTCAGTCTGTGAGTATTTATTCTACCTTCTGGAAGCCTTTACAACATGCCACCTACTTACATTTACACTGTCTGCAGAATTTCAGTCCCTTGTCATTGATCACTTAGAAAGCTATGACAGTCTCACCTATGTCCAACCCTTTCTTTATCTCACTACAAGAGGTAGTTTTCCTACAATCTATTTTTGATTACTTTTAATAATTTTCCATGATTTCCCATCATTTCCAGGATAAAGTCATTGAACTGTATTTCGTACTAGTTGGGAAGAGCATTTCAGCTTTATGACTGCATTACTCAACATTTGAGGGGGGTCCAACAGACTTATTTTAACACTGGAAAACAGACAAGGCAGAGTAAATATGCTCAGTAAGGTCCTGTCTCCTTGGGAGGCAGCACTCGCAGCTGGGATCTGTGATGGCAGGGGACATAGTTGGCATTTCTCATAGCTGCCCACGATGACATGATGCCCAGCACACACAGTATTGATCCACCATCAAAAGCCTCTCATGGTTATTACCCAACGTCCTTAGCTGCAAGGCATTAGGAACCTCGAAATTCTCTTACCTCAAACCCCCATGGCTTTGCCATGTATATCTCAGGAGGAGAGCAGGACCTCCAATAATGTCTTTTCATTCAGTGTTGTTTCATCATAACGTTGATGAGATGCTACAGAAACTTAACTCTTGTTTATACCAACTATGGCAAAATTGGTTTCACTGTAAGTTGTTTTGCTGAAAGTCACATAACAATGTTGAGTGAGGACTTACTGTACTAAAAACAACTTCTCATTGTCAATACACAAACAGGTTCCGGGGGCCGTCTTCTTCCTGGGAAGACAAAAAGATGGTTGTAGACGTGAGGAGTTGATCAAAGTATATGATATATAAGGCCTTCTTTGATTTCATTAATGTTTACTTACCCTGCCTTATTTCTAGCCAGTCTGCATTTTTATCCAGCAATAGTAATTTTGTTTAAAATTTATTAGTTCTGGTTTATATTTCTTGCCTTGTGTTTTTCTTCCTACTTAAGATTTCTATTTCTGCTCTTTTCTGTCTGTAAATGCCTATCATCCATCAAAACTTAGTTCAAATATCAAGCATCTTATACCACATCACTCATCACCATTCAGTTGACCTCTACATTGTACATATTTATGTCACAAGCATCACAGTGTATTTTGAACATTTACTCACATGTTTCTCTTCCTGATTAGATTATGCGCTTTTTTAGGAAACGGTCTTGTTCGTCTTATCCAAATATACACTCAATACATGTTTGATGTTTAAAAGAAGAGTGAGGGCAAATGTTGTAAACCTGTGAGGCTCTATATTTAAAAAACTCAAAGAAGGACCATCTCTATTTTATTAAAATGCTTTCAAAACATCTATGATATTTATGTAGGATGTCTTAATAATCAAAGGCAGGTTAACTAACAAAACCAACTGACTAGTTATAGAGGAAGTACCACTTACTATTTATTTATCTGTTGACTTGTTATGAAAAATTTCAAGAATATAGGAAAATACACTATAAGAAACATTCTCATCTGTAAATTTAATAATTAATAACATTTCCAATATATATTGTATAGATTTTTTTCTGCAATGTTTTAAAATAAATTTTATCATCTCTGTTCAATTGCTGAATTTCAGGTCCTGTTGGTTCAGGGTGTTCTTCAGTGTTCTTGTTTGTTTTATGTCTAGTTATTCTATCAATTGTTAAGAGAGTAGAGTTGACATTTATAACTATAGTTGGGGATTTGTCTACTTTTCCTTTCAGTTCAATCAGTTTTCACTTCATGCATTTTGAAGCTCTTTTGTTTGGTGCATATACATTTAGGATTGGTATTACTTCTTGGTGTATCAGCCCTTTTCTCATTATAGTATGTTCTTCATTGTCTCTGGTAAATGTTTTTTTCTCTGAAATCTACATTACCTGATACTATAGAGTTACTCTTACTTTCCTTTGATTAATGTTTATCTGATATATCTTTTTCTCTCCAATTACTTTCAGCCTGTCCAGATTGTTATATTTGCAGTCAGTTTCTTGAAGATGACATAGTTGGGTCATGTTTTATACGCTACTCTGCTAATCCTTGTCTTTCAATTGGTTTGTTTAGACCTCTTAGTGTTAATGAAATTATTGATATGTTAGGGATTACATTTTCCATTTTATGTTTTGTTTTCTATTTCTCTCTCTCTCTCTTTTTTTTTCTTTTCTTTCTTTTTGTCAGTTTTTGACCATTTTAATTTTAGGAAAACATTTTAGAATAACACTTTAATTTTTCTCATCATTTTTAGTATATATCTTCCTATAGTGTTTTTAGTGATTGTTCTAGGTATAACATTGCATATACAGAACTTATCACAAGTTACTGGTTTCAACATTTTACCAGTGAAGCATAGAAATCTGACCTCCCTTTACATCCCTTTCTTCTCCCCTGCTTATAATTGTTTTAAATATGTCCTCTGTAAACATTTGGAACCATATCAGGCAGCATTATGCTTTTGCTATAACTGGCAAGCATAATTTAGAAAACTCAAAACAAGGAAAGACTATTTCAGTTGCCAATATTTTTGCTTACCAGGCTCTTTCTTCAAGGTTCCTCCTTTCTGTTAGAGAGCTTCCTACAGCCATCTTTTTATGGTAGCTCTGCTGATGACAGATTTTCTAGTTTTCATTTCTCTGAGAATATATTGATTTTCCATTATTTCTGGAGAATATTTTGCTAGGTATAAGTTATTTTCTTCCAGCACTGGAAGATATTGTGGCTTTCTAGCCTCCATTTTTTCTGATGAGAAATCAACTACCATTCAATTTTTTTTTTCCATGTAGGCAAAGTACTATTTATTTTATGGTTGCTTTAAATATATTTTCTTTGTCTTTAGTTTTCAATATTTTAATTATAAGGTGTCTATGTGTAGATATCTTTGGGTTTATTCTATTTAAGTTTTACTCAGATTCTTAAGTCTGTAGGTTTATGACTTGCCAAATTTGGGAAATTTGCAGTCATTATTTGTTAGATTCCCCCCCCCCCCCCCTTTCTGCTTTTTCTCCTCTCTCCTTGGGACTCTGATGATACAAATTTTACATCTATTTTTATAGTTTCAGAGGTCCCTGAGACTCTCTTCATTTCTTTCTTTCTTTTTTCTTCTTCTTTTTTTAATAGTATATTTTCCCTCTGTTGTTTGGACTAGGTAACATCTCTTGGCTTTTTCATTTCAGTGATTCTTTCTGTGTCCCTGCTATTCTGATGTTTAGTCAGTCCACTGATTTTTTCTTTTATTTATTGTATTTTTCAGTTTTAAAATTTCCATTTGATCCTTTGTTATCCTTTCTCTTTGCTTGCCAACGTTTTGTATTTTTTTATTTAAGCATTTTTGTAATTGTTTGTTGAAGCATATTTATGATGGCTGTTATAAAAGTTTTGTTAGACATTTTTACCATCTCAGTCATCCATGTTAGCATATATTAATTCTCTTTCTTTCACTCAGTTTGAGGCCTTCTGTTTCTTGGCATGATGAGTGATTTTTTTCAGTTGAAACGTGAGCATTTCCATATTATGTGATGAAAGGCTGAGTCTTATTACACCTTTCTGTTTTATATGGCTTTCTCTGGCTCTGCAGGGGAGGGTGCTGCCTCATTACTGCCATGTGACTGTGGAAGTCCAGCTTCCCTGCTTAGCCTCCACTGACACCCAAGGTGGACCCTCTCATTACTGATGGGTGGGAGTTCTTGATCCCCATGTGGCCACCACTCACAGTGTGTGGAGGTGACATTGGTACTGCCGGATGGTGGTGAGAGTGGCTCTTCTCTAGGGTGCTCTGACACTACCACAGTGGGGGAAGATGTGACAATCCTGGCTCTCCATGTGGTCTCCACTGATAACATAAGGAGGTGATAACTGCTGCTGCCAGCAGGTGGGGATGTAAAACCTAGCTCTCTGCTTGGCTTTCCCTGGCTCCACCTTGGCAGGGGTGTTGGGGCACCTCCTGCAGCCTCACAAGGATGGCAGTCCAGGGGTTCCTCTCAGCCTTTGCTGACTTGGGTACAATAGGACTCCAGTTCTTCCATGTTTCTGTGGTAGAATGTTTATTATGGAAAAGTTTCTCTCTTGCTAAGCTGCCCCTTTCCTGCTCCTTTGAAGATAGACCTCAGGTTTTTCCTGGAGAGCATATTTTTATTTTTTGTCCATGCATCTTAATTTTGCAGACATCTTCAGATCTCAGTTTGGAACATGTAAAGCAGGAAGAGATCAGCCTTGTGCAGATACTGGGCCAGCCTTCTTCCTTCTCCTCGCCTTCCAGTGTCTTCCTGTGTTTGTTTTGTGCATGATGTCTGGAAGTTTCAGTGGCACCTAAAGTTAATTGAGACTAACTTTAGTTGTATAGGAGGAATAGGAAAACTACGTGTCTCCATTTTTCCAGAAGCAGAAGCCTCTTCTGTCTCTTTTCATTTAGAGAAGAATCTTACTGTATTGGAAAGTGAGGGAGTTCTCAAAACTGAATAGGGTTCGACAAAAGGACCTAGGAATGTCACAACATTCTATATGACAAAATTGGGACAATTAGAGCACCTGCCCCCCAAATGATGAGCACAATTGATGGAAACAAGCAAAAACAATCTCTCTCTCTCTCTCTCTCTCTCTCTCTCTCTCTCTCTCTCCCTTAATTCTATAATTATATTTACAAAACAGAAAGACACTCACAACAAAATTAACAAAATGTGTTTGGCACTGTTGGAGGTGACTAATACATTGAGTCCTTTGAAAATGGATGATTTAAAGGAAAACAGTGTTAAACTGCCTTTCCAATACAACCGTAATTCAAAGCAACCAAGATGTCCATTTCTCAAGCAAAAGCTCTTTATACAAAAGGAATTATTGATTTTAATCAGGGCCATTTTATAAATCCTAATGGAATAATTGATTCAGTGTCATCAAAGAGTGATAAAATCATTATTTGAAAGTGTGTCAGAAAATGAAATATTTACATTGTGCAAAGTTACCACTTCACATATCATCACTAGTCCTGGGCTGCAATGTGACTTAATGGAGAGGTCTGTCTGTCACTGGCTTAACACAGAGATTAACCGCAGCATCTCTGTTAGTGACCTCATGTCACCATATGTGCCTCCTGCGGTGACGCAAATGAAGTATGTAGCACCTCCTGTGAGATTCTTTCCAGAATGTGTAACCTGGGCTAGCTGAGCCTTTAGATTAAACTTTCAGTTAACGATATATATAAAAGGCAGAAGAACAAGCTAAAGCATATCAGTGTGAAATTTAAAAAACTCCAGAATACGCGTCTTTTTGTAGGCACACTGAAGTGTCTTTTCCACCAGCCAATAACGTAGGTAGGAGCAGAATGTTACTGTTTGTTGAGCGCATTATTGTTCGGTCAGAGACCTTTCAGTGGCTTTTAAATACTCAATTTGACCACAAGGTCAAAGAACTAATGACACACAACCTTCTATATTTTGCAGTCATTGCTCTTTCTGCAAAATAGATTTGCACAAGGAAGAAAGACAGAATTGTGGAAGAGCCACACCCTCATTCAGAGTCGAAAAACCATACACTTGGTTTCGAGCACTTTTGCAAGGAATCCCTTAGTACCCTTAGTACGCTTTCTTTCTAATCCCACATAAGGTGGTTTGATAGACAAATGGTCAGAAGATGCAGATTCTAGAGAATGTCAGGGTTGTCATTTGCTATTTCAGAGGGTGTAGTGGTGAGAGCAGAGGCTGGACCCAGCCTTCATTTGAATCCCAGCTCCGCCAATGTCAGCTGTAACTGTTGGCAGTTTCCTGACTCTTTCTGTGCTCCAGCTCTTTATGTATAAAGTGGAGATAATGACATTACCTACATCCTAGGGCACTTTGAGGATTAGAAAATTCATGTATGTAAAGAAGTTGGAAAAAGACCTGCCACCCACTAGGACAATTTTAATAAAAACTAACAGTTTAATGTCAATTAATACTGCTCTGATGACAAATCTACAGCTGAGTCACTCAGATGAGGTCTATCTACCACGTGCCCTGTGCCCTCACGTTCAAGCCCTTCTTCTACCCCAAATGGCTCGAGACGACCTCTGCTATTGAATGACAGAGGCGTAGCTCAAATGTTGAAGATGTC
The DNA here is from genome assembly GCF_057876585.1 of Rhinolophus sinicus. Taxonomy (NCBI): domain Eukaryota; kingdom Metazoa; phylum Chordata; class Mammalia; order Chiroptera; family Rhinolophidae; genus Rhinolophus; species Rhinolophus sinicus. Next base: position 3,216,040 of record NC_142504.1, read on the forward strand.
TCCACTACATTAAGCTGGAATGTGATCTCATCTTATGGCCACTCATCTGTTTTATGGTATCCATGAGTTTCTTCTGCGTTGTGCTTATTCGTCTAGCATGACTTCAGCTCCTGAGTTTGCTCATAAACCTAACATTTATTGAGCACTTACTATGTGCCAAGAGTAATCTGCTTTACATTTTTCAATTCATCTAATTCTCCCTGTAGTCCTGTGAAGTTGTTACCATTCTTGTTCATCCCTTTTCTAGATGGGGAAGAGGGACTGTAGAGTGAGCTGTCCCTGCCTCACCCCCACCCCGTTCACCCCCTCCCCCCCACAAGCACACACTGCCTGCAGGACAATGAAGAAGCGCCTGGAGCCCGTCAGCACAACAGGTCGTCTTGTCTGTGTGGAGGCAGCCATTTTACGCATTTGCTTCCCACAGGCACTACACGTAAGGTGGCGTGCAGTCCTTATGGGCATCGCGATAATTCCTGTCCTCCCACCACCACATTCACCTCCCTCTGTTCAGTTCCACCTGGGCTGCGTTGGAGACCGTCTTACGCAGGACGTCCTGTTTGACCACGCCAACGGCATAGCTGGGCAGCCTGTGTGAGCTTTATTTACTCAACATGTAAAGTAACGTTCTTTATGACTTTGGCTTGAAATGCAGAGCCGAACTCACTGGTTCCAAATGTTGGAGTCAAGTCTTAGAGGGGCACGCACCTTGCAGGGTGAGACCTAGAGGGGAATGCTGAAAGAAAGCATCAAGGCTCTCTTTGTTTGTAAGATTTGTATTAAAAATATAGCTAGCATATTAATACAATATTATATTAGTTTCCAGGGTACACCACAGCGTTTCGACACATGTACATAGAGAAATGATCACCATAAGTCCAGCACCCATCTGACACCATACGATGCTATCACGATATTATTGACTATATTCCCTACACTATACGTTACATCCCCATGACTTGTTTGTTTTATACCTGGCAATTTGGACCACTTGTTGCCCTTCACCTTTTCCCTCCTTTTTAAAATTTCAATGACAGTTCACATTCAATATCATTTTATATTAATTTCAGGTGTACAGCATAGTGGTTAGACATTTATATAATTTATGCAGTGATCCCCCTGACTAGTCTAGTACCCACCTGGCACTATACATGGTTATTGCCATATCATTGACTGTATTCCCTGTGCTTTACTTTACATCCCCATGACTATTTTGTAACTAACAATTTGTACTTCTTAATCTTTTCACCTTTTCACGCTGTCTCCCAACCCTCTCGCATCTATCACTCCAACAAATCTACTACCCATCTGGCACCATACGTAGTTACTGCAATATTATTGACTATATTCCTTATGCTATACCCTACATTCCAATAACTATTTTTTAAGAATTTTATACTCCTTAATCCTTTCCCCTTTTTTCACCCACACCCACAACCCCCCTCCTATCTGGCAAACGTGAAAATGTTTTCTGTATCTATGAGTTTGTTTCTGTTTTTGTTGTTTTTTAGTTTACTCTTTAGATTCCATATATAAGTGAAATCACATTGCATCTGTCTTTCTCTGTTTGACATACTCCACTCAGCACAGTACCTTCCAGGACCACCCCTGCCACAGATGGCAAGGACCCATTCCCTTCCATGGCCGAGCAATATTCCATTGTATACATGTACCACCTCCTCTTTATCCATTCATCCATCGACAGACACCCAGGCTGCCTCCACATTGTGGCCATTGTAAATAATGCTGCAATGAGCATATGGATGCACACGTCCCCTTGAAGTAGCATTTGAGTTTCTTCCAATAAACATTCAGAAGTGGGATTACTGGGTGTTTCTTTGTCTCTTGTCATAGAGTTTGTTTTAAAGTCTCTTTTGTCTGGTATAAGTATTGCTACCCCAGCTTTTTTATTTCCATTTTCATGAAATATTTTTTTCTGTCCCTTTACTTTCCATCTGTGTGTGTTTTTTAATCTGAAGTGTATCTCTTGGAGGCAGCATATGTAAGAGTTTTGTTTTCTTATCCATTCAGCCTTCCTTCGTCTTTTGATGGGAGCGTTTAATCCATTTACAATGGAAGTAATCATTGATAGATACGTAGCTATTGCCATTTCATTATTCATGATTTTGATCTTTTTTTTTTCTGTCATAAAGAAGTCCCTCTAACATTCCTTGTAATACTGGTTTGCTAGTGATAGTGATGAACTCTTTTAGCTTTTTCTTATGTGGGAAGCTCTTTATCCATCCTTCAATTCTAAACGATAGCTTTGCTGGACAGAGTAATCTTGGTTGTAAGTCCTTCTTTTCATCATGGTGAATATTTTGCGCCAATCCCTTTTGTCTTGCAAAGTTTCTGTTGAGAAATCAACTGACAATCTATTGGAACTCCCTTATAAGTTACTAATTGGCTTTCTCTTGCTGCTTTTAGGACTCTTTCTTTGTCTTTAAACTTTGCCATTTTAATTATAATGTGTCTTGGTGTTGGACTCTTTGGGTTCATCTTGTTTGGGACTCTCTGCACTTCTGGGACTTGTATGTCTATTTCCTTCACCAGGTTAGGAAAGTTTTCTGTCATTATTTCTTCAAACAGGTTCTCAATCCCTTGCTTTCTCTCTTCTCCTGGTACCCCTATGATGTGAATGTTGTTATTCTTGATATTCTCCCAGAGGTCTCTTAAACTACTCTCATTTTTTGGATTCATTTTTCGTTTTGCTGTTCTGATTGGGTGTTTTCTGCTACCTTGTCTTCCAAATTATTGATTTGATCCTCTGCTTCGTCTCGTCTACTGGTGCTTCCTTCTAGTAATTCTTCATTTCAGTTATTGTATTCTTCACTTCTGACTGGTTCTTTTTTAATGGTTTCTATATCCTTTTTCATGCTTGCTATCTCTTTGTTGAAGTTCTCATTAAGTTCCTTGAGCATCCTTATAACCATTGTTTTGAACTCTGTACCTGGTAGGTTGCTTGCCTTTATTTTATTTAGTTCTTTTTCTGGAGTTTTTTCCTATTCTTTCATTGGGGATGCATTTATTTGTTTCCTCATTTTGGCTGTCTCTATATGTTTGTTTCTATGTATTAGGCAGATCAGTTATGTCTCCCAGTCTGTGCTAGGTGGCCTTATGTAGAAGGTGCCCTGTGGATCCCTGGCAGTTAACCTGTCCACCTGCTTTGGCTGCTCTAGGAGTGTACCTTTTGTGGGTTGTATGTGCCCTCCTGTTATAGTTGAGCCTTGATTGCTATTGGCACATCACTGGGTGGGACTGACCCTCAGGCTGATTGGCTGTGGGGTATGGCCACATCTACAGCTTATAGGCTGCTGTTTGGGAGGGTTACCCCGTTGAGTGGGATTTTCCCTATCAGGTTCTGGTGCCTGTTGAGATGCTCTTTGTGTATGTCTCTTGTGGGATTAATTGGGTGGTGCTCTGTTGTGGTCTGAAGTCAATCTCCAAGTATGTTTGTTCTGGGGCCTCTTGGGAAGTGTTCTGGAGCAGGCCCAGGTTATCCACTGCCTATGACCAGCTGGGGACTACCTGGTAGAGCTATAAAGTGATCCATGATTGTTCACTGCCTGTGCTAAACCCAGAGGCAGTTGGGGGAGGCCACATTGTGAACTGAGGACAGCTGCCACCAGTACCAGGCTTGGGGTAGCTCTGCAAAAAGCCAGGACAACTCACGGCCTGCTGCCACCTGCTGACTTCCTTAAGGCTCAGCTACTGGTAAAGGTTCATGCAGTATGTAACTTAGGTGAGGCAGGGGTTCAGGGTATCACCAGAGCAGGAAGAGTTGTGGTTACCGGATTAATGTAGATTTGGTTTGGAGCCAGTGCTGAGCTTGGAGGTACTCAGCAAATGTCTGAGAGCAAACCAAAGCCAGTTGCTGCCTGCCTGGGGCCAGTGGACTCAGATAATTTTGCAAGGACGAGTGTAATGCAAGTGAGGCTGGCTGTTCCCAAGAAAGTGCCTCAGGTGTTATGGGAGTGGGTGGGGCAGGGTCTCAGTGAGTCAGCAGGGTGGAGTGAGCGGAGCTCACAGACCAATCAGATAATAGATTTAGCTGTGTGGGGATGGGCTCAACACAGGAAAGATGTTGCCCGACTGCTGACTGCACCAGAGGATGTTCCCTCACAGAGAAAATAACCACTGTCCCCCAGCCCTTGTCCTGAAGTCACACACTTCTGTCTTCCCCCCTGTATGTCTCCGGTGTCCCCGCCCAGGGTGAGTGCTTGCAAATGGGCGAGTCTGTGCATGGGCCTGTAAGTGGACATTGGTGTTTCCTGTAGCTTTCCATCCCATGTGGAAGGCCAGAACCACCACCATTTATCACAGTCAGATGTTGTGGGGGCTCCTCTTCCCTGCACCAGTACTCCTGGCTGTGAAGCCTAGTGTGGAGCTGGCATCCCTCACTCCTCTGGGGGGAACCTCCTCCACAGCCAATATATCCCTCCTGATTTTCAACCACCACGAGGGGGTGTGGGGCCCGTTCAGTGTCTCTGCTCCTCCTACCAGTCTCCATGTGGCTTTTTCTTTATGTTTTTAGTTATAAGACTTCTGTTCAGCTAGACTTCAGATGGTTCTCCAGGTTGATTATTCTGTAATTTAGTTGTAATTTTAATGTGTTCATGGAAGGAAGCAGGTACAGTGTTTACCTGCTCGGCCATCTTGGTTCGTGATGCATAAATCTTGGCTGATACTTTCTGGTGTTTCTAACTAATGAAGTCAACATTTGACATTATGTTTATCTTGTTTGCTGGGTAACTTCATCAGTTGCTTTTCATTTATTAGGAAGTTCAATAATTGAAACTCAGATGCCAGGCAGGTAAAATAAATTCTTCTCAGATTTTTTAGAAGTCTAATTAGGTGGATATCTTCAGCTGTTAGAATCCAAGGACCCTGCCCTTTCTTCCTGAGAAAGTAAATCAATTGTTTTGGAAACATTAATGTTTCTTTGATAAATGATCACCTATTCTCACTTGACAACTATACACAATAGAAAAATGAATAAAAGTTTTTTAAATCACAAGAAATTACAAGTCTGATAACTATCTCTGAGTGTTTCTATACAGAACTATTTGGATACCTGTTTGCTGATATATTTTGAGAGCTGTTTAGATAATTAAATCACACATTTGTAGGTTAATAGTGTTCACCGTGAAGGCATGATTTCAATCAAACTGGTGGTGATTCAGTGGCCTTTAAACTATGACCTGGTACTAAGTGTGTCTGCTAACTCCACCCTCTCTGCCTGGCTTCCTTCCGTCCTGTGAGTGGTTTGGGTGAGTGAGTTCTTCTTTGATGAGCTGCATTTCATTTATTGACCCCATCATCCTTTGCCAATGAGACCGCAGAGGCCTACGTGAATGGTGCAGCTCCATCGCAGCATCCGTCATGGCCATGTGTCCTGCGTACAGCTAGGACCCTGGCTGACTGTGACTGTTACCGCTTTGTGCCAACGAAGCTCCAGCCCCACTGGCCTTCTCGGCCTCTAGCACCATCAATTGTTTCCTCTCCCTGGAACCCTTTTGTCCTTGTCATTCTGTAACTGCCTAATCTGAAACGTCCCATGGGCACCACGTAAAAAAGAAGTGTTTAGCCTTTGTCGGCTTCATGGCCAGTCCTGCCTCCCGCCTTCCCAAGCCCTGCCATCTCAGCCTGTGCTGTGTTACCAGACCCTCTCACCTGGGAAGTCCCCTTCAAACGTGCCTCTGCCCTGTACCTGTTGTACTCCGTTCCCTTGCCTTATTTTTCTTCTCTCCACTTCTGCCTCCTGACATTGTAGTTTGTCTGTCAGTTTCCTACATTACAAAGCAGTATCCTTGAGGGCAACTGCTTTGTCACTCAGTGTCACTGTTGAATCCCAGGGCCTGTGATGGTGCCTGGCACATGAGAGCTCAGTGCACATTTGTTGAGTCAACCAATCAATCTATTAATCAACCAACTGATTGATTGATTTTACAGGCAGTTTGTGCAGTGGTTGGGGTCCAGGGCTTGGAGATGGACGGCTAAAATTCCAGGTGGACTTCTTGTTACCTGTGTGGCCTCGGACATGCATTCATGCCCCAGGATTCATCTGTCAGTTGGGAGAGTAATCATCCTGGTCCTGTCTCATGGCAGAGTTGTGAACATTAAAATAATTAAAATGGGAAAAGAGTTTAGAAAATCAGTAGGCTCTTAGGAAATTAAGCTCACAATAAATATTAGCTATTATAATTATTTTCATAGTGTTTTATAATTCTCAGAGAATTTCTCATTTATCATATTGTAAATCCTTGTAACAATTCTGTGAGGCAGAAAGGCATTTCAAATATGAACTAACTGAGGAAACGGGGGTGAGCGTTACCTCAGTATTATGCTTCAGGCTCAGGCAGCTCAGGGCTGACACTCCAGGTTTCTAATCTGACTCCTCTTGAACCATTGTCATTTTCTTTTGGGCTACCTTCAGGGTCCTGAATCAGTTCACCTTTCTGGATTTTAATATCCACATTAAAGTTTTACTTAATATATAGCGTCCCTACTGATTTTAATAAGGATGAAGATGATGATGGTGATGATGATGGTAGTGGATGGAGGTAGCGTTTTATCACATGCCGATTATGGTTTCCAGTGATTACAACCTACCTGACCCACAAAACAACCCTATAAGGGAAACAGAATTTTAATCCTGATTTTACAGTGAGCAAACTGAGGCACAGAGCAAGATTCACAGCCATCCCAACTCTAGAAGACATGCCTTGGCCATCTCCTGTAGGTAGGTAGTGGTTTTCTGCAGAGCCAGCCCTCTTAGGAGTGAATAGGGCACACACTGCAGTCCCTCGCCATCTCCCTTTGAAAGAGCCCTTGTCTGTGCTCGTGATGGGAGGCTCTTGTGTCTGTTATTGACATTCGGATACCTCACCTGTGCTGACGTGTCAGTGGGTAAAAGCTGGCTCGCGTTGTGATCATCGCAGAAAGTGTTTTTGCATTTATCAGAAAGGCACAGAGGGGGAGAGGTGTTTGGCTGGAGTGTCTGGCTTTTTCCAAAGAGGGACGTTTATCCTTCTTATGTTCTCAAGCTACCGTTCACAAAAAAACAAAACAAAACAACAAAACAAAACAACACGAGGAAACAACCCACAAACAACTGAAGATGAATCAAAAGGAGAATATGACTCAAGATTTCACTTACTACAAGAAAGACTTGGTTTAAGCATCCTGAAGAGACTAATATAAATCAAAAGTATGAGCACTGGATTACACCATTCCAATCTTCCCACCAATTCTGAGACAAAGTAGAATCACAACAAAATCTTCTGAGTAAGCAGTACGAAGCACGTAAGCCCAAATGATAACTCCACAGATGGGCCACCTTCTCTGAAAATGTAAAATTTGACCTTTTTTTTCTTTCAGATTTCAAATGCATAACCCTTTCACACTTAAAAGAAAGAAGCTTGAAATACTTGAGATTTCTGCTAAATGAATAACCTTGAACTGCAAGTTCAGCTGTATTGGTTTATTCTGCACTTTAGTTTTCAAATGTGTTTAGGCTTTTGGTTTCATTTGAAGCACCCATGCGGTGACGCAATCTGGTTTTTTCTAATGGTCTCGGTTTGGCTTCTCCTCTGGTGAATATTCTAGTCCATCTCGATGGCAGGCTCAAGAAATTGACTCCTGAAGAGCTGTCCACCATGGTGTTCGGGGTTGGACTGCATCTGCCCTGGAGAATACGCAGAGCTCAGAGCACGCCTGGAGGCTGAACCTCATATTTATGAGAACAAGGTGGTCAGAGCAGGTGGTAGAAACAGTGAAGGATTTCTATGGCATTCACATGTTACAGGTGAGGGAGAGTCAAGGCATTTCCAAGACTATTTTAAGCTAGGAATGTGTGATTCAAAACAAAACAAAACCAAAAAACAGCCTCCTGTGAAGATGGGAGAGTTATGGGGGGAATAACGGAATTTCAAGGGAGATGTTTCCTGTTTCTTACTATCTTAGGGTCCTCTTCTTGGTATACTGATTGCCTGTTTGTAGCATAAAAACAGAGTAACAAGAGGAATTGATGAAGGGCTTGGCTGCAGTTAATGTGAAGGCAGCTGATGGGGGTTCAGGTAAATCATCACCTGGACCCCTACTTGGCTTCCTTCCCAATCTGCGGGCCAGGAGGGGGCACACCGGTGACCCCATGCTCCCCTGTTCTTGTCTGCCCATGGAGGCAGTTGTTTTCAGGCCGTGGGTTGTCATGTTCACGTATTTCTTGGCATAAGGAACCCATCTGCTTTCCTTCCTAAGGATTGTGACTTCTGAATAGTCTCTCTCGGCCCCCTGCCCCACCATTGTTATTTCCACATATAAACCTCTCCCCCATGTGCTTTGTGCTTCCTGTGTGATTGAGGTACTTTCTTGTGAAGTCCTAAGATCACTGTTTACTTCCCTCTCTTGTGTGGTCATTTGGGGTCTTTGATAGCCACTGTCTTTCCTGATTTTGTCTAGAATACTGGGCATCTCACATCTTAATTCTATTTCTTAAAAGATGAAGTCTGTTTCATCTGGCTTGGTTGTTTTGTTGCAGCTTCCTCCTCTACCATCTCTAGGCTTAATTTTCAAACCACTTGATCCAGTCAGGTGACCTCAGGGTGCCTGAACTTTGCGATGTTTGTGTGACATCCCTGCCCATGAGTGGCCATTTATTCCTGTATCTGAAGTATCAGCCAAACACCCGCCAACTAAACCTTTCATCAACACAATCTTTATAACCCTGTTCACTTCCCATTTCCTCTTCATTCTTCCAGACTGTGAATCCCTTTTGGAAACCAAGAAAAATGAAAAAGTGGCCTGTGTCTTGCAGGCCTTCCTTTTCTCTCTCTCTATTTGCCCTGGAGATGGTTCCCAGAGTTATCATATCCCCACACGGTTAGTAGAGTCTGGCTAAGGGGACAGGTGCCATGTGCGTGGTGGGCTCCCAGCCATAGTGCAGGCAGAAGCCCCTAAACTTTGGTCTTGCAGGTCACACAGTCCTGCACTTGCAGTTTCAGCTTCCAGATACAGCTCCCTCTTGGCCCAGAAAGAATTGTTCTCTTCCCTTTGGTACTAGACAGCTGTTCCCCTTTATACTACAAACTGAAAATTGTTGACCAATGCATCTATAGTAACATCATAACCATACATTTTCAAGAATGTTTAAGTATAATAAAATGAGACATGAGGTCAGGAGCAGAATGTATGAAGTTTTGCATATTCATTTGTAGATTGGTGAAAATCAACTTTCAGAACAAACCTAAGAATATGGTAATGAAATGAATGCCTCTTATCGGTATTGAATTTCAAGTAGAGGAAGTCATACCTGAAATACAGTTATTATTAACAGAAGAATCAGACCTTGGATTAGTGAAGGTTTGCTCATTTGTAAAATGGGGATCATAACAGTATTCAGCTCATGTGCTTCCTGAGAGGAGCAAATGAGTTAATTCACGTAAGACGCTTAGAGCTGTTCCGGACCTGGTGCATAGCAAGTTCACAAATATCAATCATTGCTTTTAATAAAAGAAAAGTGAAGGGAAGTTTACAAGCCAATTATATATTTTGTAGTTCGGGCAGCGTTCCTTGCTTCTGAGGCTGGAGAAGTTTGGGTAAATACTGGGGAAGTTGTTTCAATCAGTAATAGATTAGACATTTATAATATATTTATATCTACTAGATTTGTTAAATGTGAATAAATATGATTAATACATCTCTGTTAGTAAATATCTGTGTTTTTCTGACATCATCAACTTAGTAATAAACTGAGGACCTCTATTTTAAATAGAGTAGTTTCATCAGTATAAATATCACAACTCTATCTGCTCCCCAAAAGTTTTTCCCTCAGGATCTCCCACAGAAGAATTTGAGATGTAACACCCACAGGTTATGGTGGGCTCATTGATCCTAGCAGCCAGTGGTCAGGATGGAGTTGTGGGGAGTCTGGGAGAGAGAAGGTCGTCGTCACTCCACCAGGTCTCTGCCCAGGAGAATAGTCCAAGATGGCAGGACTCCAAGCCCTAAGCTGACGTATCTGGATAAGGCTCCAGTTCAGAGGCGAGCCCCCCAAATTCTGACAAGGCAGCCATCTGCCTTGACCACTAGTCTAAGTTCCACACCTGGAGCAAGCAGAAATACCAGGAAACATGGTTGGATGGGGCACAGAACAATCTTATGGGCTGCCTCTCCACAGTGGGAAGCTGAGTAGGGCCTGCAGTTTGGGGAAACTAGACCTTGTCTCTGCAGACCTTGTGGGCTGAGTCTTGTATGTGGAATAGGGACACCCTACTCTGATGGGACAACTCAGTTCTTCCAGCACGCTGATGGAAGTTTGCTCACAGAGAGCTTGGGTCTGAAACTCACAAATGATGTGGATATGTGTGTGTGTATCGTGTGTGTGCGTGGATGTGTGTGTGTGTGTGTGTGTGTGTATCGTGTGTGTGTGTGTGTGTGTGTGTGTTGTGTATGATATAGGGGGGCTGATATCTATAATCCAGAAGCAGGAGGCCAGGAGGGAAGCTGATTTGGGGCACAAAATGGAAGTAAAGCAGAGATAAACACAACAGTATCAATGGCCAGCATTGATTGGAAATGTGGATCCCAGACATGACACTAGAATTTTAATATAGATTATGCATCCAGACACTTAAATGGTAGCTCTCCCCGTTGAGAAGTTGTGGAACTAGAAACCTGGAGCAAAGCTCCAAGGTCAAGATGCCACAGGAATAGCCGAGCCAGCACCTCAGCGAGGTCTGTTGGCCTCTAAAGAGAGCATCCTTTCAATGATGGTATATGGTTCAGAGTCCACGAGTGTGTCCCATCATTGTCAAATTCCTGGGCTGCCACACGTCCTAGGGGTGTTGACTTCAGCCCTGCCTTCCTGCAGGGCTGACTCCTGAGGCTGAGGTCCAACACGGCCACACCTCCATCCATGATACCATGGTCTTAGGTCATCAAAGGGGAACATGACTCAGTTCAAGGACGAAAGAGCCACATGCATCCCCTAAAATATCCTTAATAGAGCTACAGATGCCAAAAGATACCATGCTAATAAGATTACTTCTTCCATAATTGACAAATTCGTAGTAAGTACTTGTTACCTGTCTCACTGTTGGAAGGTTAACACATAATCATTATTGTGTTTAATCCTCAAACTAAATTATAAGGACATTAATTCTATTCCTTGACTTTTTTTTCAAAATGCATCTCAGAGAGGATACATGAATTTTCTTCAACATTGTAATGCAGGCGAGGCTTAAAATCCATATTTTTTTAAAAAAGATTTTCCCCACTATCCTGCTTTATTTTTCAGTAGTGGGGATAATAGAGCCAAATAACAGGGAAAAAGAAACTTATTCAGAAAAATAACAGCATCTTTTTTAGTTCTATTTATGTTTCATTCATAGAGTAACAGCTTCAGAAGAAGAAAGGGCTTCAGTAAGTTAAATTTGACCCTACTTTCTAGAAACCAGGCATATTGTACTGATATTAATACACTAATAATACTAGGAATTATTATTTTTTGGCATGGTGTGCATAGCATCTTGAAGTCCTAGATGGAAATAATTATGCTTTGTGTTCAATATTTAGAAGACAGATACAATGGTATTTTCCCGTATTAAAAAAAAAAAAAAAAAAAAAAAAAGCAGATAATTAGAAGTGCTTACTTGGAATTTAATGCTTTCTTTCTTCTTTTGTCCTGGTCCAGCCACAGCTGTGGCCATCATTGCCAAGTGTTCCATCTGTTATCATCTATCATGGGAGTGTTGCAGGGAGAACAATGCACACAGCCATCTTTTGCCTTCTGAAATAGGTGGGGGCAGTTTTCTGAGTGCTGGGAGCGAGTACTCACAGAACTCGGATGCCCCCACGTACGGTGTCTGTATTGTGATTTTTCATTTTTAGTAGGTCATAACTGAACTCGTTTCTCTATTGCAGAACTCTCTGTCTAGTTAGTCCATCTGTAGGTAAGTTCCCAGGAGTTAACACTGGGATTCATCCACGCTTTCCCTCCCAAACTGAACGTGGAGCTTGGGGCTGCTTACTAGGGCGCTGAAGTCATTTAGGGCTGATCATTAGAGATGGTAAAGATGCAAGAATTGTCAAATACAAAAGACGGAGAATCTCTCTTATTCACCCTCATGGTATCAATGGAAAAAGAGGAAAACAAAATAATACAACAAAAAAAGATTCATTATGAAGTTAAAGTTTCCTATACCAGTTGGTGCTTTGATTCAAGGGTGTCTCCCTTTTGTTTTGGTGTCAACTTTCCTGGACTTTCAGAATTCACAAAGGAGTAAAAGGCCTGGGGCTGTCTTGCTAGATTAATTTATAACATTTTACCCTCTGTCTCAATTGGTTCCTAGATAGATAAATACATGCATCAGATGAAAATAGAGAAAGTAACCAACTGAAATTATTTAGAAACTTAGAAGCTTGAGATTGGCTATGACTTTTCAGATGTTTGTAGTTATTGAATGATTTTCAATCAATGGGAAAAATCTGAATGATCGACTTTTTAATTATCTTTGACCTTTTTGTTTTCCACTTTCCAAAGGCAACAACAGGTAATTAGGAATTGCCAATACATAATATTTGTTTTTAATATAGTTTCACCAGGAAAGTCCTTTCTCGGTTACTCAGATGCTAAAGGAAATAGAACGTGATGTGGACGATTGCCCTGTTTCTCCAACTCCACCCTGGAAGCTTCAGTGCACACAGTCCTTCTCTAATGCACTTCTGAGTTCTCTTGTACGCCATCGTCTTTAGCAATTAGGAATAAGATGATGGATATTTCCCACCTCATTGAATGTCCACACAAATGATGAGCTGATATAAAGGATCATGATATAGCTAAATAAGTGGCACAATATGAGCATGAATCAAGAAGAATCAGTCCTATTTTAAAATGTTTTTGAAACATGGAAGCAAGAATCGACAGTACTCATTATTTCTATTCTACCTTGTGTCAAAGCTATTCTTAAACCCCCGTGAGTAACACACATGAGATGGATGACTCAGTTTCCAGGTGACTTGAATAGCTACACTCTGGGCTAAGCCAGATGGAGGGACTGACCCAGCATTCTCTTTTCCTACTCAGAATTCATGGAGGGGAACTGACCCAAATGGACACATGTATTGATGCCTCTTCCAATCAACTCCATCACAAGGGAGGATTATAATGTTAAAAAGAAAAGATACAATAGTCTGCAGGTAGATTAGGGAAATGGAAAATTTTAGGAAATGGAAGATCGTTGTCAGCTGGACAGTCAGAAGATTTTGGCCACGATGCTTTGTAGAACAGACTGATTCCCCGATGGGAGCCCAACCTCAGGAGGGTTAATCCAACGCATTGAGATTTTACCTAGAGGGCTGGAAGGAATGGGGACATTAAGAAGGCTTCTCTCTAGTCCACAATGAGGTGAGAAGGTCTGAAGGAGATGTCCTCTCTTATAGGGAGCCAGTGGAGTCAGATATGCTATGTCTGAGGGGACCACGTGAGCCTCCGGTGCTGGCAGAAAGCTCATTTGGTGTTAGCTGACCTGCAGAGAAGTCTGTGGTACAGCACAGGTGTCAATCCATGTCTCAGGCCCCATGTTCTAGCAGGACAATGAGACTTGGCACAAAGCAAGGAGGGAAAGCTGCTTTCATAGAGAAAGGCCAGCGGCGCCAGTGGGGACAGACCCTGAACGGGATCCCTGGTGATGGTGACCATCAAAAAGAGTCATGTTCCAGCATAAAAGGAGGGAGAGCCAAGATTTGATCAAGGCAGGGATGTATCTACTGAAAGTGAAACACAAACTGGTTGATTTGGTCCTATTAGTGAAAACAAAACAGTGGCTTCTGGACTGGACTGGACCAGGAGCCCATGGGGAGAGTCCTAGAAGCCAGATTCCACCATATAAAGGTGGCAGCTGGAGTCCAATGGTGGGACAAAGGATAGAGGCTCAGGTCAACTCCTCCGTGACATTCACTTTAGGAGACATCAGGAGGGAAAGAAGAGGCAGAGGGTGGGGAAGAAGAATGACCAGACCAGGAGCAGGGGCCAGGGGACAAATGTTCTGAACCCAAAGGGAAAGGCACATTTAAGGAAGAGGGAAAGAATTCTCACATGAGTTGAGGGAGATGAAAAACTGAGGACAAGCCAATGAACTTTGGGACTAGGAATTTGCCTGTTATTTGAGTTTAAAACCCTGTATTCTACTTTTTCTACCTTCCCCTACACACACACACACACACACACACACACACACACACACACACACACACTCATTGCACGGCCCCTTTTGTATTTCTGAAAACATTGTGCAAATCACTTTAGAAGCTATGCTGAGTCAGTCCCCTCCTGCGACAGGGAAGCCCATTACTGCCCCGGTTCTTCTCGCTTTCCCCGATTCAGCTGTCACAGACCGTTTGCATGATATTATAACAGTGTTGTTGATGTATTTTTAAAGCAAGTTGATTGGCAATATTTCTCTGTATAATTTATCTACCTGAAGTCATTTGCAACTCCTCTAACCTAGTTGGTATTACAGAAAATCCCTAGCTCAGGGATTTATCCTGTCACAAAAGTTACTTTGCAAGTTGTTTTCTAGTTCTGAGATGCTTTTGGAAATGAGTCAAGCAGAGAAGCTTGAAGATCCAGGGGAGGAAGAGAACAAACAGTGGGGGGAGATTCCAGAGAAGGGCCACGGGGCTGAGATGAAGAACACATGTGGGCAGATGAATTTAAATAAGGGAGAGATTGACCTTCACTGACACGAAAGAGAGCAAGGTGTCTATGGAAACGATGACGTGAGTGTGTGCCTGTGTGTGTGTGTGTGTGTTGGGGTGGTGAGAAGAAATGCCCGTCTGATGCACAGCTGCATAAATTACAAAAAGGGCTTCTCCTCTGGCTGAACCAACCACCAACCTGCTCCCATGAGACAAATCAGACAAGCAGGAGGCCTGGATCTCAGCACAGACTGCATTTCAGGTCCCTGTCTGCCCTCGGCCAGGGGCATCTGTGCACATGCTGCCACCTGCAGCAAAAGCCCTTCCTGATAGCTTTATTGTAAAGTGAAAAATGTGGATCTGGTCCTATGGGGACAGCATCCCAGAGAGCAGTTTCCAGGCTCTTGGCCTCATGTGGAAAGGTGCTGGCTCGGTTATTAGATGGCCATCATCAGCTGTAGTCAGCCAGCCATCCACTGTGGCTGGGTGGCATTCAGCTGTTATCGGTTAACCATTAGCTACTAATAAACTGTGGTGGCTACACTGGCAGGGAGGTTGGTTGGTTAACAGGGCAGTGGACGGCAGATTGCGCATTGTGTGGAGCCTGCTTCCTGTGTCTCCAACCAGCTGCCAGAGAGAATATGGTGGTGTGACTCCCGTATCCATGGCTCCGTGGGTGTTCCTTTTTGGCCTCACCATGTCCTGCGTTCTTATGCAGGGAGCGGGATCAGAGACCCCCACATGATAGGCACTCAGAGTAAAGAGATGAGACAGAAGGAGATGAGAGGGAAATCATGGATATTTAAAATAGCCACTGAGTCTAATAGGGCAATGGAAGCTCACGAAGGAGATGCAACGTGATTATGGCCACTTCTGGGATTGGAAGCAGAGGCTGTCTTGTGGCGACATTTCTGCCTGTCTCTGCACGGCTAGACGTGTGAGAGGTTGGGCAAGCAGTGGGTGATAAAATAACGAAGGTGAAGGAGGACAAGCGGAAGACTTAGGGTGTCGGCAAGAGGGTGGTTCCAGCGATGGGCTGTGAGGTGCAAGAGGGGAGTTGCGAGCGTGGAACGGATGGGCTGCTGAGCACGAGCGCAGACGCTGCGGAGTATGGAGGTGAGCACGCTGGCAGTTCCGAGCTTGTCAACAGAGTACAACACAGGGCTTTGGCATTCCAGGTGGGGACCAAGTTATGGGCTATGGTCACTGGCTGCCATTGTGTCCTGAGTCTGGGGGCTACTGGACTGGAGAACCACGACCACATGAGTCGGTGGTTACTTTGCATGGATGTCGACAGCTTTTAGCTTGATCGCAGGCGGTGCAGGCTGAATGGTCATGTGGAGCAAGGGGTGGTGAGAACCTGTATCCACATGTCTTTTCAGCAAAGGAGAAAAGGGACTTCATGGCAGTAGAAGTGGACTAGGGACATCACCCCTCCTCACTTGCTTATTGGCTGGGAGGTGGAGTCTGTGGGTGTGAGCTGCTTGTCCTCACAGGTGGGACAGGTGGTTCTGGTGAAGTCCAGGGGAAGAGAGGCCTTTGGAGAGCCTGGGGCTGCACTGCCAGCCCCGGCATCTGAAGCTCTGGGTCACACTGCCCTTCTGAAGGGAGCCCTCTCCCTCGGTCTCCCCAGCAGCAGAAGTAGTATAGCCAACTTTTCTTTACGCCCTGCTGCTTTCTTCCCTTTGACTCAGAACGTTCTTCCAGATCTCCAGAGCAAAACTCCTGGGTCTGGAGGTTTCCATGATTTCTAAATATAACGTTGTTTCAAAGGCAGTTGTGACTAAAGTAATAGGTGTCTGCCATGAACCTGGAAGACTGACATTTACTCAGGGTTTCAAATAAAATGCTGGGCACAGCTGCCTCGGTGCCTCGGGGGAACCGCGCTCGGGTGGGCACAGGCACATGGCTGGCCCTTCCCTGCTTCTGCTTTGGATAAAAATGAAACCTGCATTGTATTTTCTGATAGGTTTAAAATCAATAAATATGATCAGAGCCCTTTAAAAAATCTAAATGGAGTAACAAGGTTGGAGCCCCGCATCAATAGCTTACAGACCTACGGCTACTGCACTTTCTGTTTCAAAAAGGAGGAAACAAAATGCCGATATAATTAAGGAAAATCATAAATGGGATTCAAATATAGAATTCTTCAGTGTTTCTTACGGAAAATGTGAGAATGTAAGTATAAAGAAGGGTACTAGTTCTCTGGAAAATATCGTTTGCAAAAGGGAAGGAATTGTGGTTCTACTGCAGTCACTTCTCTGATGAAATATTTAGAACAGCAAAAAGCCTTTGAAAGACATATACACTTTGTTCTATATTTTTTTCTAAATGTGGCTTCTGAATATGTCTACTTCAATTCATACTAACCCAAAGGGTATTTCCGTGCAGTGTGAAAGCCAGTGGAGAAGAAAAAAAATATTGAAATGACAAAGACAAGTAGCTCACAATTTCCTAGAGAGCTCACAGCTTGCATGCGCGGACTTCATTAGCTAATATCTGCAGGAAGAAAGAGCTTGGAAAAAGAAAACCTGGCAGATGCGATTTCTAGCAGCATTTTCAAATCATGAAATGGATTCCAGAGAAAATACAGAGGGATTTAAAAACTGAAAATGGCAGCATTTATAATGTGAGGAGGACAAATGCTCTAGGCATTTCGAGGCAGACAATGACGTGCATTTTGTAGAGGTTTCGGAGGTGGGAAGACGCGGCATGTTCTAGAGACGTTGCAATTGAGTCGGTCCACAGCCTAGCACTCTAAGGGGCATTGTCTCTCCAAGGATGTGGGGATGATGCTCTAAGTATTTGCATCTCCTCCAGCAGCATCTTTTGAACAACTGACAGTGTGGCCACGGCTAGATCATGAAAGTGCACGCACATGTGTGTCTGCATGAGCTCCATGGTCCAGTTGTCATTTTTAAAAGCTCTTCTCTTCCATTCTCTTTCATTTTTAAAATGATGAACTTGACCCCACTACACTGATTTCAAAATCTACTGCCACGTTGCCACCATAGATGGGATAGTGACATGCTGGGATGAGTCCCTGACGAGAACTTGCTGATTTGGTTGTTGAGATTCCTCTTCTTTCTTGTCCACTATCCTGATTCAGACGTGAAACACTTCTCTAGCTTTATTCCTGGAATAGGACCCTGTTGTCACTGTCCCATAGGGAGGGCGGGTCCCTTGCCATGTGTGGAGGAAGCTCTCTTACCCTCTCTTAAGGCCCAGGAGGGGTGTTAGGGTGGAGAACAGAGCCTCTGAAAACATTTCCCTTCATGTGAACACAGCTGGGCCCCAACTCCGGCATTCCCAGCTGAGAGGGTGAAACTATGCACCTACTACTCTCCGAAGCTGCTCTGCCAGCTGACGTCCTGCCTCACATTTTACAGAGAAAAGGATGGGGTGGTTTCATTTCCCACCCCCAGTCCCCTGCCTCCCGGGCATCCGTAAGTACACCTGTGTGCCCTGTCCTGGAACCATGGCAGTGTGCGCCTTCTCCACACAAACGCCACCTCCGGCTCTCAGGACTCTCTTAGCACTCTAATCCCGCCCCTCTGTGTGAATATTTTGTTCTGTGATTCTGCTCTCTCCCTCTGCGGTGATTTCTCGCTTTCCTTTCAGCCTACAGACGTCCTGCAACACCGTCACCTTAAAGCTAAACAGCATGCCCCCCTCTTGAACGCAGGTGCCTCTCCAGCTGCCACTTGCTGCTTTGCTCTCTACACACAAAGCGTCATGGAAGACTTGCAGTTGCTCGCTGTATCCACTTAGCCTCAGTGGCATTAGGCCATGCTGGGGTCCCTTCGTCCCCACAGCTCCAATGAGTCTGCTCCTGACACGGTTAAAATCATGGCATGTTACACTCTCTGATGTCCCTTATGTGGTCTCCTGGTCACACTCAGCAGCGTTTGACGTAGCTGCTCACACCCTCTTCACAGCCGTCTGATTGTCCCTGATCCGTCTGGTGGCTTCTTCTTAGTCTCCTGTGCTTGCTGAGCCCTTTCCTGCTCTGCTGTTCCCTGCAGCCTTTCTATTATTATCTGTTCAGTTAGTTTATTGTCAGTCTCCACCCGCAAAATCTGCACTCTGCCTGGACAAGGGTCTTTTCCTGTCTGCTCTCTGATACTCTCCAGCATCTGGAACAGTGTGTGATCTAGGTCAGTCACTTAATTGAATGAATGTGGCAGTGTTTTAGACTTACATGTCTTAAAGTCTTGTAAATGCTGTTGTGCCTTAGACCTTCTTGCTTTTTTATTTTTCTTCTTTAGTATAACCTGAAATGACCATCAGTGCTGCCATCTGCAGATTGAATTTATTGCTTTTAATTGTTGGATGGTATTCTCTATTATGGAAACATCACATTTTATTTCCTATTTTCTTAGGAATAACTCTTACATTGCTCCCAACTTGGGATACCACAAATATTGTCACCAAGGTTTGATCCATGAATGTCACCTGATGGACTGGTGATTTTTCTCAGGGACAGCTATACACAGGAGAGGGACATGTGAGTCATAGGATATATGCCTACATAATTTCAGTAATTCAGCCAGGTTGCTTTTCAAAAGTAATATGTGAGTTTTCATTCTTACCAAAAGTATATGGATTCTCTCATTTCTCCATATATTCCCCAAATTTATAATTACTTTTCTTCTTTTTGTCTGTCTGATCATTGTAGCATATCTTTTCTTAATTAAAAAAAATTATATTCCAATACTACTTTTTATATGCGCACAGAAACGTAAATTTCAGTAATTTTCACAGGTTATGAAATATTCTTTTGATTTTCCTCCCAAACCATTTCACCATGTAAAATCCATTCTCAGCTTGTGGGTTGTACAAAAATAGGCAGCTGATTGGATTAGGCCATGATCTAGGTGGTCGGTAAAATTGTATCTTATTATTGCTTTTCTTTGAAACTTTGAATGAATTTAAGCATCTTTTCTGAATTTATTGGCTTTTGGGTTTCCTTTTTTGTTCATTATTTCATATATATCTAAGTTCAAACTTATTTCCTTCTTCATCATTAGTTAGGCTTGCTATACTGACCTTTTTCAATTTCTGGAATTGAAAAGTTACCTCAGTTGTTTTCAATATATCTACTTTTCTGATAAGTGTCACTATCTATTACTGCAGTTATAATTTTGATGTGAAAGTCTTGCATTGCTGTTCAGTTATAAGTATTTCTTAAGCTCTTCTCCTTGTCTTCACTCTACCAATCACCACTGGCACCAGAAAACCCACCTTCAAAAATGGGGTTCTGAGGCTGGGTTGCCCACTGTTTGATCTGTAGTGATGCTTCCTTTCCCCACAGAAGATAGGACATTATATACAGCAGTACTGGCATCCAGATTACTTGTAATAATTACCTGTTGCTGTCTGGTGTAGAATGCTATGGAGACAATGTTTGCACATTCCATGTGCTGACTTCACTTGAGCAGAGTAATAAATGACAGGACCATGGGCTGGGCTGGTAACTCTGAGAGCTCTCAAGCAAACAAGTGACAAGTTCAGGGCTAAAGACACAATCAGAGAAACTGAGAGTTTCTATGGAAGCCCTAAAATTATCTTACTTTTTCTTTTTTATTAGTTTCAGGTGTACAAAATAATGTACTAAACATTTCACTCCTCACAAAGTGATAACCCCCCTTCCCCAATCTGCTGCTCCTCTGACATCAAATATATCTATTACAATTCCATTGACTCTATTCCCTCTGCTGTACTCCATATCCCGTGACTATATATACATATATTAAATTATAGTTGAGATAGCTGCAGGAAAAACATGGCTGAAAGCCAGATACAATATATATTTGTGCAACAGTTTAGTGAAACGGTGAATTAAATTCAAGGTCTCAGCTAACTCTCCTCTGGGAAAATAGGCATTGAATGGAAAGCAGGGAGGGAATGAGATTTTGGAAAGGTATTTTGGATGGACCATGAGAGGTCTGAGAACCTTGAAGTCTTGATAATCTCCAAGCTTCCCTTACCAGCAGAGCAGGCCCTGCTCCCAAGGAAACTACACTTCCCTTGCTCGAAGACTTGTAAATACTTTTATGTGTACCTGCTTCTTCACAAGGAGATTTTTCTTCTCCTCAAAATGAGTGTACTACACATGTATACCAGAAGGTGGACGATAAACTGTCAACATAGTTTTTTTTTTTTTAATATTTTCATACAGTAAAATTGATATTTTGATTTTGGTGTAAAGACTTATGCATTTTAATGCATGTATAAATTTGTGGAGCCACACCAGAATCAGACTACAGAAGGGTTCCATTAACAAAGAAATCTTTTTCAAGAATTTTATAGTCACATCTTTTTCCAACCCCTAACTCCTGGCAATCACTGCTGTTTTGGGTGCCTATAATTTTGCCTTTTATAGAATATCCAATGAATGGAATCAAACAATATATAATGTAAAACTTGTTTTATTCAACAGAATGTCTTGCGATTCATTCAAGTTTTTATGCATACCAGTATTTGGTTCATTTTTATTGCTGACGACTATTCCATTAAACAGCTATATTCATTCACATGTTGAACATTCGAGTAGTTTCTAGTTTGTAGCTTTTACAAATTAAGTTTTGGTAAACATTTGTGTACAGGTTTTTCTATAAGTATAATTTTATTCCTTTAGGATAAATTACCCAGGAGCATAATTACGGGGTCCTATGTTACGTATGTGTACATTTTATAGGAAGCTGCAGAATTGTTTTCCTGAGTGGGTGTGCCATTTTTAATCTCTCCAGCGAGATTGTTCTGCATCTTCGTCAGCATCTGGGATGGTCCATATTTTTTTTTTTATCTTCATCGATATAATAGCTACAGTGTATCTTCTCATGATTTTAACTGGCATTTCTGTAATGCTAATGTGTTGAGCATGTTTTCATGAGTTTATTTCCTCTCTATAGACCCTCTCTGCTGAAGTGTCTGTCTTTTGCTGATTTTTCAACTAGGTTATTTATTTTTCTGTTAAGTTTTGAGAGTCCTTTGCATATTCTGAATACAAATCTTTGTTGGATATCTGATAGGCACATGTTTTCTTCCAGCCTGTAGCTTGATGTTTCATTCTCCCAATCATGTCTCTACTAGAGCAAAACTTAGCAATTTTTGCGAAATTTAGTTTATTGTTGTTCTCTTTTATGGATAGAGTTTTCATGTCACATATAAGAATATTTTGTTTAACACCACATTGTGAAAAATTTCCCTTAGGTTTTATTTTATAAATTGTATATATTTTTATTTTATATTTATATCTATGCTTAATTTTCAGTAAATTTTGATTAAAATATTAAGTGTACATTGGGTTTATTTGAATATGTGTACACACACACATATATTAGGTTGCTGCAAAAGTAACAGCGGTTTTTGCTTATTATTATTTTTTTAATTTTTTTATTTTTAAAGGAGGGCACAGCTCACAGTGGCCCATACAGGGATCAAACCAGCGACCTTGGTGTTATCAGCACCGCGCTCTAACCAACTGAGCTAACTGGCCATCCTGGTTTTTGCAATTTTTAACCTTTTAAACCACAATCACTTTTGTACCAACCATAGATATATGTGTGTGTATATATATATATTAAAAATATGAGTTGCATTTGGGTATGTCCAATGGCTCCAGCACAAATTGTTGAAGGACTTAACTTTTCTCCATCGAATTGAGTTTTCACGTTTGTCAAAAACGAATTGGCCATGTTTGTGCGATCGATTTATGAATTCCATTGGTGTGTTTTTCAGCCTTTTCCAGCACCTCACTGTAGCTTTATAGTAAATCTTTACAGTCATTTAGATAGTTTGATTTTTCCATATTTAACCTGATTTTTGTATCTATCATCTCCCTATTATTAATCAATTTATTTGTATTTTGGTTGTTGTATTTTACAGTTCCTGTCTTCTCGCTTGGTTCTTCCTTTTACCTTCTATTTCTTTGCTGAAGCATTGTGTGTTTTCGTTTCTTTCAAGAGTTCTCACGACTGCTTGTTGGTTTCCTGTGTGTGGTCTTAGTCTTCTGTCTTGTTCCATGTGAGTTGAGACGTCCCTAATTCCTTGTATGCCAAATAATTCTGGTTTGTGTCCTGGACGTTGGGATAACTAGCTACTATGTAAAACATTTCAATTTCCTGGATTGAGTCTGATGTTCTCCTTTTATACTGCAGAAAGCATTAGAAAATTGGTTGTAGATAAACTTTAAAAATTAATCATCTTTGAAAAAGAAGGCTCTGTGCGTGGTTATGCAAAGAGAGGGCACATTTTCTTTGGATTCCTTCGCTGTTGACTTCACTTCCCTTTTATGCCTTTTCTTATACGTTAGCTGAAAAGACAATTGAGTTCAATGTATATCATTTCTTTATCCACCTCCCAGTTTGATGGAATTCGGGATACAGCTAGAAACGATGGTTTCCTTAGCAGGAAACCAAATAATTGATTCTTTGTTTTGGTTTCAGGTATGGTGGAAACTGGATTACTGGTCCCAATTTTGTTTTAGACTGACTTTTATGTGTGTTTTGCAGTGTGTTTAGCCAAGGTCATCTTTAGGTGTAAGATACCTCATGTTAACAAGAAGCCTTGTCATCTGCCTTCTTTTTAGTGCAGCTTGGTAAGGGGCTACGGTGTCTCCTGGTGGTGCTGTTGCTTTGTCATGATGTTGGTCTAGAATAGGGTGCTGTTCTGGATACTTTGGACCATAGGCATACTATGCCTTGGCTTTGCCATCCAAACTGGGTAGTGTCAGTGGGGCTTTGCCACTAGCAAGAGGAATAGTCAGCAGTGTTATCTGTGCCAGGATGCAACTTCATGCAGAAGGACGCCCGCTATATATGTAAATTTAATGGACATTTCCTGTAACTACAGCTACTACATTACGCAATGGTTAGAAATCCAGTAGTCTGTGTGCAGACAAGCATTTACTACCAAGTTTTGGTCCCCCGTGTCCTGTAAACCCTGCATCCTCATAACCAAACCCACACAACCAGCACCTGCAGCTTCGGACACACCTTGCACCAAACCTGTGCATGGAGTACCTAAGCTCTCGGCAAGATGGCTTCACGTTGGAGCCCCTGCTCTTCTGGCTCTGTTGGCCTATTAACAGTTTAGTGTTTCACTCATTGCCATGTCCAAGTATCCACTTTGGAGCTCCTTCCGTTTCCTTGGCCTTCGTTTTTCTCCTGTATCTAGTATTTAGCTCGATAACCTGCCTGAGAGAATGGGCCTGGCCTGTTCTTCCCAGTCCCCAAACCTGCAACACAAATAACCCACAGGCCTGTGGATGACACTGGCCATTCACATCTTCTCTGGGCCTTGATGGTCTTGCTCATCAGGCAGTGGGCTCAGTGCTGGCAGCCTTTCTGACCACCTCACGTTACACATGCAATTTCTGCCCTGTAGGACAGGTAGTCTTTCTGCCCTCTGGGCTCACTCCTCCATTCTCCAGGACCGATCCTACCCAGCAGGCATGTCCAGTTCTGGATTTCTGACTGCTCGCTTCTCCTGGGAACCACTTTGTTAACCCCTTTGCAGCTGGCTCGTCCCATAAGTTCAAACTGAGCCTTTGTTCAGTAAAATAACCCTTTCCCACCTCTTGACTAACTATGGGTCAGTTTTGCTGGCTTTCTCAAGCTAACAGAGTAACCATGGCCCTGTCATGCTTAAGGAGCAGCCCGCCTCTTTCTACTTCCATTATTGCTTTGAAAATGAGAGCTCAGAGCACATCATTTTATAAATAGGGCAGATTTTCTTCTTAGATGCATTATCTTCCCTTTCTTCTCAGTGGAGATCATTTGTCAGGTTTCTGCTCATCCACTGAGCCCTGTGAGTTTCCTTTATCCTGCAATTTATCCTTGTCAGCTTGGCATTTCACTATCTCTGAGATCTGCAAAATAGGGTATTTCATGGTATACTCCATTCCTACAGCGTTTATAAAACTGTTAAAACTAGGCCTCCAGCACAGTGTGTGAGGGACCAAACTGTTCACTTTTATTTATCATATTCTTCCAAAAAACATTTGTTAAAAATGTAAAAACAGTGCATGCTATGTTTGTAGTGTATAGCGAGGAGAGGACGGTGGGAACTATAGTCACAAACATGAAAAATATGTCCTTCCTGCCTTTAAAAGACAAAGCAAGTACATACACAGCACATGGTATTTGCCTTAATGCCAGGACTGTGAGTGACTAACAGATGGTGCGTCTCAGAAGAGGCCACCGTCAGCGCTCACTTACCCAGGTCTGCATGAGCGGATATGGACTTGAACCTCAATAAGTCCATCCTGTACCTGAAATGTTCTGCCTCCAGGGCTTTTAGCCAGATGACCACTGAACACCACGCAGCGGGAATCCTTAAAGAAGAGGCTTCAATAGATGGTGGTGCTGCACCACCGCTGGGAACATGTGGGGTGCAAACAGAGGACATAGAATGAGCACACATGAGGAGGGGAGTCAGCAGCCCAGCTAGGGTTGGCCTATCCAGCGTGGTAGCCACCAGCCACGTGTGGCTACTGACCACTGAAATTGTGGCTAGTCAAAATTGAATGTGCTGTAAGTGTAAGCAAGACACTGCATATCAAAGACTTAGTACAAAAAAAAAAGAATTAAAATGTCATTCATGTTTTACTATTTTAGATATATTGGGTTAAATAAAAATATGATCAGCATTTATTTCATCTCGTTTTACTTTTCTAATGTGGCAACTATAAAATTGGAAGTTACATCTGTGGCTCACTTTCCATGTCTACTGGCCCGCACTGCATTAACATGAGGGAATTTTAGGGACAGAGAAGTTCAAGTCAGTGCGCCAAGGGCGTTGAATACCTAACTAAGTAATTCATATAATATTTGCCAGGTGGTGGGAGTTCATTGATTTTTGAGTAGAGGAATAAAATAGAATACCAAGGGAAGATTAATCTAGTGGCAGGGGCATATTTCAATTTCCTGTTTCTTATTCAAGATAAAACATTGCTCCCAACCTTAATGATAATTCATTTTATAGCTTTCCAGTTGAAATTTTGCCAGAGGAACAAAATGATTTGTGTCACCATGCTTATTTACTCATTTTCAGATAGATGCCAGGCAGATTAATGCACCGTATTTTCCCTAATAGAAAGCTTGTTACCTTTCTCCGAATCACTTAAGTGGGCATCATTGCGTAGTGCACTCTTTTGGATGAAATCTTACCTGATCGCCAGAGGGACAGGGATGCGCATTCTCTTACCACTCACAGGGACCCTTCTGCAGCCCTTCTCTCTGCACGCAGGAGGTGTGCGAGAAACGTCAGAAGGAAATGTGTTACAGTCACATTGGCTGGCGTACTGGTCCCTAGTATTTTGAATGTTTCCAAAACGTATGCCTGAATTCTGCCAACTTTGAATTCCTAGATATGGGTGTTCTTTGAGATGAGATGCCATACTTATTAATAAACATTTTTTTATCTGAGTTTAAATATCCAACTGAGAAATCAAAACGTGAACATTTGCTAAGCTTAATCTGATTGTCCTGATTTCAATAAATAGACCATTGAGGCATTTTAATCACTCTTTGCCAATTATTTCTTTGATGTCATTAAAAACATATTTATGTATGGGACCACGGAATTCTATGCCTACCTCTGATGTATTCCATGTGAGCAAAACCTAACTCTCATTATAGCCCCTCCGATCTTTCTTCCAGACAATAACTAGAACAACCTTGACACATTCCAGAAAAAAATCCTGATGTGATTTAATCAAAATTTTGTTAAAATTATAGCATTTTAAATCTTTACTGTGTGGAAAAAAATATCTCGTTTTGGAACCTGATATGTCTATCCACCCAGTCTAATTTTATTTTCCTCAGTAATGCTGCATAAGTTTTTTTGCATATGCTATGCATATTTCTTATTGAATTATACTTGAAAGCATGTTATATTTTTGGAGCTATTTGAAAGGATCTTTTCTATATGCAAATGAATATTGCTATAATGAAGAACAGTTACTTTAGTATTTATTTTATATATAACTTTATTACTGAACTCTCATTATTTCTAAGAGCTTTTCTGTTTGTTCTTTTCTATGCATCATAATTCTATAAGTAATCATGATTGTTTATCCTTTTCTCTATTTGTGTCTCTTATTTATATTGACTTCTAAATAGATGGTTACTGTTGTTTCGGATACCTACCTAACAGTGATTGTAGAAAATCATGTCAGTATTTTCTAAGATTTGTGGATGATACCTCTATTAATTACGATTTGTGTTGTTTTTATATGAGTTTTCTTTATCATGTTAAAGTTGTATAGATTTATTACTAGTTTAGTAACAATATTTGCAAGTAACAGAATTTTATGAGATGCTTTCAGAATTATTCAAAACCATCATATGCTTTTTCTCCCTTTAATTATTAGTATGATGATTCATATTATTAGTTTTATGCTAATATTAAATCATTCTTAAATCATTGTATCATGGTTACAGTACATTACTATTTTAATATAATGCTAAAATAAATCTATTCAAATTATAGTCAGGGTGCCCGCATACACATTTGAAGATATTATGTTCTTTGAATTGCTTTGACTAGGTCTGATGTCAGCCTTTTGTTTGATTTTTTAAAAGAGAATGGAAGATACTCTATTATTTTAATTCCCTTTGGTGATTTAGAATGAGAATTGTCTTTTCTTTACAGATTTGAAAGAAATTGTCTTTAATTTCACTGTAGACTTACTGCATTCCATCACGTATTAGACTACAATTTTCCATATATTAGTGAATTTTGTTGTCTGTTAAAGAAATAGAATGTGATTTATTTTTAATTATTTTTTAATTTAAAAAGTCATTAATTTCTTATTTTTCTCTATTTTAATTTGTTTATTATGGCTGCATATTCTATTTCATTGAAATATGTAATTTTCTTGTTTCTGTACCTTTATGGAGGTATAATTGATATATAATAAACTGCGTATATTTAATGTACACAATTTGGTTAACTCAGACATATGCACACACCTGTGATATCATCACCATGGTCAAGATAATAAACATATCCAGCACCTCAAAAAGTGTGTGTGTATATATCTGTGTGTGTCCGTGTGTGTGTATGTGTCTCTGTGTGTGTGTCTGTGTGTATGTGTGTGTGTATGTGTGTATATGTGTGTATGTCTCTGTGTGTGTATGTATGTGTTTATGTCTCTGTGTCTGTGTGTATGTATGTCTGTGTGTGTGTCTGTGCGTGTGTATGTCTGTGAGTCTGTGTGTTTGTGTGTATGTGTGTGTGTGTGTCTCTGTGTCTGTGTGTGTATGTCTCTGTGTGTTTGTGTGTATATATGTGTGTGTGTGTCTGTGTGCACGCGTGTGAAGAATACTTCGCATGTCTCTGATGTCCCTGCCCTCCTAACAAGCGCACACTACCATATTGCTCACTATGGGTGCTCTGCTGTACAGCAGATCTGTACAACTTTTTCATCTTGTATGTCTATAACTTTATTCACAGTAAACAACAGTTTTCCATTTTCCTCTTCCCCTGTCCCCTGGCAGCCATTATTCTGTCTCTGTAAGTCTGAGAGTTTTCAATATCTCAAACAAGTGGAATCACACAGAATTTGTTTTTCTGTGGTTGACTTATTTCACTGAGCATAAGGTCCACTGATGTCTCCTCAAATGGTAAGATTTCTTTACAGCAAAAGAAATAATCAGTAAAAAGACTCCCTACAGAATGGAAAAATATTTGCAAATGAGATATCTAATAAGAAGTTAATTTCCAAACTATATAAGGAATTCATACAGCTCAATAGCACTAAATAAATAAATAAATAAATAAATAAATAAATAAATAAATAAAAATGAAAAATAGGCCATTGACCAAAAGACTTGAATAGACATTTCTCCAAAGAAGACAGATGGCCAACAGATATACAAAAAATTATTCAACATTGCTTATGATCATGGACTTGCAAATCAAAACCACGAGATATCACTTCATATGTTAAAATGGCTTTTATACATTAAAAAAAGATAGTATCAAAGGACATTTTGGTTGTTTCCATGTCTTGGCCACTGTAAACAAAGCTGCAATGAACATTGGCGCACACGTGTCTTTATCTCTAAATGTTTTCAGATTTTTTGGGTAGATACCCAGGAGAGGGATTGCTGGGTCATATGGTAATTCTATTCATAATTTTTTGAGGAACCTCCACACTGCCTTCCATAACGGCTGCACCAATCTGCATTCCCACCAACAGTGTATGAGGGTTCCTTGGATGGATCTTGAGAGAGTAATGCTAAGCGAAATAAGTCAGACAGAAAAAGAAGAGAACCATGTGATTTCACTGATATGTGGTAAATAAAGCAAAAGCAACAAAAGAACAAGACAAACAAATGAGAAACAGAAACTCATAGACACAGACAATAGTTTAGTGGTTACCAGAGGGTAAGGGGGGAGGAGGGTGGGGGGTGGGAGATGAGGGTAAGGGGGATTGAATATATGGTGATGGAAGGAGAACTGACCCTGGGTGATGAACACACAATGGGATTTATAGATGATGTAATACAGAATTGTACACCTGAAATCTATGTAATTTTACTAACAATTGTCACCCCAATAAATTTAATAAAATAAAATTAGAAATAGAACATTAAAAAAAAAAGTAAGTGTTGGGAAGGATGTTTAGAAACTGGAACCGCTGTACACTGTTGGTAAGAATGTGAAATGGTATAATTGCTATGGAGAACAGTATGGAATTCCACCCCCCCAAGAAAAAATTTTAAAAAGTGGAATTACCATATGATGAAATCCAGATTTTGAACAGATACATGCACTCCCATGTTCACTGAAGCATTATTCACAGTAGCCAAGATATGGAAACAATCCAAGTGTCCATCAACAGGTGAATGGATAAAGAAATTGTGTCATGTACATACAATGAAATTTTACACATGATTTTGTTGTTTTCATTATAATTTTCTTGATACTCAGTGACTTGTTTGGAGTTTTGTGTTTAGGTCTTTCTTCAGTTTAAGAATATTTTCTATTAAATCTTCTCATAGTGTTTCTCTCTATTTATGTCATCGTCTTTTTTTAGCAACAATATGAGGATGTTATAGCTCTAATTTCATCATTTTTCCCTAATTATAATTTATATTTGCCGTCTGTCTGTATTCAATAAGAGATGCCCAGACTTGACCTCTTCAGACTCAGTTATCTGCACCATCAATTGTAACCCATACCACTTGCATAGGCATCTTAAATTATGGCAGTAATATGTATCTACTTTTTCCTTAAGTAGCCCCCTCCCTTTTTTACATCTCTTGTCTCTCTCTCTCTCTCTTTTTTTTTTTTTAACAGGAATTTATTGGGGAACAGTGTGTACTTCCAGGACTTTTTTTCCAAGTCAAGTTGTCGTCCTTTCAATCTTAGTTGTGGAGGGTGCCGTTCAGCTTCAAGTGTTGTCCTTTCAGTCTTAGTTGTGGAGGGCGCAGCTCAGCTCTAGGTCCAGTTGCCATTGCTAGTTGCAGCCCACCATCCCTTGCGGGAGTCGAACCGGCAACCTTGTGGTTGAGAGGACGCGCTCCAACCAACTGAGCCATCTGGGAGCTCAGCAGCAGCTCAGCTCAAGGTGCCGTGTTCAATCTTAGTTGCAGGGGGCGGAGCCCACCATCCCTTGTGGGGCTCGAGGAATTGAACTGGCAACCTCGTGGTTGAGAGCCCACTGGCCCATGTGGGAATCGAACTGGCAGCCTTTGAAGTTAGGAGCACGGAGCTCTAACCGCCTGAGCCACCGGGCCGGCCTCACATCTCTTGTCTCTTGATTTAACGTCTTATTCATCTATTTTTACTCTCAAGGATGCATATTTTCTTTCTATTCCTTATGGGAACAAGTAGATATTATCAAATATTTCTTGTAATAAATCTTTTTCAAAATTTTACTTTCAATTTCTTTATGTCATGCTATATTGATTGCAAAACTAGCTCCAATTTTCTACATCTTTCTTTGTCCACACCCTTTGAAATAATGCCTTGCCGCTCCTGTCACCAAAAGGTGCGATCTAATTCTCCACCTTTTGAATCTGGGTGGGGCTTGTCACATGCTTTGGTCAGTAGAAGTGGAAGCAGAAGTGACCTGTGTGGTTCTGAGTCTACGTCTCAGGAAGCCTTGGCCTCTTCTGCGTCCTCTCGTGGAGGTTGATCTACCTCTTCCAAGGCAAATGCCCACTGGAGCTGGGTAGGTGATGAGACACATATGGCAAGTTACATCTGTCATAACAGTAACAGCCAGCCAACTTTTACACATGTGAATACACACAGCAAGACCAGAATCAAAGCATAACCTTTTTCACCAACCCGTGGACTCATGAGCTGAACAAACGCCTACTGTTTTAAGTCGTGATGTTTGGCACCGTTCCTTTTGTTTGCTCATTGTGGCTTCAGCTAAGTGGTAGTAATGATATATTCTTCTTTTTTTGATTCACAGTTTTTCATAGATACCATAATGAAATATTTTCCTGGGTAGTAATTTTGAAGCAAAGGCTTTTATTTTCCTTTTTTTTTTTATCCCATACTATCATATGGATGGGTTCTGCAGGGACTCCATCTTTGTTTACCTGTCAGTGTATGCTCACCTGTCCCACCACTGGCCATGGTAGCCCGATGTTAGCGAAGTTGTATCCGAGAATATTGTCCATCCATGTAGCCATTTCCAACTGTTGATGACCTCTGGAGAACGAAGGGGATCCATGCGATGCAGTAACTCCTAAACCTGTCCTCTGCTTCCTCTGCTGCTCGTTCAGATGGGTATTTCACAGGGTTCCTTTTAAAATTCACCAGGAAAATATAGGAACGTGGTCACGTGGTCCCATCTGTACTACCCTCTGAAGAAATATGTTGATATTTAACATTCCCTTCCCTAGTTTGAGCCTTTATGCAAGGTCCCTCCTATTTCTGAGTTTCTTTCTTCATTTCAGTTGTTTTGTGTTATGGGAGAAGAGGAAAATTGAGAATAGTCATACCAAACTCACCCATCTTTTGCAGAACCAACTAATTTTGTATTTTAATAAGTGGGCTTCTGGAGTCAATGGCTCACAGTCTCTGTTTCTGGGGGCCAAATTGGTGTCAGGTAATTTTTCCATCCTGCCCAACCCACTGGAGTCCACGGTGAATGAGCTCAGGATAGGCACCCACTGGAGCTAGGCACGAACCTCAGAATCTGTTCCTGGAATCCTGGATCTGTAGCCAGCAGTTTCCAGTCTCAGCCTGCGCTGGTGTTTTTTATTTTTGCATAGAAAATATATAAAACAGAGCAACCAAATTTTCCATTATTTGATGTACAATAAAAAGAAATATTCCAAAGAAGGAGGCAAGAATGATTGGATGCATAGAAAGAAGCGGCGATGAAAATCAGGGACGGAAATCTGTTTGGGTTCTTGGTGGCCCTTCAGTTGCCAGTGGTCTAAGGCACACTTTCCATATAATAAATCCATCCATTTTGCAAAAGCAAGGCTGCGGGGGGTGAGGAAAGAATGCAGATAGGTGTACCAAATATAACCTCTACTTGGTATCAGATTTCCCTGTGATCTGACGTCCATGACACAACCCTTAGTCTGACCATTAGGTTGGCTACTCTCCCTGCTCTGGAACTTTCTGGAGACTGAGAGATCCATGAAAATATCAGTGCAATGGAACACCATAACTCACTGTGAAATATCACTCTAAGGCTTAAAATATTGTAATCATTCATGAAATAATTACATCCATAAAAAGTCAATACCCCCCTGAAGACTCTTTCAGTACACCAAGATTTATATGTTTCCCACATTACATAAGTCAAGTTAACCCACCTACAGCACATAACCAGTCCAGAAGGTCCAAGGGACGGAATGAGGTTTCAAGAACATTCCACGTTGCTATTAGCCTTTCAGCTAACCATCTCTAAAAGATTTATATACAAGAAATGGAATCGTCTACATTATTAGAATGGTGTTTCGGAACTTGTGGGTTGAATTAAGATTCTTAGGAAAGTGGGAAGGGAAATTTCTGACTCCTGGACTGAAAAATCCCATCTAAGGAGGCTATTCTGTAGTCTGCATTTCATAAATTTCTGTATTTTATTTCTCTGTCTCACCATGTGCTTACGACAAGAGATGTGATCTGTGTAATTGTTTAATTCTTAAGCCCCATTCTTTTTTCTTCTTCAGCTGTCATTCCCAAATACTTTGGAATCGCAGAGTTCTTGTCATTTACTTAGGCAAATATTATAACTGTTACCGTAAAACTACTTGAAGTCTCTGCGTCCCAGTTGGAGATTGGAAAGGCCCCTGTTTACCCTACAGGACTGTAAGGATTGAATACAGTTGTCAAATTCTGCAAGCCAGTTTCTCTCTCCTTTCACATGTGGGGAGCCTTCCCGACTTCTGGGGGTGTCAGTTCCAGGCCAATTTTCTCTGTTGGTTTTGAGACCCCCAAAGCCACCATGGCCCGGCTCACACTTACATGGTCCCTGAAGAGGCTCATGTTGGGCACAGCACCTTTGGATTTAGGGCAGGTTCTTTATGAGAACGCAGAGGTCGGATGAGGAGCAGCATCTGACATTAATTATGACTGTTGGAAGGTTGGGTTGGCTATTTCCAAGCTGCGTTTTGACCTTTTGGGAAAATGGGGGAACCTAAAGTTGAGGTTAGCGTCTTGCTTAAATGGAAGCTTTACTTAAAGCCCAACTGTGGAGAGGAGTGAATTTGTGTTTTGGGGTCCAGGAAATTTTATCTGACTACCTGTGTATCAATGTTAAGACCTCTCTCTGGGAACTACTTCCTTTGCTGTCCTTCTCTCTGACGTATGACTTCAGTTGATCACAACGGTTTAGATAGTAATTATTGAAGACTGCTTTTGAGTTGGATGTACACTGGGAGAATTTATTATGAAACTGGAGAAGTGTATTTACCATCTGAAGAATCGCAATGCCAGGCTGCGGAAGCATGCTCTGCAAGACTCTCTAGGTTCTGCTCAACTCTCCAGTGAGGAAGGCACAGAGACAGGAAGTCAACCCTCTTCTTGATGGGATGGCAGGTGGGAAGGTGGTCCTCTCTGAGGCCTGGCTTTATCGTGGCTGTTGGTATCATCCTTCTCAGAGGAAAAGTATGCCTCATGGGTTGTGTCCTGTTTGCTAAATTACAATTGGTGGCTTAGCGAAGGGTCCCAGGGATCAGGCACGTAAAACACCAATTTGAGCATTTCCTTATTGAATGATTATTGATCCCTCGCTTAATGTTTATATGACACTGGCCAAGCCTTTCCCCCTTTACATCGCATGACGCTTGACAGTCCCACTTGTTATACTCTCTAAGTAAAGAGCTGTTTTCTAAATAGAAATGCAACTTGATTTTAACCTAAAGGTCAATCTCATTGTTGAGGCAGAATAATAAATGAGGACAACTTAAAAGAGAAAATAATCAACTATTAATTATTTAAAGTGCTTAATGATGCATGACATGTGTTACTTTCCAAATGCGTTTCTAGTTAAATATGCACAGATGATAAAGGCTCTGGGATCCAAAGCAGCAATTAATTTCAAATCAAAATATACTTGAAACTCAGAACTCAACACTTCTGTTTTTCAAAACTGAAAGATTTGGAGGAATCTATACCTTACTTTCACATTTTACTTATAGCTGTAAATTTCAATAAAATACACCTGTTTGCCTTGTAAAAGAAACAGCATATTCTTGCAAAAGGTTTAGAAATTCAAAACATATGTCAAATATTGTTTGAATTCAACTGAATTAGATCTTGGAATATTATGTTCAAATCTCTTCAGTAACAAGATTAGAATAAATGCTAGTAAAATACGAAGAAGCATGAGGTCACTATGTTTAAATATTGTACCCCATGTGAGTTAGGAAAAAGTAGACATTTGAAAAACACAATTAACCTTTGAAAAGAAAAGAAGCCACATACACCTTAAGGAATGGGCAAACTTAACTAATGAAAATTTATAGCCCTGTAATGTTTGCAGAGAAAAAATTCTCTCATTTGAAATGTCAGAATAATCTCAGATCTCTTGTTAAGCAATTTGTTCAACTTTAAATGGTCATAAATATTACATTCAACAATTGAGAAAGCTCAAGTTGAATGAGATTGTTGAAATGCATTTGTAAAGTGTTTCTCTTTTAATTTCAAACATCTGTTTGTTTGTTGATTAAATTATTTATTCATCCTTTTAATCACTTCATCAGCAAATTGAATCTCTCCTGGTTACTGAGGCATCGAACTAGACTCTACTGACACTAAAAGAAGTAAATGAGATATCTGTACTGAAGGCCCTCACAATCTTGAAAGAGCCACAGAAGTAACTCGATTAAATGACATGATAATGGCATTAATAGATCACGTAGCACTGACTACTAGTTATCCATTCTTCTATTAAAACAACCCCACTTTAATGTTGGTATAAAACAACACCCATATTTTCCCAGACTCATTTGCTACTGGATGTGGCCATGGAAGTTAAATGTAAGGGAAAATGTGTAGGAATTCCTGGAAATCATGGTAAAGGAGTAGGGCCATGTCCTTCCTGCCAAGTGGAATGAAGTGATGATGGCTGTGCATCCACAGCTATCTTGGAATAACCTTGAAGTAACCTTGAGGACACATGTCACGTTCTGGGATGAAGGAGCTGAAAGATGGGGGGAGTCTGAGTCACTGACAATTATGCAACTTCCAAAGCTATGAGCAGATCACGTCTGAACTTGCTTTGTGAAACGGGGAAACATACTTCCACCTTATTTTGAGGTATCATGTTATAGAAAACTGAACCCAACGCTGACATGGTGGCGTGTTCAATTATTATAAGCTGGTTTCTTATAAACTACCACACGGTTCCCTCAACATGGCTCTAGTACACAGGAAATACCGTGGTAAAGAAAATGGTCTCTGCTCACCCCGTATGTATGGAGAAAGACAACCAAGAAATAGACATAATGACAAAGTGCATACAATACTGAGTGAGGTACATTCTCTTGAGAAATTATAGTGGTGGCCCAAACACAGAGCAATAATCTAGAGGAAGACATAAGGCTTTGCCGTGGAGTCATGAGAGCAGAATTTTAATTAAAGAATATTTTGGAGACTGCTCCTGGGGAGGGGATAATGAGGCAGCGTGTGTGAAGGCAGAAAGACAGAGGGGAGCAGTGATGCTTCTGGGAGCAGTGACGCTTCTCGGGTCGCAGGATGCATGTGGGTGTGTTGTGAGGTTTGGGAGAGAGGCCGGAGTGAGGACAGGGCTACAGAAAGCTACATCCTGGGAGATCCCGTTCCTTGGTGCATGCATTCGTGTCACAGGAAGTTCATGTAGATGCTTGGACAAGTTGGCACTAAGAGACTATTAATTAGTCAGATTTTCAGAGTTAAGTATGCCTTTGAAACACTGAAAGATTTAGTGTTTTATGTGGCATGTTTAGAAGCTTTCGAATTGTTCCATAAAAATAATAACAGACACTTGTATGATGTGTAATGTGTGCAAAGCACTGCCAAGCACTTTGTATTGAGTAGTTGACTTATCCTAAAAAGAATGCTCGGTGCTGTTATCAACCTTTTTAACAGATGAGGAAACTGAGGCTCAGAGAAGGTAAGCAAGTTGACCAAGGACGGATGCATGTCTGTAAGTAGATGTGCCAGGATTTGAATCTGTGCTCTTAAGCACCACGAAAAGTGGTCAGTCTCCATGGAACAGATTCTCCCCTCTGGATTTGCATCATACTCATGCGAGAGATCACATTTGGGTAGCTCTTAAGATTTTGGACGACCAAGGTCAGACTTCAATTTCATTACCATCCTGTGACTTTGCTCTTTCTACTGCTTTTCCACAAAGAAGCTGAGATTTAGAGTGTCAGGAAACCCATCTAGTGTCACACTGGGTGACTTGTCGGGACTTGAACCCGGGCTTCTGATTTCCCACTTTCTACCCTTAGCATGTTTATGGGTCAGCTCCTTGTTTTATTGCTGACTGAGGCTGGAGCTGCTGGTAAAGTTCTGTCGCCCTCTGTCAAGGGTTATTCTCTACCCAGACTGGCCAAGGTACACACGCTAGGGTGGCACAGTCCCAGGTGTGGTGTCAGAGCGGGAGCCTACAGCAGTGCCCTCCACAGAAGGCAGCAGTGGACCGTTATCAGAGACCCACATGGGGCAGGTTCCCAGAGGCCTGTCTCGGGCGCCGGGCTTGTCCTGCTTTCCCTGCGTCTGACGCAGAGGGTTTTCAGCAAGGCCCTTCCATGGCCTCGTTCCTGGAGGCAGCACTCCCTTTCCTGGTACTCCTTTGGAATTCTTTGTGAGTTGGGAGGGAGGCCTTCGGGGATCTGACCATCTGTTAGTGTGAGGAGGAGTCAGCTTGCGAAATAACGGCTGCCTATCCTTCCATTTGGAAAGAGCTGAGTTTAGGAGTGCTGGTAGAGATTTTCGCTGCATTATTAAAATCAGTCTGGGAAGGGAAATGCGTTAATCATTTATCAGAGGCAAATCACTTAATATTTAATATTATTTAAATGGAAGTGTTTAAGCATAGTGTTCCCCCCAACCCCTAGGTTTTTAAGCTGTTGCTGAAATGATTCCCAAATTGGTGACAAGTTTTCCCAGCAAGGCTGAGTCTGCATGAGCCTCTAAGGACCTGTCACTTCTCGTCAAAACGGGGGACATCGGCAGGGCATTTGGACTCCCTCAGAGATGCAGGCAGCATTCTGTGGAAAGAGGGGTCAGGGGCCTGGGAAAGGAGTGAGGTGGGCGGAGCAAATAGGCACTGTGGGAAATCAGAGCAGACCATCCCCGCTTTTACGTATCTGTCACCTCCTAGCTTCTCAGGGGAGACAGTAAGTGGGAGTTTGGAGGTGCTGTTGGAGCCCTAGTCTTTAGGGATTGTGGGAGGGTTTATTTGTTCATTCGACAAATATTACTGGGTGCCAACGATATGTCAGGAAGGGTCGGGGCATGGAGAATCCAGGAGCTCCAAGACCGATGTACCCCAGTGTCTGGCACCACGGACCCGAGACATAATTCCAGACCAGTATCAGGATGGAAGAAACACATGGACTACAATGGAAGGTGACTTGTGGCAGGAAAGACGTGGGAGCGTTGGCGGGTTTCACAGTCTGGGTTCCTCAGAAAACGGGGCTCAGGGAAAGGAGCATGTGCTGCCTCTTTATGAAGGAAGTTAATCCCCGGAAGTGAGAGTGAATGTGGAGAAAGAGGAAGGAAGGATGGAGACATATGCCCAGGGAGAGAAGTCTGGAAGAATCTATTGACCCACTTTCATCTCCCATGAATTAAACCCATAAGAGGCCTAACTCCGTGAGCTTTCAGGGCTGGTACACACATGGGTACAGAGTGGGGCGCTCAGGGACCTCCAGTGGGGTCTGAGGAGAAATGGAATGAGGAGCTGTCAGGCTGTGCTTGCATGGAGTTGTCCAGT
This sequence comes from Rhinolophus sinicus, assembly GCF_057876585.1. Lineage (NCBI taxonomy): Eukaryota > Metazoa > Chordata > Mammalia > Chiroptera > Rhinolophidae > Rhinolophus > Rhinolophus sinicus. The sequence continues at coordinate 3,254,153 of NC_142504.1, forward strand.
GCGCACAGGCCTGGTCACAGAAACAGCGGCTGTCACAGAAGCCTGAGTGGGTATGGAGTGCCGTGACAGGTGCATACAGCTCACCCCTGCACAGCCTCCATCACATTTGGTTCCCAAAATAACACTTGGGGATGCCAATTCTGTGAAACTAAGACACCCTCTCTTCCTCTCTGAAAACAGAAGGAGCAGGAAATCAGTTGCCTTGTTCTTAGTTGGCTCTCATAGCCTCAAGGACCCATTTGCTATTGTCACTGGGCAAAGGAGCTCTAATAGATGCCCCAGGAACCAATCCTGCAAGTCCCAGGAAAGCTCTTTCCTGCCTCTGTGGTACGGCAGCCAGCCTCACCCCTCACAGAACCAGAGCTGATTACTTCTGCCAACTTATCACGCTTCTTTGCTCGCCATTGCACAGACATGCGTGACCAGGTGATAGCCACAGACTAGTTTCGAGGGACACTTATGATTCCATCTGTCAGGAGCAATGTTTGTTGGGAATGAGGACCCTAACTTGGTTGATCCTAATGGTGGGAAGTGTATATCTCTAATTCCTCATGTGGATCCCTGTTTGGGCCTGTGAGGACACGCTCTCCTGGCTTCTGATGTGCAGCTCCCACCCTGCAGGTATCGTCCCTGAGGTGGCTTCTTACCTGAGCCTTTACAGGTTACTACACAGTCCTATTGGACCTGCTGTATCTGGGTGAAACAGCTGGATAAGACCAGTGTTTCCCAGGGTCACGTGTCCATTTGTATCTCTCCTTTGCCGTAAAATGTGTCCCTTGGTCTGATGCACTACTAGAAGGGACTACCATGTTGGAATGTACACTTCCTAAGTCTTCCATGGTAGTGACCTCCATCATGTCTGCCATATTCTGTTCCTCAGAAGCTAGTCACTAATCCCATAGACCTCCATCACGTCTACCATATTCTGTTCCTTAGAATCTAGTCACTAATCCCACTAGACCTCCATCACGTCTGCCATATTCTGTTCCTTAGAATCTAGTCACTAATCCCATAGACCTCCATCACGTCTACCATATTCTGTTCCTTAGAATCTAGTCACTAATCCCACTAGACCTCCATCACGTCTGCCATATTCTGTTCCTCAGAAGCTAGTCACTAATCCCATAGACCTCCATCATGTCTGCCATATTCTGTTCTTTAGAATCTAGTCACTAATCCCACTAGACCTCCATCATGTCTGCCATATTCTGTTCCTTAGAATCTAGTCACTAATCCCAGGCCACAGCCAACTGTACGGAATCGCACAAGAGTGAGAACACCAGGAAGCACATATCTGAGGCCATCTTAGAGATAGTAAGAAAGCTGATTCCTTCATCCCATCCTGACAGGTGAGCCTGAGAGCATCAGGGCTGGACCAGTTCAGCAGTGAGCAGAGACTGAATACTTTGAGATTCAACTTCCATCAGCTCTCTTTCCTGTTTGTAGGCTTTCAGTGGATCTAATTGTGTAGTTCATTGTTCTGGGTTGTTCCCACACACTTTCCTAAATGTTTAAAGGTGTTTTCTTCTCTAAGTCACAAAATGAATGACACATAAAGGCCACATGATGAATTTAATGGGCCCTGGGACATTTGCCTTCTAAGCCCAGTACTATACACACAAACGCACACACATGCACGCACACATATATATGTATACATTTGCACATATATAAAATTGTTTTATGATGCCATTAGTATAGTGACAAATGGAATCCAGCTTGGAGTATATTTACTTTTTTCTTCTTATTTTAAAAGACATTAAAACATAAAACATTTTCATGGGCTCTTAAACAAGTCTCAGGTCTTGCGTGGGGCAGATTTATTATCCTGTGTGCAGCAGTGAGTGAAGGAGATACAAACACGGAGTCTGGAGCCAGACTGCCTGGGTTTGAGTGGGCTCTGCCACTAATGCAAGTTGCTGTCTGTGCTCTGTGTTCTCATTGATAATTTATGGACAAACGCACTTGCCCACTGCATTGTTACAAGGACGAGAGGAGTTTTTACTTTTGTGGAAGGGAATATATCTTCATTCATATCGGTTTACATCTCTTTCCAGGCACCTGGGACGACTAATGCCCCAGCCACTGGGACTTAGGCATGGCCCTGTGACATCATTTAGCTAAGGGAATATTAGTGGGAGTAATGGGAGTCTATTTTGGGTGAAAACATTTCATTGTTGGTCATCACTGTCTGCCTTGCTCTTTCTCTTTCCCAAGGTTGAAGTTAGAAGAGGTTGAGAGGGTGCCCTACCAACATAACATGGAAGGGTAGCATGTGTGAAAAAGGAGCTCTGTTGTATTAAATCATGAAGATATTATGGCTGATTAGTACAGCAGCGTGACTGATCCTATACTGCCTAACACAATATGATACCGAGAACAGACCTTAACACTTCAACAGTAAACATAAACTGGGTCTACAGAATTTAAATAACTTACTTTGGAGTCTGATTATCCAGAGTCTCTCATATTCTAGTTGTGCAACATTAGACAAGTTACGTAATATCTCTAAGTCCCAGTCTATCTGCGACATGGGGTTAATAATAGCACAAATTCAATAGCTTAGTATGAATCTTTAATATGAACAAGGATACAAAAAACAAAGGGTGAATAATGAGCATTGCACTTTTGATGTTCAATTTATTATTCTGTGAAAAATTCTGTATTAGGGACATGCATGCATAATGCAAATACGAAGACAGTCTTAGCTGCTCAGGAACCATGTATCATGTAGGGAGAGGCACACCAACAAAATAGTAAATGGTGTGCTGATAGCTGTGAGAAAGGTAGAAACAAAATAATTTGTCTTTAGAAAGATAGAACAGAATGCTCTAAACTTGAGTGCGATTAAAATGATATAATACTTAAGCCAGAATTTTAAGACACGAAGGTTTTGGGTTTGGGTAAGTAGTAGGGAAAGAGAGTAAGAACATTCAAGACAGAAAGGGGATCAGTTAGGGACCAGAGAAGATTCTAGTTCTTGCAGTTTTGTAAGAGTGCGCAGGAGAGAGGAGATGCAACCAGAGAAGCAGGCTGGTGTCTAAGCCCTGAGATCCTTATGGGGAAAGGGCTCCCTGGGAAACCTTCCATCTCCCCGTGTGTACCTCACCTCAGGTAAGCAAGGTGTTTTATTCAAATGGGAGATCTGTGGGGATTGCAATGCGTTAGCATTAAGAGGGCCTTTGGCAGATTGGACTTTCGTTCATGACAGGGAGAGGAAGGCGAGAAGCGCTAGTTGGTAGTATGAGAGCCCCATTCTTGCTGAGAGAGGAGTTATATGTACATGCCTTCCTGCCCCTTTGCTTTCTACACATCACCCCATTGCTCACATCCTCTGCCTCTTTCAACTTCACTATTGCGAACGTTCACGTGTTAGTGTCCCTCCTCAGTCTCTCCCACTTCAGTCCTGACACACTGTGAGGTCCACGACACAGAGGTCCTGTCTGTTTGTTCATTTCTGTGTCCAGCCCTTAGCACAGCCAGTGTTCAGGTTATTTGGTGAAGGATTCCCTGAGTGACTGGATTCTGTACCATACTCTGCCTGCAGTTTTACTGCATAGAGTGCACTCCTGATGGTGTCACTTCGTCTCTTACAAATAATTAGCTTCCCATTACCTGTTGAATTTAGCCCCAGTTTCTCACTCTGACCTCAGTGATCTTTTCCCAGTCCTCCCACAGCACCCCACATAGATCTCATCTTGTCACGTACGCATCTTGGAGGTAATGGATGCCTCTGGAAGATTTGGGAGGGATGTTATAATCACAAGAGTGAACTCTGCTTTGGGCATTTATAAGCTACAGTATAAGGTGCTGAGAATGTAGGTAACTTGCCCAGGAAGCCCACTCAGGTAGTGACAGGAGGAGACAGGTTGTGATGCCAGGTGGTGGGACTCCAGCTGGTTCCCAGTCTAAGCCACCACACCCAATGGACTTGTAATTGACATTGAGAAAGTTATTGAAGCTCAAGGTTCACAGCATAAGTATCCACTGTCCTTACATGTTATTGATGCATATTTAAGCCATATTTATGTGATTCCTATCAGCGGAAGTGCTCTTAAGTGTCTGCGCTCTTGAACCTGAATTCCCACGTAGACATTCAAAGTCCTCCATGACCTGGCTGCTTTTGCGCTTGTCCAGTTTCAGTTCCTCTGTTTCCCCTCAAATTCTCTCACGCTTGAGGCAAACGGAGAGAAGGCTGTGCCCTGACCCAGCCTGCTCCCCTTCCTTCATGTCTCTGTGGTGTCACTTCATCAGTCCTGCAGAAGCCTGCTCAGGGCTAACTCCGCTACACAACTTCTGAACACATCACCCCCACCTCCGCCTAGACGCAGTCCAGTGGAATTTTATCTACACCACCTTAACTTTTTCACATTCTCCAGTTTATTTATTCAGATACATCAGTCAACATCCTTTATGAGGCTGTAAACTATTTGAAATCAAGGACAATACAGACACATCCAAACTGTGTTAGAGAGGTTTTGACCCTCCCTGCATCCCTTCAGGTCCCAGGTCGCTGTGTTGTCCGTAGGAAAGCTTCCTGTAGTTGTCCATGCTTCCTCAATGCCTACAGCTTCTTCTACCTACTGAAATCTCTTCTGTTCATCCGAGAATAATTTCGTCCAAATGGCAGTGGCTTTTTCTTCCCTAAGCCAATGGCTGCTTCTCTTTCCGAATCGTATTGAGACTCAGACCAGCACTTGAAGCAATTGGCCACTGTCCATCCTGGAGTACCATCCACGTTCAGCTCCTGTGAGGTCACCTTGTCTTTGGGGTTTCCTTCCTGCCAAGTGAGATGCTCCTCTTTTAGTGCCCTTTGCTTGTTGCTTCCCTGAGCTCAACAAGGAATATGGGAGTTCCTGGGAATCAGTTCAAGGTCTTCTTCTCAACTCTAGCCACGCACTCTTGATTTTGTCCAATCCGGTGACACTAAGCAGTGAAGACAGAGGGACTATGTTATTCCAAACACACAACCACACACCATCAGCAGGGCCTAGGAAACCTTTGTAAGGCTTGGGCCACAATCTCTGCTTCAGCCTGGGAATGGTAACCTCAATGACTCAGAAAGCCGTGCTCTCTGTATGTCAGGAGTTCAAGTTCCTACTTGCTGGCAGACCTAGGTAGGTCTAACTGGAGACATAAATGACATGTGGCACTTGCCTCTCTCAGGGACACCAACAGCATAAAATGTTTTCCCTGCTGGGTTTCTCCAAGGTCCCCTACCCCACAGAATGCTTTGAGAGTTCCCCGTGACAACAGCCCATCTCTTTGAAGGAGCTCCACATAGCACATGCTAAAATAATCGGCTTCAGGCACATGGCTGGACTTTCTAAACCATGCAAATTAAATGATATGTTCACTGCATTTACAACATTTTCACCACTTCTAGAAGATATGTGACCGCCTGTGCAGACCTGATTGCACTTGCTATCCTTTCCAGGACTGTAACTGTCAGTTGACCCAGCCTTTGGGTTTACTAAGCAGATCATTGCAATTTGAAAGCTAACGATTAGCATGTGTCTAGGAGACACTGTTATGTTTCACAATATTAAGTGGGAGGAATGGATTCATAATTGCAAATGAAGCTATACTTTAAGAAATTCCTTATTTTAATAAAATCATAGCTATACATGGATCTTAGCACATTCATGTTTTAATATTATTCAAAATTACAAATTTCTCTGAACCAACATTTTCTTTACTATGAAATAGAGATGACGTAGCACCACCAAAGTGCTGCTGGCACCATGTGAGGGGCAGGCCTGGGGTCTGAGAGGGAAAGAAGATGGCCACCGGGAGCTGGGTCGGTGTCACGGTAGGGACACGGGCAACTTGCCCAATGAGCACAGTGCAGCGTGGAGTGGATCCAGGGATGGGTTCACAGCCACAGATGTGCGGGGGGATACCAGCTAATTAACACTGCTCTGAGCGTGTTTTACTCTCTGCAAAAGAGAATGGATCACTGTTTCTCAAAGTCTTTTGTTCAAATGCCTGGGACTGTGGGAGACGGAATGGATGACGGAAGGTACACTGCTAGAATAACCAATGCAAACTCAGATTTCTTTGAAGTGCCCTGATTAAAACCTCCTGTGAATTTTAATTCTACTTCATAATATATACATGTTTTTAATATAAAATAACTCTTTAAGTTAGTTGCAAATGAAATGCCTTGACTTTCTCCCCACCTCACCCGCCAAGCTTTGGGGAAACTCAGTATTTCACTGAGATTTTTCTTGTAGCTTTTCAGCTACCCGTCCCACCCCACCAGGCGCATTATCATTAGCCCATAGTGTTTATATTTCCAAGTTTGAGAAGCACTATATATGAGATGATTTCTAAGTTTTCTCCCAGCTCTAAATTTTGTTTAGTTCATGAATGGAGAAAACAATAAAATTAAACCCTTTGGAAGGTTAATGTATTAGTGGAAACGTGTAATTAAAAGAATCACTTAAGCTGGGATAGAAGGTGGATAGGGAGTAATTAACTTCAGCAAATTATATTCTCTCAAATGGTCCAACTGAGGGATGTTCTTGGAGCATCTCATTACAATGGATATGACTTGATCAAATAAAACATGACTGCAGGTTTGCTTTTTGCCAATAAACCCTGGGTGGATGGATAGTCCTTAGGAAATGTGTCAGCCATCTTACAGCAAATATAGAGAAACAAAACCAATAAAGCAGGGTACATATTTTGAAACTAATTCTGTGTCTTATTTATGAATAAAGCAAAACTAGTTCATGGGTGAGACGGATGCATTGGTGAAAGGGCTCAATCTTGTATTCGATGCCAATTTCCCATTTCCCTAACAGTGAATTTGGCAATGGACCAAATTCCTGTGTTACCTGCTAATGAGAGAGAGAGGGATAAATGTGTTGTGGTCCTTGGATAGTCTTCTGGTTTGGAGTGCCAGGCTACAATAGCGGATACATAGTCCGTATTCAGCCTGGGTTGTTTTACTGGAGGGAGGATAGAGTTGTTCAGAAAAGAAAGATCACGCGTTGAAATTTGAAGAGACTTTAAGAAGGTAATCACATATTGAACTATTTTTATGGATAAAACATCTTCCAATTAAAGGAACAGAATGTACAAATATGTAAGAAATATTAGAAAGTGTGTCATAGTTGGTGCACCTAACTATTTAGATATGACTTGTATAAGGTCATGTGAAGAAACAGAGAAAATAAGTCCAGGAAGAGACAGATAATGGCTACACCACATCGGCTTTGACAGATCTACTAATCACTTGATTTGATCCTAAGTCAGTAATGGCGAGGACTTGAATGATTTGAAAAGTGGAAGTAGCACGGTGGTATTTCTCTTTAGAAAGACCACTCAGGAAGTATAGATGTTCTTTGGGAAGGGAGAGAGGAGTTTAGAGGTTTGGAGATGAATTAGAAGACATTTTCAGTGTCTACACAAGATGCAACAAAGAGCAGAACTGGACAGCTATGAAGATGTGAAATCATGGGTCAACTTTAGAGCCTTTTGGAGTTGAATCAACAGAACGTGGTAATGAGCGCGACGTGCGGGATGACGTCAAAGAAAACACGCCTCGTGTCACAGTCAGTGTGTCTGACTTGCTCACGCTCACAGCCTCATGGTCTCAGGTTTTGATTCACAGTAGCACTTAGGAATGAGGTGTTACTTAAATGAAATAACACATTATTAAATTGTTCATGTAACATTTGATATGTGCTATGGATGCACGAGGGAGAAAAGATGCCATGTGGAATGTGAGCTGAAGAGTTATGGGTCATCCAGAAGAAGCTGTTCAAGGGAGCGCACATGCTGACTAGACAAAAAAGAAAATGAGAAATTGGACCATGTGAAAATGAAGAACTTCTCTTTAACAAAAGATACCATTAACAGAATGAAACAGGATATCATATAAAGGGACAAAATGAGATTGATAGATGATGATAGATAGATAGATAAGTAGATAATAGGTAAATAGAATGTTACCATTTGTATTCAGAACACAAAAAGAACTTCTAAAATCAATTATTTAAAAAAGGATAGATAACCCAATAGAAAAAAAAAAAAGGACAAAACACTTGACCAGACAGGTCACAAAAGAGTTTATCTAAATCTCCAATAAACATTTGGAAAGGGGCTCAACTTAGTTATCAGGCAAATGTAAAATACAACCACAATGTAAAATCACTTATCCCAACCAGACTGAACTTGAAAAAAAGATGAAAAATACAAAGTGTTGATGAGAGTGGGCAGCCAGCAGTAGCTTGTACAGCTCTGGAGAGGTTGTAAATTGGCACAAAGTTGTTGGCCAACTCTACCGCAGCATCTACTAACGCTGAACACACACACACTCAGAGCACCCCTGGGGAGATGTGCAATAGAAATATGTGCATATGTTCATGCAAAGACTTGTACTAGAATGTCTGTAATAGCACCGCTCAAGCTGGAAACCGTCCCAGTATTCATCTACGGTACAGTGGCTCATTAACTTGTGGTGTGTTCACACTGAATACCACACAGCAGTGAGCATCAAAGTGGAATCAAAATACTCACAGACATAGACAACAGTTTAGTGGTTATGGGAGGGGAAGAGGGGATGGGGTGGTAGAGAAAGGGAAAGGGGCTCAAGTATATGGTGATGGAAGGAGAACTGACTGGGTGGTGAGCACACAATGTGATACATAGACGGTGTATTACAGAATTGTACACCTGTAACCTATGTAATTTTACTAACCATTGTCACCCAAATAATATAATGTTTAAAAAGTTGAATCAACATATGTATGAAGTTCTCAAAAACATGTGGACAAAGACAGCCTGATAGAAACGATGGCAGACCGTGTGGTTCCACGTACAGTAGTCTCCACCCCCATTCATGGTTTCACACTCTTTAGTTTCAGTTACTTGTGGTCAACCTCAGTCCGAAAATATTAAATTAAGGAAAATAACAGACGTAAACAATTCATAGTTTTCAATTGTGCACCATTCTGAGTAGCGTGATGAAATCTCGCGCCTTCCCACTCAGTCCCGCCGGGATGTGAATCATTCCCTGTCTATGTCTCTGCGTCGTACATGACCCCGCCTGTTAGGCACTCAGCAGCTGTCTCGGTGACCAGATCAACGGTCATGGAACTGCAGTGCTGGTCTTCAAGTCTCCCATATGTTACTTAGTAACGGCCCCAAAGCCATTCACATAACTTTTATCAAAGTATATTGTTAAAATTGTTCTATTTTATTCTTAGTTATTTTAATCTCTTACTGTGCCTAATTTATAAATTCAAATTGATCATAGATGTGTATACGGAAAAGCATCGTACACAGCAGGTCATCAAATAACATCATTTTGTTCAATGTCGTTTTATTATAATGTTGATGAGATGCCTTAGGAACTTACCTCTTGTTTCTATCAATTATATGGTAAAATTGGTTTTGTTAGTCATCGTTTTGTGGAAACCTACCTATCATGTTACGTGAGGACTTACCGTACACAGGATTCGGTAGTATCTGTGGTTTTAGGCATCCACTGGAGGTCTTGGGACATGTCCCTGTGGACAAAAGGGGCTACTGTACATACAAATAGCAGAGGTAATCTGTGTAGTTAGAAAGCTTAGGGAAGATGGCGGTCACGGGCTGGAAGAAGCACACGGGGGCTTCTGAGTGGTTAGTCATTGTCTGTTTCTTCCGAGTGCTGGTGACCTGGGGGTATTCAGTTTCTGGGTATCACCTAGTTCTACACTTAGGAAATGGACACTCTGCTGTTGGATTTCAAAATGTTAGGAAAACAGAGAGGGAAGAAGTACAGACTGAGAGCCGAGTCGCCAAGGACTTAACAGGAGCTGTTTATCTTAGACAGATGGCCAAACGCACGCACGTGTCAACCACCAATCTTTGCATTTAATCATGTTGCTGGTCTGCATGCATATGCTCGATGATAAAGACATTTACATTGTACAAACCAAAGAGTGATTCTCGAGCTAATTTCTCTGCAGCCATGGGGGAGACTCACAGGAAACGAATCCTTGCTGAGGAAGAGGAAGGGGATGTGTTGCGACCCACATCACTCCGCCCTCAGTGCCTGGTTCACCGATGAGAAGGAGGTTGTATCGCTCTGTCCATGATATGGATGAAGAGGTGAGGCTCGACGAGATGAAGAATGTCGGCTGGTGAGTGATGCGACAGCATGGGCTCTTAGGTGTGACATCAGCCCTGTTCTTGATTCATTTTCCCAAGGCAAAGCATATTTCATTGGTCGTTTGGTTTTGTTTGTTTAGTTTATTAACACTTGGATATACAAATTAAATGAGTATGCTTCCCTATTAGGGCATTTCAAATGTGGAGTGTTGAAGTAAACTACTTACATTACTTAATGATGGGGCATTTTATAGCCATTCCTTATAATTTTTAATGAAATCGAGATCGATAATATTCTGAGAACAGTTCAGAGAGTAGTTTGCATATACCTGCATATCTTTCATATATTTTCATCCATAAAATAGATTTTTATGATGAAATTGGCTGAATGGAATATTCTTTTTCCATGTCATTATATTCTATCTAAATAATGATTTATCTCCTGATATAAAGTACCTCATAACCACCAAACCTTCTGTGTCTCCTATAAATATGTCAGCTGTTCTCAATGTCAACTGTGTAGCCAGACAACGTGAGAACTGGAGGAGATAGTCAAAAATTCTCTTTTTTAGATGCAACTTGAGATATTCTGATTTAATTTTGGGGAGAGATGCAGACAGCCACATTTGAGAACCACTAGTTTTTATGCAAGGAGGGAGGAGGACCCCAACAGTCTCCCAGTTGTCATCTAATTTATAAACATCCTCCCTGTTGGTCCGTTTCTTATATGTTACCCTCGTGCGACTCCTTTTCACCTCTTGTCAGACTTACAAAATACTGAAACCGGCCTGTGTGCTCATAACTCTCAGCTTGCCCTGCTCATTATTACTGCTTTACTGTTTCCTTATACAATTTCTTATCATGTTACTCAGCTCTGAAGACTTGTGGCGGGCGGCCCCCTGGCCACAAGCTCTGAGTTGTGGTTTAGTGAGCAGGATATTTCCTAGAACAGCTTATAGGATCTGCCCCTGGGGAGGGTGGGGGAGAGGGCACAGTGGGAGGGAAATCGAGATGCCACACAGGCCCAATGGTATCCTTTGCCCAGGGAGCCCTGGATCTAGAATGGCCTTAAAGAGTTATCTCCTACTGTGCTGAGGTGGTCGGACCTTTTATCCCAGCACGGAGCAATTACTGTTCTTGGGAAAGGAGTGGCCCAGTAGCTGAGGCCGTCCTGGGAAGGACTGATGGCTGGAGGGTTTGCGTCCACAGCCCTCCTCAAAAGCCTTCCATTGAAGGGGCCCTGGGTGGCTCATCCCATTGGCGACCAGCGCTCCCAATGACTCCCTTCACTGAAGGCTGTAATTCAAGCCCAGAGTTCACAGTGCAAATAAACACCCTTCCAGGGTCACGTCTCCAAAGCTCTATTTGTAAAGCTTTTGCTGACAGCATGTCGAGTTGCTTCCACGTGACATTTCTCCCATGTGGCGTACACTTTTTCATCTCTGTGATTTCCACATTACTGCCCCAAACTGTTGTTAAGACTTCCTAGGCATTCACTCCTTTACCTCAAAAATCTCGTCATTCAAAGTTGAGCTCGTATGACCGCATGTCTGAATTTCTTCCTGATATTCACAGCTCAAAACAGTTCCCCTTACTGTTTTGCCGGTTCAAACCTCTCCGAGTCTCAGTATAATAAGGGTGATAGTTACTATTACTAGGCCTGTTTTTCCGCTGTTCCTAGGCCACTGCAGTTTAACCGGGGTCGTCTGTTTTCCAAGCACGACCCCAAGTGCGGGTCAGTTCCTACTGTTGACAGCAGTTATTGTTTTATTTCCCTGCCTGACATCACTCAGTGTTCTGTCAGATCCAGTCCAATGCTTAGCTTACAGGAACCAGCCAGCAGTAGTTTTCTGAATGACTGTATGAATGAACACTCTCCAATCTGGACAAATAAGGGTCGCAATATGGACTTCTCTCTTTTTCTGCTACTGGTCTGGGAGATGATAATCTTTGAGGACTGAGAAGTGCTTATGGAGAAGCACTAAGTAGGAGTAATTGGGTGTTGCATCTTCAGTCTGTAATTTCCCAAAGCATCGTAGGCTTTTATCACAGTCTTGATGATACAGTGCTGCTCATAGAGTAAAATCTGTAAGCACCTAAATGGGTCCCCCCTTTGTCAATGGGAAGCAAGTAGGGTCCCACCTGCAGGTGCATTTTTCTTGCTGTGATCGCGTTTTCCCCAAGACCATGACAGAAGGTTGCAGAGAGAGAATATGAATGTGGAAACAGGAGTAATTTAATTGTGGAACACAGACCTATCAAGTTTAATTAGTTGAAAAAATAATTTCCAATTTTAATATTAAGATCCTACTGGTCTGGCTTGGGGGATCTTTTCAGCTTCCTTGAAGGAGCAAATGAGAGCTTGGTTTCTTGAGAACAAAGATCACATTTTATTTGAGGAAGACTATTTCACTCTTCTTTGCTCTTGAACTTGTAAACTCTCCTGTTTGTCCTCCAAGAAAGCTTAGAACGTGCTAGGTAAGATGCTAAGGTTATTTAGTCATGAAGAAGCTTGGGGAGTGGGGGGTTTAGAGCAAGAATGAGCTGGAAGAGGGATATGTTCTCAACTAGCATTGGTAAGTTTGTTTTATACAGTGAAGTGAAAAACAGTGTGGATCAATTATGCAGGGATAATTTTATTGTAGCAATAAGCATATTCAAGTTTAGACCATTGTAAAATGCATTAAAGAGCTTATTTTTATGTGGGGGAAAAACTCATTATTTGTCAAGGTGCCTAAGTACAAAAATATATTTAAAATCTCCTTTGACCTTATGTGATTTTCCTTCCTGTTCACAAGGAAGAGATGGCTTTGCCTCAACTGGCATTGTTTTGAATTCTCCCTTTGAAAAGATCCTTTCTTTTACTTTGATTTAATCAAATAAGGTGCTGACCATTTTCTTAATAGAGCAGGAACTCCCTGCAAACAATAGATCAATGGAGCAGCATGAATCTACCTTTATTATTTAATGAATCCTTGGGGGTGGGGGTGGCAAAACCCTAAATTTAATTTAATCAGTTTCCCAGAGCATGATTTAGTATTGCCCTTTAATTTAACAGAACTATTTTTAAAATTTTCTTTAAAAAGATCATTTCCTGTTGTGTTTTTAAGCAGTCAAAATATCAGCAATTAACAGCATCCCCTATTTTTTTTTTTTAACAGTGTCACTATTTAAAATAGCTACAATTAATGTATCATTAGGAAAGGAAAAACAACGTGAGGGCTTGCACAGGGCCAAATCACACCCCAGCTTAGGTTTTAAGCTACAAGTAATTAACACAGGCATGTGGGGCTCTCACATGTCTGTAATTACAACCTCGCCTTTCTCAGCAACCCCTCACTGCTGGTTGGGGGAGCCATTGTGAATATCGCAATACTGTGAATTAGGGAGCACTTAAGTTCAATGCCTTAGGTATTGTATCCCTTGTGTTGTAAAACTGTGTCCACAATGGCAGTTTTGTTTCATTATTCAAAATTACATGTCAGGTAACTTCAAATGTGATTTACTGAAATACTTATTAGAAGACTGAGTGTAATGCTGGGTTTTTTTTTCAAGATGGCCATACTAACTTTTACTATTTTGTGTATCATACTAAGTAAAAAATAATATTAGAACATGAGTAGATGATTTAAAATTGACAAAGTGCTAAAAATCTTGTAGAATTGCCTTGAAATGGGGTAAGATGAAGTTCTGTGAGTAAGGAACACTCACACACACACACACACACACACACACACACACACACACACCGTATGTGTATCTAGTATCTATCTGTCTATCTATCTATCTATCTATCTATCTATCTATCTATCTATCTATCTATCTATCTATCATCCACCCATCCATCCATCCATCCATCCATCCATCCATCCATCCATCCATCTATCATCTATCTATCTAACTTATAGCCACAAAAGACGCCTTAATGTGAACATACTTCACTCTGTGCTCTTCCTTCTGGCTTTTTAAGACGGTCTTGTCTCTTACATTCCCACAAGGCCCTTCCTTTTTCTCCGTGATTCTACAGTTCGTCTCCTGTTAGCTACACATATATTTTTACTTTGACAAGAATGGTGCTACATTCATTCCATTCTACAGTGATATTTATATTTTCCATATTTTATCTATACACTGATTCTCAATATGGAAACCCAATTCACAGTTTTTGCATTATAATGTCTCAAGTTGACGCAATTAAAAATATGGTACTTAGAGCCCTAAATAAAAGAACTGAAATGTTAATCATTGAAAATCGAGGAGGGGGAGGCTTCAAGCAAGTGAAGTACCAAGTTTGTAACATAATTAATAAATATTTCATGAAATTGATTTTGAACAAAAGAAGAGGTGTGGGTTCAAACATAAACAGAAGTTTGAAAGCAATAGTGGGTCTTGGTGCTTGGTGCTTGGAAGTGGAACCGGGATAAGGAATGGACCGAGTGCATACTGCGTTTCTTGATAAGCCCTTTAATGCAGTTTTGCATTTTACCAGTTGCATGTTTATTTGCTTTTTTTTCTTCCTGCATAAAACAACCAATGGCAGCTTAGATGACAGGATGGAGAGGCAACTCCATAGAAAGTTGTGTTTATGTCTCCGACACATTTCAGACTTCTCTTTGTATTCCACGACTCGTGTACTTTTGGTGCTGGCCCTAAGGGCACATTTGGTCCCTGCACATTAGTCACATCTGTGGGAGAGTCAGCCTTCAGTCCTTGCTACACCAAAAGTGCTTGCAGTAGCTCAGTTAAACGTGGAAACAACTGAAAACCACTGTCATCTATAATTCCAAACTCAAATTCCATTTTCTCTAATCACCTTTCCTGTAGCCAAATTCTAAAAATGCCCACAGAGGCTCGAGAAGTGTGGAGAAGGGATGTCAGAGTGGAGGGAGACAGGAATCTCAACCTGGCAAAGCTCATCTGTCTTATTTTTGTAAAATTGATGGAAACATATGGGCACATTAGCAAGTTGCTAGAATCTGCCCCAGGGGGACTTGGAAGGAACCCTGCAAGTGAGACCCCCTGACGTTTTAGTGTCATTTGCTTCATGGTGACTCCACCTTTGTGTACCAATGACAAGAATTTGTGATCATGGCAGGAAATGAAATACAAAGAAAACTCCTCGATTCAAACAGATTTCTACTTTCAGGAAAAGCAAAAGAAAACCTTTTGAACAATGTCTGGCTTTGCCTAACAAATAGTCACCACACAGAAACATGATGTCTTCTCTCTGTCATATGTCCACATAAATTACCATGGACAGTTCAATTTTGGCTACTGACTTTCTTATATATATTCTGAAATTTCTTCAAACATTATTCCCTGATATTCTAAATTAAGTTCACAAATTTGGATTTTCATGCATTAGGCTCAAAAATTCATTTCAACTCATTATTGTTCTTGTCAGCTAATAATTTAGCTTAAGTGATGTCTCCAACTTTGTTAAGCAGATTATGAAATTACATACAAAGTTTACTGCAGTAACTTTCAAAATGTGCCAAATTAAAGAAAACATGTGCCCTAGGGACATCACCCAAGTGGAGTTGTTGGTGGTGGTAGGGGTTTTCTGGGACTTGGGACGTCTGAGCAGGTAGGGATCCTGTCAGCTGCCACTAGAGCCATTCAGGGATTACCTTCTCTCTGGACTGGAGTTTCAGGCACAAAACTTCAGAAGTAGATTCAATCTTCTGTAATATGACACCTATAATCTTGTATTTATTGTATACTTGCCGACTCAGGTTTCAAAATGTAATGTAGGTGTGGCATCGTTGCAGATGCCTTTGCTCTGGCAGCCCTGTACCGCACATTGGTTGACGAAGCACTGGCCTAGCGTGAGCTCTCTGAATGGCTGTGTGCCTTAGAGCATGTTCACTTCACCTCTCTGGCCTTCAGTTCCTCATCTTCAAAACAAAGGACTAAAAATAAAGGGTTTGAAGGCCTCACATCCAATTCTGATATTCTAGTTCTGACCTTTGGCCAATCTCTTGTGCTTGAATAATGTGGAAATGGCATCTTCTTTCCATGAGGAGTCAAAGAAGAATTAAGGAAAGAGGATGGGTTTTATTTCACATTCTGGGTAACTGCTTCGTTGAACACATTTCCTCACTGATAGAACGCTGTTGATGACGTGCTATCCATATGCCTACTGGGGTGGTTAAATAAAGTTATGGTGGAATGTGCCCAACAAGACGTCTTGTACCTTTGTTAAATTATTAGTTGTCATCATCATCATCATCATCATCATCATCATATCAATCAACTTAAGAATTACATGCCTTTGTTCTCTGGTACAAATACAGCTGGGAGAGCTGCAGATCTTAATGTGTCAGCAATAGAAGACAAAGCCTTTGCCGGAGCAGCTGGGCAGCCATAAGTGCAGATGTCTTTATGCACGTCTGTCTACTCATCCTTGAGAATGCAAATAAAGATAAACGAAAACCACTTTCTTCCTAGGCCCAAGGAGCTAACTCGTCTGTGGAAATGAACTTCCATTCTCTCTGACAATTAGTTTCACTCTAAAATATGGTAATTCTTTGAAGTCGCACCATGAGAGGAAATATGACATGCTCCGCGTTAAGCAAAGGAAATATATGGGGCTGCCGGAGACATTAATCTCGTTTGCTCTGCACCTGATTTTTCAGCGTTAGAATATTGCAGCAAAGCTCTGTGCTAAATCTCATGCAATTTAGCTCAGCAAAGTAGATTAGTTAGAGCCAATGCCGAGCTCTACCTTATAACTTTCTTTCAGTGAAAGTGATATTCAGATATATAGTGTCGGTCCAGGAGTAGAATCTGAGATGTTCTGCTTTTTCAGTTTTAACAATATTAGATGTGAATAAAGGCAGCTAAACAGGTACCTGAGGCCTGGATGCTCTGTCCTCAAACATGCGAATCTGAAATAACTTGTATAAAGTCAGTGCCTTTTTTCAAAAGAGAAATCTATTGAAAGGGCTCACGAATATAGGTTGGCTATAAAGGTGAGAGGATTGTTATGTATGTCTACTTAGCTCTGCAAAAATTGTCTTTTATCTTCTTTCAAGGACACAGACTTAATCGACTATCATTGTATTAAACAGGGTGGTTCCATATTAGCCCAGAGGAACTTGAATGAATTCACAGCTAACAGTTTTAGTGGAACGTTTTGCTGATTACAGCTGATCTTCCCCCCCCCCTCATCTGCCTCACGTCCCTTTAGGACTATACTGGCTTGAATAGCTTCTGCCCCAATCACGTGTCCCCTGGAACCTCAGAACGTGACCTTATTTGAAAGTAATCTTCACAGATGTAATTGGTTAAGTGAAGACGAGGTCATACTGGGGTAGGGCGGGCCCTAAATCCAGTGACTGGTGTCCTGATAAGAAGGACATGGAAGACATAGAGATGCACATGCAGAGGAAAGGTGGCCATGTGAAGACGAAGGAGGCAGAGATGGGAAGGATTCACCCCCAAGCCCCAAGGGGCACCAAGGTTTGCCAGCAATCACCAGAAGCTACAATGAGGCAAGGAAGAATTACTCCCGAGAGCCTTGGAGGGGAGTGTGGCTCTTCTGCTACCTTCATTTCTGGCTTCAGAACTTTGGTCTCCAGACCTTGGAGAGAACCATTTTCTGCTGTTTTAAGCCACCCAGTTTGGTACTTTATTGTGACAGCCGTAGGAAACTGACACAAGTGCTATGGTCATAGACTCCCAGTAGAACTTCTGGCTCTGAACCTCTGAGTCTGGATCTCTCCAAACCACTGACTTCAGATCTGACAGCCTGTGTTTGTATATGAGTTCCCCCAAAAGAGTTAGAACAGTGTATACATCCTTCTCCCTGCAATATCTGGCAGCACATTCATCTTTGCATCCCAGTATCAGTGCTTGGTGTTTGGGGCACCACTTCCTTCGCCACTGCTGCAATGACCAAGCCTGCACAGACGTCGGCCATCTTTGCTTAGAGGCACCCCGAAGCCCCTCACCTCAGACCTGCACCATATCTCTCCTCACTTCCTCCCAGAGCCTCTGTGACTCCCACTGTGGACACTCTGTGCTGGAGAGTCCACACCTGTGGGGCATGTCTGGCTAAAGAGCAATGGAGTCGATGGAGGAGTGCGTTCCCTACTGTGCCCCAGGAGGACAACTCCTAGGTACATCTCATAAAGCTCTGCAGTGGGTTCTGAGCACAGAGGACCAGCTGCCCCCAAAGAGTAGAAAGTTGGATAACACAAGATTTTGTTGGCATGCCCTACATTCTGGCTTTCTTCCATCCCTCACAATGATACCAAAATAAGCAACCCACACAAATGCCTCAAATTCTGTTCTGTGAGGGAATCCAGGATGATAATTGGTACTTGAATTAGAGTAATTATGACTTCATAGGTCTAGTAAGTAGGAGTCTATAGCTGGATCATTCTCTAGTCAGAAGTCAAAAAGACCCCATTGCTGGAATTAAGTAGAGTGGTGAGAACCCCTAGCATGGACCTGCATCACTGCTGCCAAGTCTCTCACCTGTGAGGGCTGAGAAGAGATTCGAGTAGCAAGTGAAGAGTTAAGTATATATTAGGTGTGGCATGAGAACAGTATATGGGAAAGGGATACTAATAATTTTAAGAATTTTGAAATTGATTGGTTAACTCTTTGGAAGTCTTGGGATAAAATGTCCCAGGTCTACCGACGAACAACTCAGGGGTTCTTTGAAAGCCGGAAGTCCTCTATGGCCATGTTTTAAAAGGACCTTCATTTCCTACAGCTCCTGAGAAGACCACACTAACAACCATGCCCAGGATTTAATTGGATTGATTTCAGAACTACAAAAGAGGTAGACCTCCCAGCCTCAGGATAGTTGGGACCTGATAGTAAAAAAGTGGAATGACGAGACCTGGAATGGAGAAATTTGGGAACAGAAGACTGAGAATCTTGAACCCACATTCCCTTGAATCTTCCAAGAGTCAAAATCAGCCTCTTCCAGAGGATAGCAGCCTCCTCTTATTTGGAGATATCAAGTGAGGAAAGTGTCTGTAAGATGAAACTCATTTTTTTAAAGAGATACCTTGCCACTGCCCGTTGTCTATAAGCCTAAAACCAATGTCAGATCTCAGCCCAAATGGAGAAATGCTGTTGTAGCTCTGGGAGGGAAGAGCCCACACATGAAAATTAGTACAGGCCTCCACCAGTACATGCCAGTGGAGCTGTGAAAACACATCTGGAGGAACATATTGAAGGTTTTGGACAGGTACTGGATGTGAAAGCTGGATAGAGGAGAAATTTTCAACTTGGGGGCCCTCATCCATGACTCAGAAATAAATGTCTTGGCTGGAACCCATGGAGCTGATCCTAACACTCTAATGGAATATAGCAGGCCACAGCAAATGAGCTGGCGAGTCCATATTATTGAGTAAATATTGGCGATGGCATAATATTGAGGAAGGGGTCAGGAGGCTACAGGAGACAGCAGTGTTAGAATGGACTCATTAGGTGAGACAAGATGCTCTACTGGATGCTCCGCGTGTGAGGAGAACCCACAGCTCAGTGGGGACTATCGTTTTCAGGCAGAGATTGATGGCAGGATACGACGACATGGAGCTCCAGAAGGAAATGGCAGAAGCCAAACAGTTGCACCTGAGTGCCAGAGGCAAAGGAAATAATGACCATACCAAACAGCAATCGGGATCTGTGGGGGAGGCTAATAGACCAGTGAGTAGGAAGGGCCAAATAAGATGTTGCTTCTCTTATAAACACACATGGAGTTTCTGTGAGGAGAGAGAGAGGGGGGGGGGGAGGGAGAGAGAGAGAGTTGGTGACATTGTAGTCCTCACTTCATCTTCACACTGAAGTCAATTCATAGACACAAAGCCCATTGCCCGTTGTTTAAAAGGGAGGACAAATCTCCTTAAGGAAATACTCTGCAACCTTCACAAGTAAAAATGACAAGCATCCCCGTACTTACCAAAGATGCTTTCGACCATTTATCAGGGTAACTGTGCACGAGTAGACTAGGTCACACAAAGAACTGACACTGATACCAGTTACTCAAAATGCCACCGTGGTCCTCAGATTAGATTGGGATCGAAAGCAGACCAGGTGGACACTTGACTTGCAGCCCAAGTCCGTGTCACAGCGATCCAAAGTCCGTAGACCTGGTTATATACATATTATTGTAGAGTATAAGGGGAATAGATACACATAATAGCTGGTATAACCCTCACAGTGGTTCTTTGACCTGTGGAGTAAAGATTAAGATAAGAAGGGCCAAGAAGAATCTGCTGAAACATCCTTACCCCTTCAAGCCATGAGAGTAACTCAGAAGAAATAGCATATCCTGGGAGGAAGGTTAGGGAACAGGCACGTGGATGTGCCTGTGAAGCTCATTACAAAGTCGCAGGTCTGTGTGTCTCGCGTTAATGTCCTACAGAGAGCATTCGCCATGATGAGACCCTCCTCAATTTCATGGACAGGATGATGCCTCTTAAGGAGCCAGGAACAGAGAAGCCAGAGAGGGAGAGTTAAAAGCCATCTATGGACCTGCCCTCATGGGCACTGTCTCATTAAGCCTGATCCAACAACTGCTCAGTATTCAGCCTGTCACAAGTAGAGACCAGCGTTGAATCTCTGTTTGGCATCGTCCCTTAAGATGACTGAATAGACATTAAATCCTTTACCCTGGAGGCAGCAATGATTTTTTTTCCTAACCTAGAAATGACACTTACCAGAGATACGGGTTTGCCTACTTGCCCATGGGGTAACTTCTACAAGAGCCATCATGCAGAATGCTAAATTTAAAGACATGATATCTTGGTCAACATTTCTTCAGCTCAAGAGACCCATGTTATAGAGCTGAAACCATGGGACTTACTTAATTGTAGAGTATACTCCAAGGCTGCTGGCCCAATATAATGAGGACTCGCCTGCCAACACCTTAATGAAGGCACCTACTGGTAGAAATCTGATGATGTGGGGCAGTGCTACCCTCTGAGCTGTGACATTCATATTGAGTCAGCGACCACTGTGGCATGGCTCTATGGCATATGGTATGTGGCATTCTGCCTCATTAGGTTGAATGTACCTGTCAGAGAATCACAGGATGGTAGTAGAGTTGGTCTCTCATAACGATTCCCAGTGATGTATTTGCAGAATCTGAACGTTCCATTCCTTCAAATTTAGGCTGTCCTAGTCCTAAAGGGAAATTCTTCCACAGGATATCCAGTGATTCCTGGGTCAGGGGAATCCAGGGTTCCACAGGTTTGATGCTACCCCCTGGTAAAGTGGGGCTCCTGAGGTCAGCAGGCCAGCAAACAAAGTTAGAAGTTACTGTATCAATGGGCATTATGTACCCTGTTTACTGTGAGGATTCAGGATGGATGCTCCACAACGGTGCCAAAGAGAACCCAGGGTATCTACTGACAGTTTCCTTCCAGGCCAATGAACAAGGCATGTGGGAAACTGCTGCAACAATGGCCCATCTAATAATAATAATAATAATAATAATAATAATAATAATAATAATAATTAGGGGCTCAAAACTCTTGGAGTAGGTCTAGCAAGCAACTGAGACCAGGTGAAGTGCTGACTAGGGGTGAGGAAATAGTGGTGGTGAAGGAATATTCATTTTGTCACTGAGACAATCTGGTGACAGTGGGAACTGTACAGGTATCTTATTCTTCTAATGCTCCTGCGTTAAGCCCAAAGAGCTCGTGTCTAGCTGCCACCTTGGTCCAGCAGCAGAATCCACTATGAATTTGGCTTCCTAATACAAGCTCTCTTAGCATTATCGTTCAGGAAGTTCATTGGGGAGTGCCTTGGAGATCAGTGATATAGAATTGGACAGAGGAAGGCTGAACCTTAATGAAATCTCTACAGAATCCTCAGTAGACCCCTCGGGTCACTCTGGAGGAGGATGGTTGGTCAGAGTTCTTCCAAATTTGGCCAAGGAATGTGAGTCACTGGGTGGACATGAATGTATCTGGGATGCCCCACATGAGGGGCTGTGACACTGGGCAAGGTCATTCTCTTCAGCTGAAGGCAAGTCCCAGAGAAGGACTCAGCTGAGACCTATCATCTCTCAACTCTTTTAGAAGCTGGAAAAATGGGTGTGTCGGTTAAGAAGGTGGGCGAGGGCACCACGCCACTACCCTGACTGCACACAAGAATATTGAGAACTGAAGAGAATTGCTGGAACCCAAAGGAGACAAAAGTCAGCCCCAACTCTCAACGTACACAGTGTAGAAATGTCTGGACAACAGATCCCAGAGTGAAGGAGAGAGACCCCAGAGGGGGCTTTCTGACACTAATCCTGACAGGCTGCTTATACAGGTGCGACCTTGGGCAAGTGCCTTCAGCCATCTGTGCGAAAAGTTTATTTTTTCGTTGTTTGTTTTAATCTGTAAAATGGAGGTTATGATTGTGCCAACCTCATAGTTATTGTGAAGATAAAAAGAATTACTATTTGTAAAGCACTTGTCATATAGTAAGCTCTACAGAGGATTTGTGGATTAATGAAATGGCCCCTGCCATAGCTCTTGTCAAACATTAGAATTAAGGCACAAGTAGAAGCATTCACATTAGCAGATATCGTGTCACAGGTTAGGAAATATTAGATTATGGAGAAAAGAGATTTTTTTTTTAAGGAGAGAAGTAGTTAAGCAAATTGTGGACAAACCACTTCAGATCTACATGATAATTAAGGAATTATAATAAATATATAAATTGTTTTAAGATATATATACAACTATACTTAAATGTATATTTTATATATATGTATGTGTATATATATATATATATATATATATATATATATATATATATAAGTCCATGTATAATTATAATATATATTTATAATAAATATGAAAACATAAAGAGTGCTTAGGGAAATATCTTTTTTCACCAAAAAGAAATAACACTAATTTTCTAACATGTGCCTATAACAATATAGATGCACAGATTTAAAGAAAAGATGTTTCTATCTTATCCAACAAAATTTACGACAAAAAAGAAAAATAATTTAGGAAAATCTGCCATAGATTTTAGAGATACATTCAGAAAGTCTGCTACCATGTTTCCCCGAAAATAAGATCTAACCGGGCCATCAGCTCTAATGTATCTTTAGGAGCAAAAATTAGTGTTGTATTATATTATATTATATTATATTATATTATATTATATTATATTATATTATATTATATTATATTATATTATATTATATTATATTATATTAATTATATTACATTACATTACATTACATTATATTATATTATATTACATTAATTTTTGCTTCAAAAGACGCATTAGAGCTGATGGTCTGGCTAGGTCTTATTTTCGGGGAAACAAGGTATGTCTTGAAACGTTTCTCCTGTTTGTTTGTGGATTAAAGAGTTCAAGTACAAATATAGCAGCAACTGTTTTTGCTGAGCACACTCGGAGTCAAAGGCATGTTCATTACTTTCTCAGGCTGCAGCCCACAGCTTCTCTCCCTTTCATTTCCCTCCATGAACTGGGCTCTCTCGGGTATGAGGGCTGTGAGGTATTGGTGGCTTCAGCCTCCACAGGCTTTTCTCATTACTGAATTCCCCAATAGCTATTTCTCTGCCTTGTAATTGGATGGCACTCTTAGGAGCAAGTGTCCAGGGCACAGGGTGTCACAGAACTGGGTGCATTCTAGACAAGATGAGGAGATGATGATATCTGGTAAAAGCAGAAGATCACGCGCAAATATATTCCCCAAGGTGAGGGGAACAATCGATAGCTGAGACGGGGAAAGGTGGCCTCGTGTGTGTCTATGAGGAAAGAACTGAGCTCTTTCCTGCTAAGCCTGAGTGACCTGTGGCACTTAATTAGGAAATGCAGTCCATAGCTCCTTTCCAGGGGGTAATTGCAGCCCCGTGCCAGACAACCCAGGTCTCCCAACCTCCAAACTTCTCACACACACACACACACACACACACACACACACACATCTCTTTGTGTGTGAATACTCTTCATTATTCGGCATTGATGCCTATTCAAGTATTCAAACACTGAATGGGTTATTAGTTTTTAGAAATTAATGATAATGTCAAGTGATGAGGATCAGTGATTTCTGAACACAATGTGTTTTCATTAAACATTCTGGACAACATTGCCTCCAGGAATCTACCCTGACACATAATGACTGAGGTGTGGTAAAAACCATGGCTGGTTCCCGGCTGGAGGAAGGTTAAACGCGGTGACCGTTTATATCCGTTGATTCACTAAACACACATGTAAAGGTTGTCCGAGGTCGCAGGCATTCTTTGGGTGGAGAGCCAGCAAAGGTGCCCAGGTCCTTGCCGTCCACAGGGAAAGGCAAGGCCAAGCAGAGTGAGTACAGGGCTGCGGGGGCATCATGCTCCTGGCCGTGTGGGCGGAGCCGGGGGAGAGAGCTGCCTGGTGTCCACGCGTTGATTGTAAGAGCACGTCCAAATGTGTGCACCGTGCTCTTAAGATGATCGTTTCTACCCATAGGATGTTCATTACAAGAGGGGCTCAAATAGAAGACAAACAGATGAGAACAGATGGCAAGCATAAAATGTTAGCCAAGTGACCTTTGGTAGAAGACAGAGAAAAGGTTCCCTTGTCAAGGGGCATAATACAGGATAATTCCTCAGGCTGAAGTCATGTTTCGGTCATAATGATCACGTCTTATGCTGTGTACCTCGGTGAAACAGTATTATAATTAGTATAATGTATGATGAACTTTGGTAGTTTAGTTTGTCTGAAGTATAGTACGTCATAAGAGTCTCTTCAATTCCAAAAGTGCACCCACAGTAATACATTTACAGAATATGGAAGTTTTTAGGTTCTATCAAATTACATAAAGATAAAATATGTGTAACATCAAATCACATCAAAATTTCTCTTTATTGTGGTAAAAACACATCTAAAACTTACCCTCACAGTCACTTTCAAGTATGTTGTAGTGCTGAGCATATTTCCATTGTTGTAAACAGATGTCCATGTATTTTTCATCTTGTACAACTGAAACTTCATGTCTATAAACAAAAACTCTCTGTCCCCGCCACCCCTGGGACCCCCATTCTGCTTTCTAGAACTATAATTTTAACCATGTTGGTTACCTCATCGAAGTGGAATCATAGAGTGTCTGTCCTTCTGTGACTGGCTTGTCTCACTGAGCAGAATGTCCCTATGGTTCATCCATGTTGTAGCACGTGACAAGATTCCCTTCCTTTTTTAAATGTTTGTTTATTTATTTGTTTACTTATTTTTAAATTTTATGGTTCAATTACAGTTGACAGGCAATATTATATCAGTTCCAGGTATACAACACTGTGATTAGACGTTTACGTACCTTACGATGTGATCACTAGTATCCATAGAACTTAACTATCGGGACTGACAACTAAGGTCGCCTCTGTAGACATGGCATCCATATCACTCTGGGAAATGACTGTCAGGGAAGGCAAGGTGATAAATCAATACGTAAATATATCATTTGCTTTAGAAATTTCTTGAAAACCAATTTCTGTGAAGTGCATCTAGGTAGCTAACGCTTCTTTTGGAGCATGTATTGCTTACGTGGCCAAACGGTTCACTTTCAAGCAACAGCTTACTTCCTAAGGCTCCTTCATGACCCTTCCCTGGGTATGTCCACCAACCCTGAACTATTCCATCACGAGCTTTACCCAATGCCAGACAACACCATTCCACCATTTAAAGGCCAAAACAGCCCAAAGATCCCCCCTGAGCTCCCCCATATGAGCACTGCTAAGTCCTAACTAAGTCGTGGCCCCCTCACTGTGGGACGCTGGACACATAACTTTGCTTGTGAATGGGTTATTCTGGTGGTCCCCTGGGGAGGTGAGTCAGTACCTTTTCCTGAATCTCTGACATGTGCCTTTAATGAGTTAGACATTTCCCCCAGATCCCACCTGTCCCACATCCCAAACCCCACTCACCTTGAGAGTTTCCATGAAAAAATTTCTAATTATCGATATAAGATACAAATAATGTATAAAATCAAGAATACAATATCTGTAATTGCATCATTGCCATATATTTACTGTTCCCATTTTGGCACAGTTCCATCTATTTTTTTCCCCATTCTGTATTTACTCAATTATACTTCTGGTATGTCCTCACCTATCACGGCATCCTCTTTCACCATTTACCCGCATGCATATGCACACACGCATGTATGAGGAGGAGGCTGGATTGCTTCAGATCTGCTTTGGCCTATTGCTGTGAAGGCCTTTCACTCCAGCTCAGGGGTTGGCAAACCTCTGAAGGTCCAGGTGGTATATGACAATGTATGTCTTCACTGGCCACACAGCCCTTGTTGCAATGACTGAATTCTGCAGGTTTGGCCCAGACCAGCGCCATGAAGACTGGGGGGTCATCACCTCCAGCCCCTCCCCACTGAGTCTGGTGCTGCGGTAGATGTGAATCCACCTAGAGTGGGTGTGAGTGGCCGCCACAGGTTGTGGGGTGGGGCCTTGGCCGGAGTGTCTCAGCATCCGTCAGTGCCTGGTGCCCTAAGGCAGTGGCTCAAAGAGGAAAGAACCCAAGGGGACATCTGTACTTTCCTTTAAAACAAATGTGACACTGTATGCTTCTATTCCAAGTCTCGGTCGTTTGTCTTTAAAGGTTTCACCTTTTCCACTTCTGCCCTTCCTGTGGTTAATTCTTACGAATGGTTTCACTTCAGGTGTATTCTCATAATATCCTGATGAGTTCTGAAAGCTCTGAAAGAGTTGCCAAGGCATGGCCATATTGATGTTTCTAAGTGATTTAATGCACTGTTTTAGTTTCCCCTGGAAATGCTTGTACCCAGCCAGCTGACACTGTGGCAGTGTGGACCTCATTTGTTGTGGAGTGATACTTTTGAAAGTAAGGTCCCGGTGACCTAAGTCTCATCTTCCAGATTGTATCGCCTAGATCTCAGACCCGAGCATTATACAAACATCCAATGACGCAGGGTTGGAATGTTCTGGTCCTTCCACAGAAACACACACCCCCTCACCAAGGCCCTAATTTGTACAGAATAGATTTCCAACCTACTTCTTTTCCTAACTAACTCCACTAGAATATTAAAGAAAATCTACACACACACACACACACACACACACACACACACACACACCCCCTCTTGTTTTCTCTGCATTTTTTATGTGACGGGTTGGAAAATGAAGTAATGGTTATAAAGCTTGAAGTGGGAACAGTTTAGAACTTTGACTATGGCTCTGAGTGGAAGGTGTGATTGGCAAACCTTCTTCTAGTGGTTGGTCCAAGCCTCTCCCTGTGCAGACCAAGCATAGCCAATCTATTCTGCTGAACATGTCACTTCTTTATGAATCTGCCGTCACGTACAGGCACAGCCATGACCTAGTAGAAGTTAACTCTGATCTGAGGAAAACCAAAGAGATGACTGTTGTGCTGTCTTTGGATGTAGCATTCTCTTTAAGGTAGAAAAGACAGTATATACTAGGTTGGTACACAAGTAATTGCAGTTTAAAAGGTCAAAGATAATTGCAAAAACTGCAATTACTTGTGCACCAAGCTAATAGTATATGCACTTATGACTCAAGTGTGCGTTGACTGTTATCTTTGATAAGTAAAGGAAAAATACGAGAATATTATGAATCTAGTGAAAGTCGAAGAGCACTTCTTTCACTTTATAGTTGAAAAGGTAAAGCCATTTTAACTCCTTTGGTTTTCAGAAAAAAAGTGAATTTTTATTGTTTGAAACTGAAAGTAAATAGATAAGATATTTCCGACTATAAAATAACTGTTTATTACTATGTGTCAACTTCCCATTTACTCTTTGAGCCAATTTAAAAAAAAAAAATTTTTTTTTCCTCTGTTCTAGAAAACAAAGTTTGTGACAAAGAAAACCCAGGAGTACCTTGTCTGCTGTGATGCCCTGGGTTACTAAACTGAATATTATAAATATTTCATTTTCTTTGTAGTCACAGTGAGAGAAGAGGAAATGCTAAATTATCAGGTTAGTTGAGTAGTTCTATTTTTTTTGCCAAAGCTATTAACAATTTTTTTTAGGAATTATTAAGAATGGACATTTATTAATATTCTGAGGACTAGGAAAGTATCTCATTCAACCTCTATATTCTACAAGCAAGAAAACGGACGCTCAGAGACGTAAAGCGTTGATCAGGTCACTGGGGCTGTTCATAGGGAACAGAACCAGACCATTTTCTCTAGATTTTTCAGCCTGATGCTCGTCTTTCCACCACAAGTCCATATAAGGCTGTTTTCATTTTTCTCTTGCACGGGTTTTCAAAAATTTAGAGGTAATATAGTGTATAGAGGTCAGGTAAGTCTCCCTCACACGTGCCAAATTTCTGATTTGTACTCTGCACATCTGTTGTTTTATTGGCTGTTATACTGTATCACTTTTTGTACTCCTATGTGACAGTAATTACTCTCTCAGACTGGGTGTCATTCAGTTAATATACAACCACACCGTTTATTTAAATAATACTTCCCATGACTTGTGCGGAATCCCCATGAATATATTATAGAGAAGGCTGTTGGTAACAGAGTCAATTAACATATTGAATTAAAATAAAATGTTATTAGCATGAGTAGACACTTTATTTCAACTTAAACATATGAGTGAACATTCATACATTGTGAATATTTGGTAAATTTAAAAAAAAAATTTATTATGAGATCTGTTCTGGCTCTAGCATATTCTTTATTACCATGCCCATAAAGCCTTGATTACTGTCAGTTCTGGACCCTGTAGAGTGTATTGAGAATCTCAGCGTGCACAGCACCTCTAAATTTGTGTGATTTCCTGCGCCCCGCCCCCGCACATCTTTCACACCTGTTTATCTAATTTGGCAGCAATTAACATTTATTTTTTCCAAAGCATTCAGTTTGGATGTCATTGGAAAACCTTTGTTTACATCTATATTTCATAAGTTTCCCTAATACTCAGTACAAATAAGCAATTCCAGTAATGATCCTAACTGTCATAACATATTTGGGGAGAAAGGGAACTGATTGTTTGTATAGACACAGCGGGGAAGCAGGAAAGAGTGGGCCTGCTGGGACTCCAGAGAAAGGTGCCTGAGTGGCAGCCTCCAGGGGGCGGGCAGTGGATCTGGGGCCATCGAGGTCAGTGGTCATTGAGTGAACGTATGTTTGCTCGTAGCCCTGTGAATGTTTGACCTTCTGTTCTCGGTAGTACCTTTGTGTTATGAGAAGTGAGAAGCTGAACCTTTGCTCTGTGGTTTTGTCCTCTTCCCTACAGAAATAGCACACTCCATTCCTTTACTTGGGAAAGAACTATTTCATATTGTCCAAAACAAAAAGTATGATTGAGTTAACACTTTTTATGTCTTTTAATTTTTTAAATAGCAAAGCCGTTTCTTAAAAGGTTATGCACTATAAAATCCAATTTTCAGTAATTTATATTTATATTCCCTAATCACGCCATTCTTTTAAATTCTACTCATTTGGTATGTTTCACAATGAATGTTTCACTTGTCACAGCTTCATAATCTCCACTTACATTAAAGTCCCGAGTCATGTTTACTATTTGTTTTTACAAAATTATTTGGAACTGTAAAAATTTAGTCACTGTTTTCATCATTAATTTTGTACAGTAGTGAACCACTTTCCTGCAACTAATCAATTTTTGTGAATTAAATATCTAACACAAGATAATATAAAAGAACAGTGACATAAATTTGACAACTATACATAACTGGAAGTTACATGAAATTACATTAGCCAAAATGTAATGGAATTAAAATACATGTGATCAGAAATGGATCAACTGACAGATTTAGGATCCATAACCTACATATAACCCGTGAGTCCCTAATGATTCTTAATAAGAATGCAATGAGTTTTTACTGAAAATTATCACTAATCTTACCTTTCCAATGTATGTAGTGAGTGTATAAGGTGTGTGTGTGTGTGAGTGTGTGTGTGAGTGTGTGAGTGTGTGAGTGTGTGTGTGAGTGAGTGTGTGTGTGTGAGTGTGTGTGTGTGTGAGTGTGTGTGTGTGTGTGTGTGTGTGTGTGTGTATGAGACAGGGGATGTTGCATTCTTTACTCTTTCCAGAGTAGGGCCCAACCAGCTGGGGGCCACCCAAGTCCATGGGTCACACACTGGGGACCCTCTTGTTGGTCATCATCACAGACCCAGTCTACCTTCCTCCATGGGGAATTCTCCTTTGGAAAACTTTCTTGCCAGTGGCCCTAGGCTGATCTAGTCTAATCCATCCCAAAAGACTCACTTTCCAAGGGGAGAGCGCTTTCCTCCCTGGAGCTCCTGGATCCCTCTGCAAACTCACCCATTTGCGCCCCAGAGTTCAGCGTTGCCAAGGGTCACGGAGAAAGGTCACCCAGGGTCCAGTGTGCCACTCGCTCTTGTGCTTACAAAACCAGCATGCATTTCCCAGGGAGCCTTGCTCTAATAAAGAAAATCTGCTTCTGTTGTCTTACTTTCTTCTTCAGACAACTGTTTGGTCTCAACCGTCACTCCCTTGCAGTTGTGTAGATAAAGGTGCTGTTTACACACACATACACAGTCACACACACACGGCCTTGATAACATAGGACACATGACGAGGGTGCAGGCTCAATTTCAGTTTTGAAAACGTGCCATTCATCTGCTTTGACAGACTGAAAAGAGGAGCATAGCACAGATTGAAGGTGACCTCTTGTCACTGAGCAAATTTAAAGATCGAGCAAGGCTAATAAGAGCCACGAGCTTTTACCAGTGTATCTCATCACAGCAAGGGTCTGCAGAGCGTACCTGTAATTCAAATAATTCATGACATGCCTCATAGTGAAGTGGATGTGGAGATGGTGAAAAATGTCGTTTCTAAGGGCATTTGAAAAACACTGGCAATGTGAGTGTCATGTAACCTAAATACAATTACCCAAGTTAAATTAGAAGCAGGAAGCTATTACTTCTTTTTCAGCCTTTGCAGTTCCTAAAATACTTTAGGGTGGCTCAAATATACACGTATTTATGTCTAGAGATTAACAACTAGAACTCAATTATCATAATACATTTTCTCTGACACCAGAAATGTGCAGTGGTCAGGCCGTCATTGCATTTTCTTGGTGAAATGAAAACACTTAGAAATGACATGGGAAATGTTCACAGGATACTGCCTTAGGAAAGCAATAAAAACTAGCATGACATCTCCCAGGTTTGCGTAGGCATATTATTAACTAGAAATAGCACATGGTTGGTGCCTTACGGCTTTCACCTCTGAGCTTTCGACCCTGAGAGCCAGACCTGGCTCCTGATCCTCCCTTTAATGTCCCACCCACGGAAATCTCCCTTCTGGTACCTGGAAGTAACCCCACCAGGCTGAGCTATCTCCTTTCTGCTCCCTCCTGTCTGCTGACACCCATGGACCTGCCACAGCCGGCCTGACACCTTGTCCTCCTCCATCACAGCAGGGCTGGGACCCAGTGACACTGGCAATCAGGGAATTTGAACTGCCAACGGGAGGAGCTCAGGAAGCAGGGGCGTCTTCAGCAGGAAGGAGAGGGCAGGGGCAGTCTCAGCAGCCGGGGGTTGGGACGCAGCCCTAACTGGGGACTGTCCTGACATCTGAGTGTTTGATAAAGATAGGCACATGGCAGGCATTGCTTTTATTTGGAACATTCATACCTTTGTGTGTCTTCCTCCTCCTCCTCCGTTACTGTCTGCATTTCCTCTCTCATTCTTCAGAGGTAGAGGATGTTGGTTCTGTTGGATGCCAACGTGTGCATCTACCCCGGCTGATTCCATGGTTTGCTGAGCAGTTGGATAGAAGGTCTTTTTTTTATTTTTATTTTTATTTATTATCCCCCTGGAACACAGTTTGTATGTGTTTTTTTAAAAGATTGATGAACCTGATACAAATTTAATATATACTGACAATATGATTGTGGCCTCCAGTTTCCTTCCATTGGTTAAAAAGTCTTTAGTAATATGTTAAAATGTCACGTAAGTAGGACAGTAAAGATTCTAGGATTAGAGCAGGAAGCCTTTACCTGGTCAAGGTGTAGAAATGTGTAGCTCTGAATACCAGTCTCGTCTGATCTGTGAACATCTAATCAAATATAACTGCATGGCAGTCATTTTTTTTTTAGCTTTAATTAACTCTTGATTTCCTAACTTGAGTATTTTTTTTTTGTCGTCAATATTTCTTAACTGGACAACACCAATAGCTTTCTCCTGCAAAGCTCTTTGATCTTTTCTAGGTAAATGCTTTGTTTAAATTCATTACAGCAGTTATGGGTTTGGCTTAGAAATTCAGTGACTGATGACTTGACCTTAAGTGATCACAACTCTAGTAGAATAAAGAGATAAAAGCAAAATCTAAGGCGGGACCATGTGGATATGCAACTGGCCCTGAATGTCCAGAGAATCTAAATGGTAAAGTCAGACAGGCGACTGCCATCAGTACTGGTCCATGATCCAGAAATAATGAAATCGGGTGGGAATCCTAAGAATACGTCTGATTTAAGGAGTGGTCCTTGAATAAGCTTATTCTTACCCCAAGCTATGTCTTTTAGGATTTTATTTTTCTTGTTTTTGTGGAGACTGATGAATTCTATTGAAAGACTTCAGGACTCTCCATGACTGCAATTAGATTCTATCTTACATGCGTTGGTCATTGAATTAACCATTTCGATGAACATATTTTGAAAACCTATATTTGGGGTATATATGTAAAAAAGGAATCATGGGGAATAGAAAAATTTTAGGAACCTACTTGCTCCAAATGATTGTTTCCAGGGTGCAGACACCTTCAGTTCTGTGTATGTTACAGACAGTAAATAAAACATGCAGAATGCTAAGAGATGCGTGACAGCTGCCCACAAGGTCTGCAGGCAGGTCCCGTCAATCAGTGTTAGCTTTGATCCGTCTACAGCAGGAGCAGGGAACAAAGGCCAGATTCCTCTGTCTGTTGTAAGAGGAGGGAGAGAGACATGTTTGCATGCATTTACATCTGCAGTTCATTCCATGGCATTGTCTACAAGACAACTAACCACTGGCTCTGCCACTCTGAGAGTGCCCTGTTACCCTCCGACTACTGAGAGAACCACGTTCTCATATAGGTGGAATTCACCCACTGTTAGTTTGAGCCTTGCTTTCCTTCCTTCCTTCCTTCCTTCCTTCCTTCCTTCCTTCCTTCCTTCCTTCCTTCCTTCCTTCCTTCCTCCCTCCCTCCCTCCCTCCCTCCCTCCCTCCCTCCTTCCCTCCCTCTCTCTCTTTCTTTCTCTCTTTTTTTCTTTCTTTCTTTCTTCGATGTCCTGTTTTTCCATCTTCTTTTCTAGTGACTCACTGAGGAGACAAATACACCTGTATTTTGTAGTTTATGTCAATTCACCTTGGGTGCACTAAGCTTTCCTATACACAGTAGCACGTACTTACCTTTGGGGCTTATAAGGCTTCCCTGAGGCTGTTCACATCCTTAATATGAATCCAGTGTTTTCACAAGTACTCCAAAGATTGCGTTTCCAATATAGGAGGAAAAGTGATCCAAAGGACTAGAACACACATTTAGAGTAACTACAAATTACTTTCTTCTTTCTCAGAAGTAACTTTCGTGGATTAACTTCATGGTGCAACTCTGTGTCTGGCGCAGTTTATCTTGCACAATAACATTCCAACAGTAGGTGATTTGAATGCTCTCGAATAAGCAGCATCCGATTTCCCTCAGTGCCTGGCTTTCCATGCAGGCTTATCAGCACTAAGTTGGGAATACATAAAGCATGCTGTTAGGAAGAGTCTCTTGGAGGCTTCTGCTTAAGCTAATTTATTTAAATCCATACATGGGGACAGTGCAGATCTTAAGATTTAAGGGGCCTTAGAAAGGTCTAGATGTGAGACTATCCCTTTTATTTAAGAGCCAGCTAGTGCTGACGTGATTTTTTTTGTTGACTTTTTCTGTGTCTGAGAACGTATTTGTCACTTCATGGCAACTGCAATCTCCATTATCATCCTATGTTGCTTTAACCATGCTGGGCGTGTGAAAACAAAGCAACATGACTCTTAGTCTTAGAGTTCAAGCTCTGTTTTTACATCGAGATTACCACATTGAGGAATTTAGGTTTTTGTTGGTTCTCTTTAGTTTCTCCATTGGAACCTAGGAAGTTGAGTCAGTAATGCCCATGGTGAACAATGAGATGCTACTTTATGACCTGTGCCACTGAAATGTGCACGCGGGTCATTGTTCTTTATAAAAGCTACATGGGATACAGTGGGGACCATGAGGGATGAAGGGTGGAAGGTTCCTGTGATGATGGGAAGGGCTGTGCGGTGTAGGGGCCCAGCTTGCCTTGCAGAATTGGGAACCAGTGTGTAAAATCCAATGAATGTTGTAAATGCTTTGACAACTCCAGGAACAGGTGACAGCCACAAGAAGGCCAGGGGAAACACACCTTGGTATAGTCCAGAGCCATTGCTATACACCTAGGATGTCTCAGAAATGCAGCTTTCATTCTGCATCCTTACATTTGTTCATCTCCCGTGTCTGCTGTAAACACACAGGACTCTTCCTGCCCAGCTCTGGATGGGAAAGGAGGTCCTCTCTGCAGCCTCTCACCCCTGTCTCCCTCCCCCATAGACGACAGCAGGAGCTCCAAAGACCCACTGTCCCTCAGCTCTGCCAGTACCTCGTGGGACCTGTCATTGGACCATGACAATGACCGTGCTACTGGTTTCCTGCTTCCCCTCCTGGTCCCTAAATCATGGCCCACAGAATTTCTGAAGAAACTTTTATTTTGCATATTCTATATCAAAGCTTTTTTTTTTTATCATTCTCAAAACATAAAACTACCATATGTCCCTTGTTAAAACACAATCAAGCAGTTCAGAGAAGATATAAAAGTAGAAGTCTTTTCCCTCACTCCACACAAGACTCACTCTCCAGAAACAGTAATTTTAAACAATAAATGTCATACTTTTTTTTTTACCTATTTACTGATTTTCAATAGTACATTTGACTCCCTGGTATGGAACATGAAGGCATCACCCTCCTTCTCTCCTCACCTCCTCTCTCTCAGCTGTGTTTGTTCAACGCATTTTATTTTTATAGTGCTAAGATTTCAAACATTCACGTTTCTTTCTATAACTATCAGCATGTCTTCTCTGCTTTGTCTATATGCCAGTGTAAAATCTGAGAAATATAATATGATTATAGAAATATTATTTTCTGCAGGACCAACTGTTTCCACAAGTAATATGATTAGACTTAGGATCCTACCTGTAAGTCATAACAGCAGACATTCAGTAAGAAAACCATCTTCTCTGGTAGGTACATCTGTGAGTGGTCTAGTCTATGAGATTATGTGGCTTATTCAAGCTCCCTCAGGGAATAAGTGACAGCGGGAAGTACTTCAGGCAGTTACTTCCTGCTCCTGAGTGCCTGCTACTCAGGTAGTAACTGCACCCAAGGCAACAGGACTGCAGAACAGAAGTTGTTTGCCTCTGACCGCCGAGGCCTCCTGTGCACTGGGGCTGCCACCTGGAAGAGATGGGGGTGGTTTCGGGGGGGAGCTGAACTCACTGGAGTGTAATGAGCTGGTTTAATGGAACTCAATGAGTATACGAGAAGTAGGTGTAAATGGTGTGCGTGTTGTGTTGTGTATATAGGACGGGCGGTGGAATGTGGTGGATTCTCGAATGACCGGGCCGACGTAGCTAGGGGAGGGGGGGTGGGTCAGCGTTCCCAGCCCACGCAAAGGTGCGCAGGCGCAAGACGGGCATCAGGGAGGGTTTATCTGGATGTAAACGACACACCCCACCCAGCAGTTGGCTTTCTGCAGTTGAAGTTCACAGCACACAGTGTCTGAATATTAGAGGAGAGGATCTAGGACACTGGAGCTGAGGGTTTGGCCTTTCCTCTTTAGCAGCTGCAATCCGGTCATCACAACTCGATTCAGAGAAGAAAGGAGAAGGTGGGGGCGAAGCGTGAGAATACTCCTCCTTGCGAGACAGTGTTATTTCATTCCAGAAAGATGCATGAAACCTTCCCACTCTGTTGGAGACCTAGGGAAGCCCATTAGCTCTCCTGAGCCCGATGGGGGACCAGCCCACTGGCACTGAACTCGGAATCACATGAGCGGTGTCACTGCCTGGTCCTGGGCAGGGCTGTGCTCCCGGTGACGGAGAGATCCCTGCCCTGCACTTGAACAAAGCAGGGAAGAAAGATGTAGGCAAGGTGCTGTAGGGAAGACAAAGACTTGCATCCATCCCCAAAAGGAGTTGGCACGCAGGGGACGGTCTCGTGATTTGGCGTATTTGGAACAGAGAATATGGGGACAGATGCGTCAAGGTGTGAGGCGGGGCAGGTAGGAGAGCTTCCACCGGTCGTGCTAAAGAGGTGGGGATTCTCCAGTGTTCAAAGGCTCCCATCCGTTTTCAAAACAAAAATAATTACAGAGCAATTGTACGTTTCATACACATTCATTCAATTACATATAGTGATAAACTCCTATGAATTAACACAAGTTTAAGCTCGCATGTAAATATACATGATACAGTCTTCACAAAGTCATTTGTGTACATTTAGAAAATAGTTGTGCTCGCATGGGAGAAACTCGTGCGTGCAGTTTACATGCCACACAAGCTTTTCCAGTGCACGGTGAGGTGCTTTAATGACGAAAATGACATGCTCAGTTTTGCCTTTTCCTTAGTTAGCTTTGTGTCTGGAAGAAGGAGGACTTGACGTGATTAAACAAGTTAGAACATTATTGTCTGAATCCAGGTAAGAGATGATAAGGGCTGGGACAAAAGCCATGAAGAGACTTGCTAAGGAGCACCAGTCAAAAGAGACGCGGGGCTGGTTGCTCCCAGGCCTGGCAGGCTCAGTGCCTGCGGTGTGGCGCGCAGTAAGCTCTCCGTGGGTGTTTACAGAGGACACACGCGCGGGATTGCAGGGGCGTGGAGGCGGGTGGGGGGGCGCATGGAGTCATTCCGAGGCGGGTTTCAGGTCAGTGCCGTGTCTAAGAGCAAGTGCATTGAAGCAGCGAACTCCCGGATCAGAGTTCAGGACGCAGACCTGCGCCAGGTAGATTTTGGATGAGTCAGCACGTGGAGGAGGGCTGAGGTCAGAAGCGTTGGGAAAACCCAGTGATGGGAAGAGACTGAGAGGGAGAGCACAGCAAGAGGAAAGCCAGAAACCTTTGTCGTCATGAAACCTTGGGCGGCAGGGAGGAAAAGGTCCACCAACTCCACCAACCAGAGTGGAGCCAATACGCACGGTACAGATTAAAGCAATTCCTTTGGCTTGGTGACCAAGAGATGTTGATGAGAAGAGCAAAAACACGTCAGAGGAGCCAGCCTGGCAGAGGCCCCTTCCCTTTGCACCATCCGCAGTAACAAAGCATTTACGTCTCACACGGGAGGACCCAAGTTTGGAGGGCAGAGGGCAGGGAATATGTGTGTATGATCCAGGTAACAACACAAGACACTATTGTCACCATCAGAGGCCAGATGCATCAGGAATATGCAAGGGACAGTGTTCGAGGGGTAGAGGTGCCAGGAAGGACAGAGGGAGAAGCCACTACAGGACAGGCTGGAGACAGAATATCACGGTTACCGGAAGGCACAAAACAGACCAGTTCCAGTAGGAACTTCAACTCGCAATATTTCCAGGAGTGTGTTATTGTTTGCTGTTTATTTTAGTTGCATTGAGGGTACAGTCAAGTAGCTATAAATTACACGTGACTATTTCCTTTTTAGTGTATCATGTGACGTGTTCAGTGCTAAAAGCAAAAATTATCAAACACACATGTTGGTTCGATCGATATTTTTTTCTTTTACTCTCTCAGGAGCACTCAATAGAGCATGGACGCAGACACAGTGTTACTTCACAATGGGGTGTGCTTTTTCTAAATTCATTTCTACAGCCTTTGTAAACTGTGTGGTTCCTGAGAATTCATTACTTTCTTCAAAAATATGATTGTGTCTGTTTTTAATTAAAATTGGTTCATCAGGTGCCCAGCATGGATGTAAAAGTAATAGGGTCATTTTTTTTATCTTGGGTTTTCTTAAACGTGTGGTTGGTTTTTTCCCCTTAATTGTCCGCCAGAGCTTACTGCATTCGGCTTATTATTTGTTTGTATTTCACTTTTTCATCCAAAATTGCTATCAGGCGTACAAGGCAGGTAGGGAAATTTTCTTCTGTGTAATTTAAGTCATAAGATTTTGATGTAAAAGCTTTCAAAGGATTGATAATGGTTCGTATTCTGTAAGAAACATTATAATATTCTGGAAGCATTGTAACGATGTTTATTTACTTATTTCCTCTGACTGAGAGAAATACTTTAACATCAGTGAGAGAAAGTGTCAGTGAAGGATGATTCCACCAGGTTAAGATCTCCCAAACACAGAGCCCGACTGAAACGTGCAGCAGGACCCCAGAAACTGTGGGGCAACAGTAAAACCTGTGCTGCTCAGCCGTTCACTTTCCCTCAGTCTATACTGGCTGCTCCGCTCAGTTGGCATCAGGTATGTGCTGGCAGGTGTCAGTCTTTACCTGAGATATTTTTGGCGTTGCTGTTCATTTCCTGTTTCCATGACAGAGAACTGGACCATGAATGTCCCCGCTCTCCAAATCTCCACCAGGACCCTGTGTCTGCGTCAGAGTCCCGTGAGTCTACAGAGCAATCTGGGAATGTTTCTGTCGTCAGCTTTCGTTCTGCACAGTGTCCGTTTCAGACCTTCTCCTCTTTCAATCGATGATCTAGTCTCTGACTCGACAGAGAAAATAGAAGACATGGAAGCCCCGCTGCCTGCACGTGCTCGTCCTCCCTGCCTTCCCCTCGTGATAAGAAACAGGCTCAGGGTGCGCCTGCTCCCCCTTTTTCCTCTGAGGAAGGCTCGTCTGCACGTCCTTCTCTCTTCTGTGTGCTTATCCTCTCACTCTCTACCCACTGCTACCATATCAGGAAGCATTGCCACAGACTCTTCTCTAGACCAGGAAGAAGCACGGAGGCAGCGTGTGTGGCCCAAGGCTGCCTTCTTCTCAGTGAGGAACCCCTGGCTGATGCCACACTCTTACTGACACCCCTCTTCTCTCTGCAGTTGCTAGTACTGAGCACATGCTGTTGTGGATCCCAAATGTCACTGAGCACAAGACACACTGTAGGAACTTGTGCACTTTCCTGAGGCCACCCATCAGTTGGCCTTTGGCAGATCCAGAAATTTAAAATGTTAACCATTATTCCAGATGAGTCTACAGCTGGGTATCCAGAGATTACCTTCTGAGAAAGGCTGTTGGAATGTATCCTCTTCCTGGCTGCACTTAGGCCTTCTCAAGTACCTGTTAATCTTTGAAGCTGCTTCTGTCCTGAGTGCACATTGGTTAAACCTCTGTAACACAGGGGATGCCCTAAATATGATTCATTACCAACATGATGCTTTGTTAACATTTTGTTGCCATGAATGCCTTCTCTCAAAGCTCCCTTTCTCTGGGCTATGGAGATGGGAGCAATTATATCAACTTCGTTTTTGGGTAATAATATCTTCAAGGTTGTGAGGTGCCTGCAAGGTGGTCCTCATTCCCTAGGAAACCCCTGTTTTCTCATCTAAAACAAACAACCAATGGTACTATTTCATCTTATGGCCAAGTAATATTCCATTGTATATATGTACCACATCTATCCAATCATCTATCGAAGGACACTTTGGTTGTTTCCATGTCTTGGCCACCGTAAATAATGCTGCAATGAACATCAGGTTACATGTATCTTTACAGGTAAATGTTCTGAGATTTTTTGGTGTAGATACCCAAGAGAGGGATTTTTAGGTTATATGGTAATTCTATTCTTTATTTTTTGAGGAACCTCCACACTGCCTTCCATAGCGCTACACCAATCTGCATTCCCACCAACAGTGTATGAGGGTTCGGTTTTCTCCACAGTCTCTCCAACACTTGTTATTATTTGTCTTGTTGATGATAGCCATTCTAACTGGTGTGAGGAGGTATCTCATTGTGGTTTTGATTTTCATTTCCCTAATAGCTAGTGAAGTTGAGCATCTTTTCATATATCTATTTGTATGTCTTCTTGGGAGAAGTGTCTGTTCAGGTCCTCTGCCCGTTGGAATGAAGACGGTATTAGATGCGGCTGGGTAGCAGAGTAGATTTAGTAGGAGTTTGGGGACTTGTAGTCATGGTATGTGCATATGAAAGGCACTCAAGAAATGCTCATTTGATGAGACGTGTGACAAACTATATGCATGCAGGAGCAAAGTATGGTGACTCCACTGTCCCCCACTCTCCCTGGATATTTCGGGGGAGGTCCTGGAAATCCCTTTCATACTCTGAAATCCCCAGAATCAATTCATCTCCATTGGTTTGTTTCAGTTCCTGCTTTAAAAAAAAAAATGACTTTGGGCATTTCAGAGACCAGAAGCTTCCAGACTTCAGATGAAAAAGAATTTGTGAGTCGGGCTCTGAAGGTTGGGTCTCTGGCAGAGTCTCGAGTATGTTGTGGACCGGAGCTGAAATCTGTTGGAATTTGCAGACAGAATAGGTGGTGTCTCTAGGCATTTATAAAGGTTCTGAGCAAGGGAATGATTAGCAGCAAAGCCTTAGTGGGAGAATTCAGATCTATATTGCAGACTCAAAGTGGAGACTCAGAAAATGGCCCCAATCATTTCCTTGGTTAGCCAGTCTCAAGGGCTTGTCTGTCTTGGAGAACTAACCTTTGAAAAATGGGAGTAAAAATCAGTGAAAATCTACTTACTGGAATTCAATGAACAGAATTAAATTAGGCTTCTGTTCTTTAGAATTCAGCTTAGGGTGGCTGGTGGAAAAGGAAAAAACAAGGGTTTCATAAGAAAAGGGTTTTAAAGTCCAAAGAGTTGTGAATGATTTCCAACCTGTAGGAAGCACAAAATGGTTCACTCTCAAAAATTATTAATTCTGTCAGGAGAGGGTAAAGCATTTGTAAGAAAGGCCACACTTTTTCCATACTATTTTTTGTATTTGTAAAAAAATGTCAAAAATTAAAGTATCTAAGCATTTCTAATTAAATAATTAAAGGCTTCTGTCAGCTTTCCTGTCTGTGTTTTATTCTTAGTTTAAGGAGATCTAAAGGGGAAAAGTGAAAAAGTTGCCTTCAAGCTGAGAAAACTGTATTTTGCAGGCACAATTCCCGTGTTGACCTTGCTTCTTTGTCATTCTCTCGTCACCATTAATTACTTCATCCCCCCTCTTGAGATTTTGAGTGCCTTTTCTTTTCCCTGAAAAAAAGTCATGGCTTTTGGAGGTGTTCTCTCAATTATTTCTTCCGTGTTTCTCTACTGAGATTTATTTTGTCTCAGTTAAACCCTTTCTGCTCTTGAGTATTCTTGGTGAAGTTCAAATACTTACTGAAGAGTTAGGAAAAAACTTGCCATGTCATGAGTTTCTCTCAAGACACACTCTGTACAATTCTTGGAGAATAATTGCTTCACATTAAAAAAGAAACTTCATGAAAATAAAATTAAAACAAAAATAACTTTAGAAAAAGTTTCAGGTGCCCAAGTAGGGTTGTTGCTAATGAGCCTCCTCTCAAAGCTCTGCGGGAGTCTGAGGTGACAGGAAACCAGAAGCATCATCCGATTGCCACTTACCCGAGAGCTGCCATGTTCTAATTCTGGAAGCATCGCTGTCAGGCTGGCGTGAGCCGAAAGGCAGCTCTCCGACTTTTCAGGAGAACATGTCGGTATTTCTCATGCACATTCTAGCTGGATCTGCCCAGCTCCAAAATCACTCATTATTCCACACCTTCCCTGTTCCCACTTCTCTCCACTCTTTGTCCACAGTCGCCCCCTAGTGGCCCTCAGTGGAAAACCAGGGCCTGGCAATGGCACGTCATGTGTGACTGCCATTGAGGTGGCAGTAAGTCCCTTTGGGGTGCTGTGCTTGGAGCAGGCAGCGGGGCCTGAAACAGGAGAGTACAGAACACAACCGGGGATAATTTTTATTTTGATATTTCTGCTTGGCTATCCTTCCTCCCACAACCTGAGTAGAGCTCTGAAAGTCGGGTGCTCTTACATCTTTTGTCTATTCTCATCCATTGATGGATTTTGGCCCAGGTCTTCAGAGCCTGGAACACAGCCGTCCGAGTATTTGGAAACTCAGGAGTTTGTGGATTGGTACTTTCTTGAAATGCAAGATTTCAGATGAAAACACTTACGTTCAAATCACATACTTGAAGTTCAACATAAAGGTGATTACAATCAATTTGTAAAGAAATCTGACAGTGTACTACATTTGACAAAAGAAATCACTTGATGGTTCTGACCTTGTTAGTGCTAATGAAGATCCCTGGCAGGAAAAAGCCACACTGATGGTGCTCACACTGGAGACTGATTTCTCCAAAAGGGCTTTGCACCGCTGAAGAGATTTTCAGAAATGAGCTGCACACTAGTCTTTGAAATGGGCAATTGGTCATTACTTGATGATCCCACTTGCAATTATCTCATGGACAATGGAGGTCTTCAGCGTTGCAGGAGGGCAGATTGCCGAGAGCACGCGACAAGCAGAGGACCTGGGCCTGGGGCCAAGCTACCTGATTGGAACTGTTCTCCGGCCCTACAGTATCTCTCTGAATCATTGTTGCAGGAAAAACTCTTCCCTAAAATTGGACGCCTTTATTTGCTGGTCTGCCTTGTGTATTTATTGATGCAATCGCAACCCTGCTAACCACAGCAGTGCTCAGGGCTCGTGCTCAGGTCACTCAAAGGCTGAACGAAATGCTAACACAAATATGAAATGAGCATAATGCTTTACGTTTGTTTTCACCGTCTCCCTAAAATTAGGAATATAATATGCACCTTTCCCTGTTAGCTAACCAGGTTCTCTGGCAGGTGAAAAACCAGAGCAGGGGTGGGAAGGAAGCCATTAGATACGTGTATCTATTTATAAACATCCTTACCTGGTAATAATTACTACTATTATTTCTATGCACTTTTTTGAAATGCTCTCCATTTAAATATTTTATCCAAGTAGTTTATTATATTCACCCTAACTCTGACTGAGATTTCAAAAACTATGGGGAAGTTGAAAGAGCAGGAGAAAGAGGAGCAGACCAGTTGTGAGCGGCGTGAGACCCACCCCCCTTATCCTGGGATGGGAGGAGGGCAGTGGAGGATGCTTGCTTGCGAGGT
Source organism: Rhinolophus sinicus (assembly GCF_057876585.1). Classification (NCBI taxonomy): domain Eukaryota; kingdom Metazoa; phylum Chordata; class Mammalia; order Chiroptera; family Rhinolophidae; genus Rhinolophus; species Rhinolophus sinicus. The sequence continues at coordinate 3,297,350 of NC_142504.1, forward strand.
GAATGGACCAGATCTCCAGGGGAGGTCTGGAGGAAGCAGGCAGCCTTGGTCAGGCAAGGAAAGAGGGAAATCCAATTCTCCTATTTCTCCCTATTGTTTGCTAAATAACACCGGAGAGGGAAAGTCCCAGAGGTCAGACAGAGCTGCACCAAGGTCACCGTGCTGGCAGACTCACTGTCTCAATAAGGAGATGCCTGCAGAGCACAGTGCACCTTGGATGCTGGGACTGGTTCAGGAGACTCTCCTCACCACTAGGATCACCTTTCCTGAGTCCATGTTGCCTAAGTTACCAGCAGAGTAAAATTCTACAGGAACTGAAGACACATGGCTGATCTCTATCCAGTGATTTTTTTTGGGGAAAAGAAAACCTTATATACTCCAAAATCAAAACACAAGAAAACTGACTTACCAATTAGGGTCTGGCTACGACCTGGTCCTTATCAGTATTAATTGGAACTGATAATTAGGTCTGCTGTCCAGAGGCAAATATTAAAAGGCATATTTGAGTCAGTCAGCTGGTTTTCTCTGTTTCTCAGGCAGTACAGGACAGTCCCAGGAGCCGGAGCGTAACTGCTGTGTCAGGGCAGCTCATCACAGCCACTAGAAACGTGGCACTCGCTTTACTAACAATTCACAGGACTTGGGCACTTCAGTTGGTGTCACTCGGCCTGAACTGGCCCAGTGCGTCAGGGTCCCCCATGCAGTATTGTGCTACTACTATTCGGATGGTTCGAGTTTACCTTATGTCCCACTGCGTGAGCAATACTCTGGAACTGGGGAAAATGTTCCTGAAATGATCAGGTGCTCAGCCCAGTTGTTTGTCAAAATACCGACAAATACAGCTGTCTGGGGAACTCTGAACCTGAGTGCCTGCTTTCAAAATAAGCAAAATTCCAAAAGGCAAAAAAAAAAAAGAAAAAAAAGAAAAAAAGAAAAAAAGGATCTTTGTTCATCATCATTCTGTGTAACAAGAAAGGATGACATCATAGTTTAGCATGAGTTCAGAGGTAAAATTCTAACACGTATGTTTGTTTACAAAGTTGAGCACTCTGTTGTCATAACCAGTGATATGACTGATCCCTTTATGGCCTTAAAATTTATGTTCTGTGTTACTAACAACAGCCAGAGAGATTCAGAAAGAGAAAGGTTGGGTGAGAACCAGAGAGGCAAATTGGAGGCCGGTAATGTGCTAAGAGGCTTCCACACCAACAGGGAGTGTCAGGGGCCTCCCTGGAGATCGACGGTTATAGCAGACAGTGCTTGGTGCATGAGCCTGGCTGTTATGCTGAGAGCAGACGTCACTGTGTATCTGTGTGCTATCACAGGTTTTAGGATCCTCCGTTGCAAGACAGTGTTCTCTTTAAGTGGGTGTTAATTGTCACCAGTGATGAGCAGTGTAACCTCTCACCTTCACAGATCAAACCATCTGCAGTGGAAGACATTCAGCCCTTCAGTCAGGTTTAAGGCCAGGGCCATGTTGCTTATCTCAAGTCAAGTGGGAAAAGTGGGTAAGGGCTGGGGGAGCTGAAGGCGGAGGGCTCACGTCTGTGTACCTGGCAGCAGGTATGTGTACTGGTGAGGCACATTTCCCTAGCAAAATGCCAAATGCCTATAGCATGGCATGTTGGAGTGTCACAGAAAGCTGCCACAGGGGCCCCCTGCTTTCACGGATGGGGGTGGTGCCAGCATCAGAAACAAGGATGGGAGTCAAGTTGGGAAGGGAGTGGAAAGGCAAAATAGTAAGTTGGAAACAGGCCTAGCAACCATAGGGAATAGACAGGTGCCTGGGGAAATTCTTAATGTTAGCGGATGTCCACTTTGTAGATATTTGCATATGTAAAGTCTCACTGGAGGTCCAGAGATTGGAGTGGACTCGCCAAGTGCTCCAAGATACTAAAAAGGAAAATAGAAAGAAGGAAAGAGAAAACAGCCACTGCGATGGGTAGAGAAGAGTTAGAGGAGGCAGATGGGAAATGAAAGGAGGCCCTCGCTTCCTTTCCTAAGGAGTAAGGGCAGCCCGCGCTCAGACAGAAGGTGTCACACATGTGGGAGGGGACCAGCATGGAGACCGCTGGCCTCCACAGGCGTTCCAGGTGCTCAGAAATGCTGGCAACTAATTATAATTAGGACTATGTGACAGCTGTTATTCTAAAGACTTTACAGCCATTAACCCATTGCATCCTGAGGAGACCCTCTGACCTGGGTGTCTCCTTAGCATCCACTCAGAGACAGGGAGGCTGATGCAGACAGAGGTTCTGTTTCTGGCTCTGGGTTGGAGGGCGGTTGGTAGGAGAGCTGGGGAGTGAGCCCCACAGCCTGGTTCCAGCCTCAGCCACAGGCTCCATCCTGTCTCCAACCTCTGCCCTGAATTCAGTGTCCATGTACTTTTCACGCTTTCTTCTCCCTGGTTTTGCCGGCTCCCTCCCTGTGTTGACAGTGAGACTGCCATTTGATTGTCCCCTCAAACACCATCTCTGATTTTGCCTGGTCCCCAAGCAACCTGCAGTCTGTATCGGGCGGCCTGCTCTCTCCTGTCTAATTGATTTATTTTTCAGTTACAGTTGACATTCAATATTATTTTGTATCAGTTTCAGGTGTACAGCATAGTGGTTGGGTGTTTATATAATTTATGCAGTGATCTCCCTGATTAGTCTAGTGCCCACTTGACACCATACGTAGTTACCGCAATATTATTGACTCTATTTGCTGTGCTGTACTTATATCCCTGGGACTGTGTGGTAGTCGATTATTGTTATTCTTTCATTCCCTCCTTGCCCTGGCTTCTCGCATGGCCCTGCTGGGCAGGGTTTACAGCCACATGGGGCAGGGTATGCTTTTCCTTCTCTCTGCCAGCTCCAGACTCCATTCCATTCTTTGTGGCCAACCTCAGCAGGCTGGAGTGACACGCTCCTTATGTGGTTTCTGAGTTACCAGTTTTCTGCAGGGTTGAGGGACTGTATCTCCTCCTCTTGGTGACAGAGACGTGTGCTGGTACAACACAACTATCCTCCCAAGTGTGCCCTGACTGTGCCATTCCCTTCCCACAGCTGGCAGCCCCCGCGCATGTGTCTGCTCTCAGCTCCAGGTCTACACACGGAGAATTTAAAATCTTTAGAGCTGGAAGAGACATGAGTGGTGCATTGTTGAGGGATGGGCTTCCTCTGCAGGGTGTGTGCCCTGCATCCTCAGCGGAGCTGCGCCAGAATTCAGAGCCATGTCTGGGCTGGACATTGTCACTGCACAAGTCTCGTCCTCGCAGCCCCCACTCTGCTGCTGCATGTGAGGTGAGCCCTGCTCACCTCAGAAGACAGGGCTCGGGCTGAGGCCCGGGGGAGGGAACTGGGGTGTTCCTTAGAATGAAGGTGAAGAAGCAGCCAGACAGGAAAAGGTTCCACGAAGCCACCAGGAAGCACTGAGCACTGGGCGTGGCTGGGAAGACTCCCTGTGAAAAACAAGAGAGGCAGGTGAGGAGGAAATGGGGCAGATGAAGAGGAAACAGAGCAGGGCGAGGACAGTTGGAGGCATAACTAAGCAAGACAGTCATTTGGGATGAAAATGTGTACCTGCTGGGCTTGAGCAGGGCCTGATATGCGTCCCTGGGCAGTGAAACAGCCCTGAGAGCTGTGTTGGTCACATAAGTTCCTGGTCTCAGGGAACTGTCCTGGTTTAAAGGGATTATGCGCTGCAGTGCAATAACCAAGGGATTTGTGGGCTCAGGGGAACCGCCACCCCTCAGAGCTGCTGTGGGTGAGGGACAGTGAAGTGGCACTGGGCTCTAAAGGGCATTTGATCAGTCACCACGACAAAGAGCTGGGCATGAACATGGACGGATTCAGGCACTATGGCTTTGGAAGACGAGGGAGAAGAGATACAGATCTGCTTCGTGCCACTCTGATCAGCCTGCTCCAACCCTGCAAATGCCTCAAAACAACAACAAAACCCACACAAGAAACCAAACACCTCAAGTGCGCAGTCATCCTGCCTGCGTTGTTCTCTCTGGGACATGATATGTGACTGAGGCAACACGTCAAACTAATGCCACTATCCCTGCAACTCTTTCGGGTTTGTGTTCAAGAACATAGTGAGATGAGGTGGTGGGCAAAAATCTCTCCACTCCTGCGATATCCCACCTCCTTCCTCCCCATGGTAGATTCAGGTTTCTTTTCTTTCCCAAATAACAACAGTCACCAATACCTGCAATCACCAATAGCTGCCATGACCTCAACAGAGTTTTATTTCTTTTCCTGTTTTTTTTTTTTTTTTTTTTTTTTTCATTTAATCGACTGTAATGGAAAATCACAGATGGTGAAATCAAGTGTTGGCCAGGCCAGAGTGAAAAAGCTTTTATTCCACCTCTTCAAGTGTACTCTTAATTGTGTTGCCTAAGGCTGCATAATCATCTCCTTGGTGACAGAGGGATAACAAAGTTGTTCCGTGATCTTTATGTCTGTTTTTCAAGACCCATGAACCATAACTGGCTAATCATCCAACTTGCGTAATTAAAACCATAACTAGTGTAGGGAAAGAGCACAAAATGACAGAACACCAGGGTTACCTGAATGTGGGTTTGCATGGGGCCAGTACATAAACAGAAGCTCACGGATGGATGCTTCTTGTACAGTCTTCTTCCACTGTCTTCCCCCTCAGAAATGGAACTCTGCTTGGTATCCTAAAGCTTTATTGATTGTTTGTGGCTTTGAAAACTGTATATGTGAGAAAATCTTTTTACATATGTTATTAGATTCTTACTGCAAATGATCGAGGTGGGTTTGAACCTATTATCAACACTGTTTTCAAGATGAGAAACAGATTCAGAGAAATGCAATGTCTGCCTGTTGTGAGGTGGGGGCTGGGGATTGCAGTAATGCCTGAGGTCCTCACTTCCAATCAGAAGGCTTTCCCAGCAAACTGGGGCGATCAAAAGGAAAAGACTGTTCCTTCACTGTTCATTTTCATCGAGAATTTCTGACTTGACCTCTCCTCCCCAGGTTGTGGCAAGTTTCAAGAACACAAGAAGGTTCAGGGAACGTCAGCTGTGAGGTGCTGGCACCTGTAACCTCTCCACGTGAGGCGGGTCCATCTTATGTAAATGTCCTGGGGACACTTCTGCGAACTGTGGACCTGAGAAGAGCAAAGTTTGGGGAGAAGTGTGCACCACCGGCCCTGAGAACAACAATTGCACTCACATGTTGGCTTTCACATAAGAATTAAGTCCTTGTTCTCAAAGAGTTTATTATGGCTGTTTTTATTTTAAGAATGCTGAGAGAAAGAATTAGACCAAGTGAGATTGATGGCTTTGGAAAAACACACAAAACGTTGACTAAGACTATATATGGCTTTTTTATTGACAAAACTTCGTGGCTCTCCCAGGTCCCCAGAAAGCATACTGAAGAACGACGTAAAGGGTGTTGGAAATGTCACGTCTGTTTTTTGAAGGTCCTCACTGTACTTGGTTTTGGCATCGAAAGCACTGCTTCTTGGCTCAATTAATTTACACAGGTACAGAAACAACATCACCCCGTAAATCGCATGCTCTGCCCTTAGCTTCTGTAGCATGTGCCCGTAAGGAACCTCCATTGGAAAACTGGAAACTTGAAGTAACTGAAAACATTGCTTGTCAGCCCAAAATCCTTCATATGGGGTCTCAAGGAATGTGTTTATGGATCCATACACGAAAAAGAGCATCTCAACTTAAACCATCTGTTGGCTTCTCTTTCGCAGAAAATAATAAATATGAAACATGAGTAATTCAGGAATGAATTCACTATTTATTGATGATCGAGCGCTGCACTGACATCAGACTCATGTGTACAGCATGCCGTGTGCTCAATAACTTACACATCCCCACCTGGACTTCCTGCTGTTATTTCCAACTCAATGTACCCCGAAGAGAACTTTGGCGTCATTTTAATCATTGACTGCGGGATTCGCCAGGCTCATTAGACATCCTAGAACTGACCAAAACAGGGAACTGAACACGTGTGATGTCTACAGAGTGGACAGAGAAGCAGGGAACCCAACAGTGTTCCAGGGTTCCTGGCCAGTGTGTCCTCGGAATGGGAGAGGGTGAGAGGACAGGGTGTGGGACCCCACAGCCCAGGTGCCAGGGCAGTGGGAGCCCCAGCACTGTGCCATAGCTGCCCTGCGTTGGCTGAAACCACGGAGGGAGAGGTGAGCATGCAGCAGAAGTTGGAACCATGAGGGAGACTCCCTGGGGACAGAGGAAGGAGGAGATGTTCCCTGAACTCTCTTTCCTCCTGCCTGCTCTGTGCTTCCACCAGCCGCTGCCACTGGCCAAAGCTCCCCAGGAAGCCTGAGGAGAAGGAGAACGAGGCGGATCCTAGAAGAGGAAGGTGAGGAAAGGGATCTGAGCAAAGGGGGTACCCCATACACCACCACTTATTCCCGACTGCAGAGCTCCGTTAGTTGAGTTATCACACTTACACAAAAGAAGAGATGCAGGGTCAAGGAGGCAAAAGTCAACAAGCAGAAGAGAGAGGCTCTGCCCCCAAATCAGTAGGACTCTGGTCCGTACATCGTGCTGTTTCTCTTACTGTCCTGGGCTCCACCTGGAAACTACTTCTCCAGTAATCGTCACTTAGAGTAGTGGCACCCCCAGTATGCCAGTGACCCGCGTCTTTCCACTCAGGGCCTTGATCAAACTGTGTCTTGCATCTGCCTGTCATTTCTCAAACTGTCATTTCTCAAACAAAAAAAAGACATATAATTTCACCAACATTTTTCTCCTCAAACCACTATCTCGTCTCTCTCCTGCATTTTATCCACAATTTCTGTCCTTTCATCTGACTCATTTTCCCTAATTACCCGTGTATGTGTAATGTGTTGGTTGAGGGTCTGTGTTTTGGCTTCTTATTCAAACTGCATCTCCTTGATGATTTTAATTATTCTCACAACCACCATTAGAAACACTTAGCCAACAAATATTAAACTATATAACCAGAGAGAACCTCTGTTATGAATTCTAGATTTGACTTTTGAGTGGTTTAATGTGAGTAATAGCATATATCTCTAATTAAGCTTGTGTATATTAGGGTTTCTCAACCTCACATTATTGCCCTTTTGGGCCACACAACATGTGCTGCATTGTAGGGTGTAGATTCTCTGTAGCACACTGTATTCTAGTGGATTCCAGGAGCACACCTCCGTCATCCTAAGTCATGACAACCAAACATGTCTCCAGGTTTTCTACATGTCCACTGAAGGGAAACATTGCTTCTTGTGGAGAACAATTGCCTCATATCAAATTCATCTTTCCTCTCCATGTCTACAGTGTTTTCTTTGATCCATTGATTAATGAATTTGTTCCTCACAGTGATTGTTAATAGGGATTCTGACCTCAACATCTCTAAGATTCCAAATAAGGCCATGATCACATCTTCTCTATATTTATATTTAATTCTAATCCCCTGTCAAATTGTTTAATAATATCGGCATATCTCTTAAGTCTATTCTTGTGTGTGCACTGTTGGATTTACTCATAGATCATGTCCTTATATGTTTTCCCTGGAGTACTGCACGATAATCCAGAGACCATACTTGGAATTTCTAACCGTAGTCACCTGTTTTCTATGCTGTCATCACAGCGTACTCTGCAGAACATACGTCTGATGATGTTGCCGCGTCTCTAATGTCTGCAGTGGTTTCCTCAAGTATCAATAACAGCAGTAACTCCTCAGCTAGCATGCAATAGCAACGTCCGTCTGTTTATTCCAGACGTATTGACTGATTGTCAGGGACTGTCCCAGATTCTTTGGGTCTACCAGTGAACACGACTGACAGGAAACTCTTAGTCTACAGTCTGGTAGGGGAGAGAGTACAAATAAATCAATATGAGTAAATAATTGACAGAAAATATTTGACAGGTAATATGTGCTATGGGAAAATTAAGACGAGGAAGTAGGATAGGGCATGCTGGTTTGGGCATTCTAAATACAGTGGTTTTAAAAATCATCACCGAGAATAGAACATCTGATCAAAGACTAAAGGACTGCCTCTCCAGGTCCCAGAAAACTTGAATCATACTCAATTTCCCGTAATTTGGGGTTCATCTCCTACTTAGATAATTGTCAATGATACTGGATTAGGCTGGCAGGCTTTTTCCTGGAGTGACTTCCCTCTGAAAAACATTTCTCTTCTCATGAGCACAAAAGTAGCTTGAGGGGAAAGAGCTGTAACTGTATTTCTTTGCTAACTTCTCTGACACCAACTGAGATGCTTCAAAATATTGATTTTAACATTCTAATGTCACTGTATCACTGGTAACAAATACTATGGGAGTTGACATTATTTGGAGGTACCAAGTTACTAATATTAATACTTATATGGCATTGTTGGAAATGTAGTAATTATTTAGAAAGCACTGAGGTGTTGCAGGCAGTAATAGTGTCTAATGTGGATAGTAAAATTATAAAATGATGGCTCCATCTCCTGTGGGATTAAATTTTCACAAAATTATTTATAGTTTTTGATTTATTGTCTGCATTTTTCTCTGTACAACTATATCTGCTATTAGCAGAATATGTTTTTGTAGCCAGAAAGACTGAGTTTGAATTTTGGCTCCACCTTGTACTAGATGTTTGCTCCTGGATGTGACCCCGTCAGCTGTCAGCACTTTGAAAGCATTAGGTAATAGACATGATGTACCAACAAATGCCTGGCATGTAGGAAGACTATGACTGTTGGATCGAGAAGCACATTGAGATGTAAAGGTCTGTTTCAAAAATGAATTCTTGAATCACTTCACAAAATAAATACTTGCACACACGTATTCTATGTTTACCATTCTGATTTCGTCCGCCCTCCTACTTTCACGTAAGGAGGCACCACCCCCTGCAGGCTGCTGTCACAGACCATGCCCAGGTCAGTCTCCACCGGGCATTCACAGGCCACTTTATTGACTTGGGCCAGGGCTACGTACCTCCCGTCATGTAGACCGACTCCGTCTCCACCGGGGGAAGCCACTATTGCATTTTAATAAATCTCAGAGTCCAGAGCTCAGGGAGTGTCGCAGACACAAGATGGGCAGGCCCCGCCCCATCTCTAGTCTGTGGCCTGCCTTCCCGTTAGTCTCTTCCTTTTAAGGATCCAAGTCTTCCCAGAAAGTTTTGCAGAGAGAATGCCTGTATTTTCAGAAGAGATCTTCCCACTTCTAGAAACTAAGACTCAAGAAGACATGTTTCTTCTTCCCAGAGCAGTCCCTCCATGAAGCAAGTTTTAAAATACTCTCTAGGAGTGGGAGCTAAGGCCTGAAGGTGAACCCCTCCTTTGTCACCTTGAAGCTGGGGTCATTACCTCTTCCCTATGAAGTTGTTCAAGGGATTGATTGGGGAGTCCATTCCCAAGGGCCAGGTGAGAAGCATGTATGAATGAGGGGTGCTGCCACATTTACTAGTGTTACAAATACTGCAGTTAACGAAGTATAGTCATGATAAGGGGTGGGAGGATGTGTAAATTGATCCATTTGTAATATAAAGCATAAAAAGAACCATATCAATTGCCATCCTAACATTGTTTTCCTTGGAAAATACCTATACCCGAAGGATAACATTCAAAACTGCCAAATATATAACACACATATATTTTGCAGCATTATTTATGTAGTGGAAATAATGAAGTAAATATATACCTGTATGTGAGTAGTGGATTAGGCGAATGAATTGTGGTACATAAATATGATAAAATATTACGAAATACTTCAAATATTTTGAAATTATAATGACTACATACTAATATGAAGATGTTTCTGATATAATATCAAGTGAAAAGTTTATGCTATAACTTATTTTTTTCAATGTACAAGTACCCATGGAAAAAAAGCAAGAGTGCTGATATAGCTGGTGGCTCTATTTCTGTCCCATTGTTTCCTATATTATTGTTAGAATATTAGTCAGTTAATAAAAGTCAAAAGATAAACACAGTGGTTCAGGATGGGGGAATATTAGCTTTCTTAAAACAATGTATACAGATTTACAAAGTGCAGGAAGACATTAGCAACAACACAAATTATCAAAACTTCAAAAATATGGAGGAACTCAGATGATGTTTAATTTTGCTTATTTCCCCAGAAATTGAGATATATTTGACATATAACATGCTGTAAGTTGAAGGTGTGAAACATGATTTGATGCACATATATATTGTGAAAAGATAACTACAATAAAGTTGGTTAACACACATATCACCTCATATAATTACCTTTTGTGTGAGTGCGTGGTGAGAACCTTTAAGATCTACTCTCAGCAAATTTCATGTATGTGATATGGTATCGTTAACTAGAGCCATCATACATGTGTACGTTAGGAGCCCAGACCCGACTCACCTTACAACTAGACCTGATGAATCTCACTGGCTGGAAGCTGGGACGTGGGCCTGCAGGATTTCCAGTGGTTTCCAAGGTGCAAACCTACCCTGGGCCCAGAAGGCCGAGGGCCAGGAACTCACTCTTGGCGACCTAATGCACTGATGACTAAGTCATAATTTGGAATCATTGCTTTCATCCAAGTGAAATGCTAGGAAAACTTTCATGCAATGGAGGTCACTGGAGTAAAGTGGTCCTCACAGTTAGGACAGGAGCCATGTCTGTGGAGAGGGAGGTCATGACAGCGCCCGAGGGCCCAGATCGTGTACTCTAGTGGCTTGGAAAGCAGACGGCTTTAGTAGTGAAGACGGTGATCTCATTAGAGCTTGTGCAGTGCATCAGTCCTGTGTAATCAATTCTTCCAGGATGTGGAAGGGCAGCCATTGATTTTAAGAGAAAGAGTCAATTACTGAATTCAGATCCACCCTTGAAAGATCTCAAGTGACCAAGTGTAAATCAGAGGCAGTTTCAAGATGGTAAACTTTTTGCTGTGAGTGTTTGAGTGTTCCGTGGTGACTGAGGAAGGAAGACAGGTGATTCAGACTGACTGAGGGCAGCTATGAGGTGTGGCTGCCACAGTGATTAAAAAACCGAAAAGTAAATAATGGACAGAAAAGGCTTGGACTCCGTCGCTCCACACTTCTCATTGTATCTTTCTCCTGCTACTTTAGTCGAAGCTTACTTACTCTGCTAGGAATTTTGAAATTTCTTTGAGTTTGTTCCGTACTAAGCACAGCCAAGTAATGCAAGGTGGACTCAGCCTCCTTCAGCAGCTGGAGAAAAATATTATGCTAACCTAAGATGAAGTTTGACAAGTGACACATTATTCAGAAAACCACTGGGTACTGAAATTGCATATTATGCAAATATATTCAATTCCTGACCATCGTTGAAGAAGTTTTTATAGGTAATTATGAAAGGCTACAAGCAGTGGCCTTTCTACTAGGGTTTAATGTTTCCGGTGGATGCTCATGAATAGTGATATTTTACCTAAGAATAAAATCATTGCCTTGCACTTGAAATACTCATTAGCAAACTGTTTTTAAATGGTTGCATTGTCTAAAGCCTGATGACTCCTCCTGGACTTTGATTAATGTTGCTCATTACTTAGATTAAGCTTGAGCTTTGTGAAGACTACTCTGTTGCCTAATAATGTGAAACATTCCACACTGAAAGAGAGTCACGTAGGCAAATGATAGTATTTTCATCAATTGACTTAGTGGAGCTATCACAACTCGCAGGAAAGGTCTAGGCACATTGGATAATGTCACATCTGTAAGAGTTTATAATTAGTGCTGGGGGGTGAGCGGGTTTCTCATCAGCTGAGAAGACCTTCGTGCAGCTGTATTCCTATACGAGATGCACTATCAATAAGAAGCACACTGTATATATCTTGATGCTTGAAAAATTATAGTTAGAATTATTAACAGCAGAGCAGCAAATTTAAATCTTCGTTTTGCCAATAATCTTAACACTGTGTGTCTAACTAGAAATATTGTCTCCCTGTTTGCCAGGGGAGGTAAATCAGGTAGAAACATAGCATGCTGTGTGCTCTTAATTGGACTATTAATATGATGGATGAAGACTATCATTTAAAATTTTATGGGGTAGAGCAACATGGCGTACAAGCAGCCCCCCTCTGTGTTGTGTAAGCAAATGAATGAAGACAACTCAAACCTATAACAGCTCATATTCAGGCTGTAATTGATGAAAAATCTAATTATGTGTCTTTGAGGGGAGGGGTCAAAATTATATAAATTGCATACTGATTTATTTATGAAAATAATTAGCAGTCTAGTTAGCAACCCAGAATATAGAAATAGAGATACAAGGCATTTATATTTTAAAAGGAGAAAACCTAAGAAATGATAACAATTTCAGGCTTCTAAGTTTTTCTGGATTTTTCCTTCTGTTTGGCTTACTTTGTAAACCACTTTGATCTAAAAATAGAAATCTGTGAATTATATGATTTCAGACCAATTTTATCACATTTTGGTTGGGTTAATTTTCAACATTTGTGTACATTATTTGTGAAAATTTCAAATTTCTAACTGTGCACAATCTTTAAATGAGAACAGAATTCTTTCATTTGGAGGTTAAAGAGAAATGTCTGCTTCTTCTTTCTCCTTTTGCCTGAAAATATTAGTCACGTCATAATCTCTAGTTGTCATGGTGACTGACAGCTAATGTTCACTTAGGAATCTGTAATGTCTGCTTTGTGAAACAGACAATATACAGTGTGTTATGTGGCAGCCATTCAACAAACAGCCCCCCTCTAACCCATTCCTAAGACTGCTGGGGAAATCATATTATTATTAAAATAATAGAACAAATCCATACACAAGACATGTCTATTCCATTACAAGAGTTTTTCCACGAGGGAAATAGAGATACATGCATATGGAAAGAGACCACAAGTAAACAACTTGATTTGTGAATATGTTTATTTGAGGGCATGTAGACAGTCAAGCTATCTTAAGAATTTTAGAGTTGTGTAAAACAATGCTTTTTTGACATTCTATTAAATAATTGCAGAGGTAGGTAAAACCATAGAAAAATATGAGCTATTGGATTTGAACGGGGTCTGAGATGAAGGAAAGGTGTGATTGGACACACGTAGGACCAGGAAGAAAGCGTGCAGAGGGGCGGGCCTGGTGGCTGGGATGCTGCTGGGAGCCTGCTTTGTCCTGCTTCCAGAGGTCAGGCTCTGTGGAGGGGACAGAGACCGGGGAGGCACTGCAATTAGATTCCAGATCTCCATAACCTGAGAGGGGAGTGAACCCGAGTGGGATCGGCTCTGGGCTGTTGTATTGTTAGCAGAAGACAAGCTGGTGAAGCATGTCTGGTGGTAATCTTGCAGTGGAAATTGTAGAGTGTTGGAAGTACACGAACCTGGGATCTGGGAGAACAGCTAAGAAACTGTTGAAAATATGGATTTCTAGAAAGAAAATAAATAGAGGGGGATTTTGAGGCAAGAATTAATGAATTAAAAGATTTACTGAATATAGATGATTTGGGAATGGTGTGATTCATGTAAGAGCACCAGATTTTGAGGATTAGTTGTCTCATTGACTGAGGAGGGCATATTGAGCGCAGGTGGAAGGGAAGATGATTAATTTGACAAACATTAAATGTGAGTGTGAGTTGATGGTAAGATAAAAAAAGTGGCTGTTTATTAGATATAATTGTTTATGTTTATTCTTTGTGTTTATGTTTATTATTTATGTTTATGAGAGATACCTGATACAAATACAGAAAGACAATTACTTATTATAATTTTACAATTGTTAATATGTCATTAAATGTATGACAGAAACACAAGATGTGTTCAGTAAAAATGGGAAGAGTTGTTACTCATATTGTGACTAGTTTTTGTGTTTACTGAAAATTGTCCCCATTTATATTAACGGCAAAAGTGAGTTAATTAGATATTATTAGTTATTCCACTTTACCGTGCAAATTTCTTACTTTGCATCTTTAAAGATCTGGATCAGTTTAATTGAAAAGTATTCTGAGACTACAAAACGGGGTGTTAGAAAAATCCTGCATTTAGAGAGCTGTATAAATTAGCATTTTTCACTGTATGAGATACAGATATAAATTACTCTGGGAGGTTAATATGAACCAGTTATATATCCATCCCCCATTTCAAATCTTATAATTGAAGGGTAGTTCTTCTTATTCATGCTGAGTTTAAGTGTTCTTAATTTGAAGTGATCAAGTGCATATATGTGAGTAAAAATATTTTAAAAATGAACAAAAACAGTGCAGTAAAACTATTGATACGTCAATCTAAAAATGAAATGTTTAGGTAAATAAGAATTTTGAAGTACCCTTTTCCTACAATCTACTCACATTTTTTTGAAAAATGCAACTTGGAATTGCCCCAGACATCTCAAGATTATTGAGAATATTTTGAAAGCAAATTATACAAAAACTGCTACTGGTTGTCAAACCTCCAGGACTATACACACTTTCTAATGTCACGTTCGCTTATTGGACAATAATTTGGAACATTTTGAATTGACAGCATTTATATGAAATGATTACGTTTTAAGATTAAAAAATAACAACATATTTTTATCTGAAGTGCACAGCATTATTGTGTGTACCTTTGATGCCCCATCACATTTTGAACCACGTAACAAATAAAACACCAACCAAGACCAGTATTAATTCCATCATAAGTTAATGGAACTGGAACCACCAAGGTGGGAGCAAAGTTAATATCCTATGGAATTGAATAATTTCTTTAATGTTCCAAAGAACACTAAAAGCTTTCTGTACACTTGACACCTAAACTATTGATGTTTTAAAAGCTGATTTTACACATTCATCAAAAAAGTGTTACTCCACAGAACGGTCAGATGTTGAGCCCAGTATTTCTGCTCTATCATATACCCAAACGCGCACAACTTCACTACTGATTGATAAAGTTTCCTTGGTATGTGTCACGACCTGTGATCAGTGCCTTCCTAGCATTAGTCCACAAGATCATTTACTTAGGTAGGTGATATGATTGAAAATAGAGCCAAGGAAACTGACGTTAGGGATTTATGTAATGTTCTCAAGTTATACAGTCCTTCCGTGTAAGAGTTGTGTTTCAAGCATGATATTTGGACAATGTGGCTTAATTTAGTATATACACATAGGATATACCTCATGAATGTGGTAAATTGTTTTCCATAATTAAAAGTTCCTACTTAAGAACTTTGGATCAGAAAGGAAATGTGATGTTTACTGAGACTTCTAATTCAAAATCTAGCCCAGGTCTCCCCCATTTTGCATTATTGTTGGCACGTTACCATTTTCTCAACACACGACGATCAATTTGATTCAGAACCATTTACCTTGATGTTTTCCATTTTATATTAAAACTATTTATAGATCCTCTCTGAGATAACTTTCTTTTGATCTTAAATGTGAATAAATGACAACTATGTGACTGGGGTTTTTTTTTTAACAAACTTCATTCACAGCATTACTAAGACCCTAGTACATGCCTCACTGGGTAGAAAGAAATGGGATATCTTCAAAAGCGAGGAAGCATTAACCACACCCATAGTTCTCAATCTATCAAGTGGTCTCTGTCAGTCCCTTCACATGTGGAAGTCCCTGTAGGACAGCTGTCAACACAGCGGCTAGCCTCCCTCTGAAAGATCAGGAGAAAAAGCTCACCCAGGTACAAGCCATGGGCGCCTCTTAAGCTAAGCTCAGGTGTGACCTCCTATATGCCACTCGCTTTTAGCTAGAGGTGAGTCACTAGTTCTAGGTCAGACTGGATCACACATGGGGTCGATAATCCACAGCCCTGAGAACCAGGAGGGGGAAATCCTGGGGCTATATTTGGGGCTTTCTACCACAATGACTGAGACTAGGGAAATGCAACTTAATCACGGCCCCTACAACTCACTTCTCGTGGGTACCAATATAAACGTCAGTTCACTTACCTGAAAATAAAAACCACTACTCTACTCCAGAAAGAATTTCACAGTTTTTAATTTTAAGTACTATTTCCAGGTATCTGCAAAATATGTTCCTTATCATGAGGAGAGGTTTTCCCATGCTGGTGAAGAGTCTAGAATTGCAGATACACTTAGGTTAGGAAAGCGAGCAGCTGGACGCTGGGGCAGTAACAGCTAAGGCTATTTTTGCTTTGTGCAGAAGCACCGATGGCATCCACTGAACCTTGGAGGGACGCTGGGTTAAATACGATTATCATAAAATATGCACCATCACTTTCACCAATTTTATAACCACACTAAATTGAATATGAATTTAATACATATTCTGTAGTGACTTCTTGTGTAATTTTTGCATAATTGAATACATTGTGTTTACCCACGAGTCTTAAGTAATTTTATGGGGAGGGGAACTGCATTAGTCAGGGTTCTCCAGAGAAACAGAACAACAGAACCAATAGGAATATACATCCCAGGCAAGTTGACAAAAAGAAACTAACCTTCACAGGAGTTAAAACAGTCTCCTGCCTGCAGTCCACTGACCGTCACAGACACTTAGCAGAGTTCCCCTTTATTCTCCCCGCAAATAGGACCATAGATTGCAGTGGTGAGAAGACAGCTGCTGTCTAGCGTTCGGTGCCGCTCTTTGGCGCACTCCAGCTTTCCCAAAAGAGTATGATATAGTGGGGTCAGTCTGCCATGCCTTCTTGATCTTTTACCTCCAGAATAAGTGGTTCGTGAGGGCGGAAGGACAAAGTGCTAACTGTCTCTTCACCTGCCCTGTGGACACCTGGTGTAGAGATCCTTGTGGGCACCCTATTTCTGTGGCAGAGATATGGTCTTCCATCCCAGGGAGCCTTTAAATTCACCTGTAGAGAATAACAAGGGCTGAGCAGCTGTCCAAGATACCAAGGATGAAAGCAAACAGGAAAAAGTGGTTAACTGTAACTGTATGTGTGTTGGTGGGGGTGTGTGGCTTCGTCAGTCTATCTAACAGCTTACTTTTCCCGACTTCCTAGTGTAACCCCAGGAACTGACAAGGAGTTAGGAATCGGTTTAGGAACCCAGTCACACCTACACATCCCCAGATCCTCATGTGCTGCATCTGGAGAGTCCAATTCCTCGTGTCTAAATGGGGGTGATATGTCCCCAGAAGGGCGCATATGCAGACTGAAGGAGAAGACGCTTTCACAAAGCACAGCACTCCGGAAGCGTTCATAAGTGGTAAATATAAGTCACTATAAGTAGTATTCTCATTATGAAAACTGAAGATTCATTGAGATGAGACCCACAAACACGATTCAAAAGAAATAGCAAAAGTAAATTCTTTCAGCTGCAAACACCATGGATGATAGCGGGTTGAGGTCACTTCAGATTACAGCAAATATATGGTGCCCATGTAAAATATTCAATTGAAAACTTAAAAAAAATAACCCCCAGAACAACAACAACAAAATCTTACCTGATGTTCTACTGAAAATGCCAGAAACTCATTTCAGCAATTGGTCGTTGGTTCCTACATGTGTGGCATGGACCTTCGTGCAACGAAATAATGATGGAAGGCTAATATGGCCCCTCTGCTCTGTGAGTGAGAACAACATGCAAATCACACAGGCATTATGGACTTACATCTCGCATCACTACTCTGAAGGGTAAATTCCATGTACCGTACTATGTGGTGGGCAAGACCCTAATCTAGCTGTGGGCACGAGGCTTCCCGGGGGAAGTCCCATTTACTGTTACTTCCAATGCTTTTAAAAATGGAAAACCCAACATACAGTGCCATAAACAGTAATAAAGATGGCAACACGATCCACTTTGTTCTTTAAGTAATTACTCTGCTTATAATGTGGAGGGGAATTGGAGCAAAACATGGAAGAAGAGAAAGCGTACTTATATAGGTTCTTTCAAAAGACATTATTATGGGCATCAGGCTTTGGGTTAGCGACAAAAGAAGGACAAAGCCTTCCCCTTCATGGAGCTCACAGTCGAGGGAGGACACCTGTGAAAGAGCAAACAAGTAAGGAAATGAGTATAGATCGGGATAGCCCCACAAAGTAAACAGAAAGGACACGATGATACAGAATAACAAGGGGATCCCGCTTGTCAAGTACAGACTTGACCTTTGATCGGAAAGGAGAGGGATGGTGCAAACAGCCCCAAGGTGATGAGACGTGGGGACAGGAGACGAGGTCGACTAATTTAAGACACGTCTGAGAGGTAGCAGGCAAATTGGTAATGGCTTTATGAAGAGATAAAGGAGAGGAAGTCGCCAAGAATGATTCTTAGGTTTTATTTATTTATTTATTTACGTGTGTGCAAGAGAGTTAATAGTGTGAAATTTACTGATAGAAAGAAAATTAGAGGAAGTGTTGGCTAATGTGGAGGAATCGGGAGTTTGGCTTTGGATATCTAGTTGAGAAAGAACATGTCCAAGACCATTTAGTGTTGCGATGCATATGTCTGGGGTACAAAAGACACATCCAGATGACAATGTAATTTGGGTAGTCATTAGCATGAGATGACACAGTGCCCCAAAAGAACAGGAGGGCGGTTCAGCCTGAGGGAGACCCATATGCCTCTTGTTTCATTGACTTCTCTCTTGCCAAGCAATTATTGTTTTGTTGGAAATCTATTTCTAGCTGATCTGCCCTAAATCAAATGTAATCAACAATTAACGAGCAATATCAGAGCGTCTGTGTGTGCAGGGCACACTCGGGAAACATTTTGTCTTTAAAGCAAAGTATTAACATTTGGAATCTTAAATTACATATTTACAGAAAATGCAGACTCTCACTCTCAGATTTAGCCAATTAAAGTTTTTGAGGAAATTTTCTAGACTTACCTTAATGTCATGTATTCATGGTCTTTAGCAGACTTTCTTTGTGGTTTATTTAGAATTCTCTGTCAGCTTTCAGATCCTGGTTTCTACCAGTAGGTCAGATTTCTGGTAAGTTCTGTTTTTTGTTTGATTGTTTATTTTGGTGTCTGATAAAGTGTATTGTGTAATTGAGAATTTTTACACTATAAAATATGTAGAGATTGATTTTGAATGTAGTCACAATAAACAAATAAATGGGTATTTTGCAAAAAGAAAATTTAGTGGAATATAGGGGTTAATATTCTTGATTTATACCAAAATGTATTTTGGCTACATCACACCCAAGAATGACTAATGAAGGCAGAAAGTACCAGAAGACTCAATTTCTGATTATTCATGCACGTGCCCTTTTTGCAATGGAGACCTTGGACCAGGTTTGCTCTGAGATTTGTAAATCCATGCTCTGAAGTTTTAAAGAGCCATTGAACACCATGCCAGTGCTTGCCAAGGCGACTTCCTGAAGAATGTTTGCAGGACTGATAGATACTCAAGTGTGGTTTTCGGTGTGTCATCATTGTTCTCTGAATTGAATTCTTTAGGTTTGCTAAAATGTAAAAGCTCAACTAAAAATTTATTGCTTTGTCTATTTAATACAGCAATTTGAATAATACCAGAAGAAAATGAGAGCACAATTATACGCTTTTTTTCTAAATTCAGAGCTAGTCCAATGTGCTATTTTTATATGTATTGTTAGCTCAGAGCTCAGATAAAATTTAGTATTCAAATACAATCTCCCAAACACAGAAAGCAGCCATCTGAACAAGAGAATTCCAGATCTATGACTCGCAAAAAGAATTCGAATTAGAATAATAGAAAAGGTGGAGAGTGGAAATTATTTTTTAAAGCGATGTCCATTAAATTTTATCCTAGAAATAAAAGTTCAATGTGTGAACAATAATAAGAGTTATGAACAAGTACTTAACAGGGAAGTAATTCTTCTATAGTCTTAAAATAAATATGCACTTTCTTTTTCTCCATCGTTTTCTCCTCATTGTTCTGAAACACTTTCTCATCATAATCACCCCGTAAAATACAGAAAATAAAAATCAATCACCATTTCTTCTTACTTTCTTAAAAACTACCACAGCAAAGCTGAACATTTTTGACAATTATCTGTAAAAAGATAAAGGGAGAATTTCCCAACTAGAGACCAGTCTAGATACAAGAGCCAACATGCATTAAAGTTCACGATACTTAGGTCAAGTGAAACCATCAAACCAAGCTAGCCCCAGTAGTGTGCTCTGTTAATAAAACTTGTGCTTTCGATTTGGATATGAGAATAAGAAGAATCTGCTCATTACATCCGATAGAAGGTGTGTCTAGACAGACTGAAAACATACATATTTGTTTTGTCATTCCTAATTGGCAGAGCACCTAGATATGCATTACACATATTCCTGTGAGACAGGCACTAGAAATTTCATTACCTCCTTTTTCTTTTCAAGTCCCTGAAACTCAGAAGAAATAAATGCCTTCCCCTAGGTCTCATAGTGAAGGAGGTAGGATTCTCGCATGTTTCCAAACTCCAAAATGCTTTTTCTTTTTTTAAGAAGACAGCTCTCCCACTTAACATTAATTGAAAATCTCAGCACATAATCTTTTTAAATGGCCATGAGTTTTGGTGAATGATAAAAATTGTTTCTTTTTTTTTATTAATATAAGTGGGAAAACAGTTCTCCCAATTTCATGTAGTCACTTTTTCCATCTTCTGTATCTACAGGATTACAGATGTTCACTTAAAGACAATGGATTAAATATACCCCTTTTTTAAACAGGAATAAATGCCTCCCCACCAGGAGATTGTTATGTATAGTTATTTTCTATTGAAAAATGGCTAACACTTACATAGGAATAATAAAAATGCAAAAAGTATGTAGTGCCAATTATGGATGACAGATGATACGTTTCATCTGATTTACCCAGACACAGTTGAGATGATGAGTCATGAAATTAATATTCCAAGTGTGCTCCCAAATAATGGACTTTAAAACACTGCCCATTCTGTTCATCAAATTGAAAAACAGCCTAATTCAAAGTTTCTACTTTCCTACTATGAAGCAGACACAGTGTAAGTCCTTCTGTCAAAAAGAAAATTTTAAAATGTGATTTAGCCCTAACAATCTTCTCAAGTAAGCATTATTATCCTGTTATACAGATGAGGAACTGAGATTCACCAGATTCCAACAGATGTGCTCCAAATCACATGACTAGACATGGTGCAGGTAACATTCAAGTTCAAGGTTCTTTCACCCCAGAAACCATGCTTCATTCTACTAGGTTGACAGCTCATTCAAATGAGTCAAATATCAGTAGTTTCACATGATCCAGCCTGACATGTGGACCATAGAGGACTTTTAATGCTGGTACTTTTAAAGATTAAAAATGGTACACAAATCAAAGAAACATATTCTATTTTCATCTTTAAAGTGCAGTGTGTATATGTACATATGTATGTATTTATATTTATATACACTTAGAAAGCATTTAAAATTTTAAACTATCAGCTATTTAAAGATTTTAAAATTCATAGAGATATACTTTTCTGGTTAGAGGCTATGTTTCTAGATATGAAAATTCCATTTAGACGATTTTTTTCTTCTATAGAACCCCTGCCTGTCATGTGATATGTAAAATAGGAAAAAAACAAATGAAGTTTGGGTTTGAATTGTGCCTTCATCTCTTATAAATCATGTGAACTTTGTCAGATATCTCCTAACTTTGTTGTACATCTGTTCCCTTACTGTAAAATAGGGAAATATTACTATGAAATAAGAGAAACATTACTACAAAATAAGGGAAAACCTGCTTCATAGGCTACAGTGGGAATTTAGTGAGATTATGGATTTCAGTTTTCACCCACAATTACTTGTCAATATTTGGAATTTTTCTTATGTGTACAAAGGATGATTTTCTGTTTTAAGAAAAATAATTTTATTATGAGGGATAAGATTTAATAAACATTGAATGTTCTTCATGGTTTATTGTAATAGTCAAGAAAGCTTTACTTCTGCTTCAGTGACATGCCCAAAATATCAGTTATAAACACAATAGTTTTCTTTTTTCATGAAAGATAGTCATTGAGGCCTGGAAGACAGTCATTGGGAGTTGGCCAGAGACTGGGAACAGAGGTTCTACAAAGATGAAATTCCCTGTAGGGACTGGCTGAGCTGGGGACACTTTCCTTCTACAAGAACGTTTGCACTTGACCAGTAACTTTCCCTGTAGCCCTCCTTTGTTAGGTGCTGTCTGTGCCTGCGTGATGCTCAGAGAACTACTGTGTAACAAGCAGTTCTTCCAACTCCTCCCATGGAGGTCACGACCTGGCCAAGGCCTCAGTTCAATCGTGAGACGGGCCAGGTCACGTTACAGTGTAAAACGTGTACCGGTCAGAGGGAGAGTCCTCCTCGTTGGTGGTGATTTGGTGAGGAAGGACTGTGAAAACTTCACGTTAACATTTTTCATTAATTTGTTTGGCAATAAATAAAGAGAGAAATATCTGTGAGAAATTTAAAATTTAGGGTATATCCTCCAGAGAAAAAAGTTTTAAATAGTTTTTATTTCTTTAAGTTATTTTGAGTAATGAAGAATCCTTTGTTGTTGATTATATTTGCAAAAAATAAGGCATATAAAACAGTAAGAAAAAATATTGGGTAAGGCAGATAATAGATATTTCCCAGACAGATATGTATATGTATATATACATATGCATAATATATATATAATATATACGTGTGTTTATATAAATGGTTAGAAGACATAGATATATCTTGGAAAGAAATTTGAATAAGGAGGTATTATCTGAAGGACAAATCAAGAAATTTTGCAACCTAAACTCTTTCAGCAAAATGAATATGAAAATTGACAGAAAAATTGTCAGAATATATCGATGGTGTCAGCAAGCAGAAAGGGGTGGCTATACAATATAATTTGTATTAGTAGAGTGGAAAGTTGCAATAACAGATTAAACACCAAAGAGTAGCGTCTTAAATCACAGAAAGTTGTATTGTTTTCCTTCCATACCATCCATGGGCATGTCCTGCTGAGCAGGGGTTACCAGGACCCTTTCATCCTATAGTTCCGCCCTTCCTTGGGCTTCTGCCACATCTCCACCTAGCTTAGCTGATGGAAGGTGATGGCACCGAGTATTAGGATGACCAGATCTAGAAGGAGCACACATTCCTTCTGTCCATATTCCTTTGGCGAGAACTTGGCCATATGGCCACATCTGTTTTTAGAGAGGGTAGGAAATGTGTCCAAAACAGTGCAAAACAGAACTTGGTATACGCAATATAAATTGAGCCAGGAAGAGAAAATAAGTGTGAGGGAAAGACGAGACCTCCCACTGATGATGTGCCAACCTGAAACGTCTTGTGGAAGGGCCTTCACTAGATCCTAGGGGGTCATAGGAAGCCCTCAGTGCAAGATCTGTCTCTGATCTGGGCCCTGATAAATCTGAGAAAGGTTTCCTCCAGTGCTAGGTGTCCTGAGCCGGGCACCCAGCCTTCTCCAGGAGACAGCAGGGTGAGCTGACACAACAGGGAGGGGCCTCCTCCCTGAGTCTGTTGAAAGCGCCTTTTGTCCTTCCTTCACTGATGCCTTCCGGCTTTCTGCTTAAGAGAACTTCTCTTGCCCTTGCCTGGAATGAGAAATATGCCTTCTAGCATTGAGCCTGTGTACGTGGATGCAACTCTGAGGATTGGGGCTTAAAAACAAACTCATCTCCGTGACTGCACATCACCTAAAACATACCATTTCTACAGAATTCCCTGTCTGTTTTCCCTTAGTTCTTTAAGCTCATGTAGGGAGGAAATAAAACCAATAGGAAGGGATAACTTATTTCTTTCACATTTCTATCCATAATCTTATTTTCACTGTCAAATACTGTTTTAAGTATCTAGTTGTAGTTTTCTTTTTGAAAGTTCTATTTTTCCTATATTGGTCTTTGAGAACAGAGCTGAGAATCACTCAACTATTTGAAGTAAAAATAGGCAACCAGTCTGGCTCCAGTCTTGAATAAAATCACACTGTTACCTGTGAAAATGCCTGCTCCTTTCCACAATTTGATTCTAGCAATTTCTGTCAAACCAGTGAGAACAGTAAGTCCATAATACAAAATACATTTGAGTTGCCATGAGTGTGTGTGGGTGTCTATGTGTCTGTGTATCCTTTTTTAATTTTTGGAGTCACACATGATGATTTCCAGTGTCCTAGATGTGGGCTGTTCTGATTTTGAAGCTGAGGGTGAGATCAAATGATTGCTTTAAGGATTCTCACTCTAAGCTAAGACAGTGGAGCTGATAATTGGCAGATAACACTGGGAGCAAATCGATGCCGGCAGTGAGGGAGGTCTGTGGTCACACTTGGCGAGGCTCTGTCTTCCAGAAAGATTTTATTGCCAGCACAGTTGAAGGTGGTAGAGTGAGGGCAGAGCAATACAGCAAATGGCAGAATGGGAAAGACGTGTTCCCTAGTGATGAGTGTGACAAGATGACGCCGACGTCAGCACACAGCTCATGTGGCTTAACTTTAAAAGTGTCTTTCCCATCAGAGACCCTTTGGGCCAAAATTTATGAAGATGCAACTTTTATTTCCATCTAACTTTTAAGTTACTCTCTCTCTCTATTCACATGATTTTCTTCCAAGTGAATACATTTGTTATGAACCCAGATTGGCCTCATTGTCTAATTCGTTGATGTATGGATTGCTGTGCATTTTAAAATCAATATGCTCTAAAGTTCACGGTCTTCATTTACTGATGCGTGCAAGTGTTTTAATACAAAAATAACTTTAGTCTTCCCGTCGTCGTGATTCCAAATGATAAACTAAAAGCCTATCATTTCAAACCATCTGCAGCACTCGGTAAATAGCACTGTCAGAACTTGATCCACAGCCGTTAGAGACCCTTTGTGTAAAACCATTCAGTGGCCTTTTGTTGTTTCTACCAAAAAAATGCATAAAATAATGATCTCTCCTCCAATTAACTCTACAGCCAAATGCTGCGAAAGCTGGAAGATACGAAGAAAGTTTACTGTTTATTATTGTGGCAGCATTCCATCTGCCAGTTGCTAAGTAAAGGTGAACAAATTAGGGAGCCAGGCTGCGGAGATGGAGACCATTAGTTTAAGCATAGTTTTAGAGATAGCCGTGCGAAGAGAACCACTTACATTAGATGCTTTTCAATGACATTTACGTGGAGACTCATCCACTGTGATGTTTCCCAGAGTGTTAATGTAAGAGGAAATCTTCACCTTTATCTTGATAGCAGGATGACATGGTCATAGTTATTGACCTTCCAGATGCTTCCACTCCTTCACACTCTGGAAAACCCAGTAACTTTGATTACGATAGAAACAGGCTTCATGACAAGAGTCAAAGGCTTCAGGTGCAGTATCCTTTTAGCAGTAATCCTATTACTATGAGGAATAATGCTTAACCTTTCTGGGAATCATTTTCTAAATTTGTAAAATGAAGCTATTGGACTCACAGAATTCTAAGTTGCTGTTTAGGGTTTACATTCTGCAACTCCAAATGGAATTAAATAAAAATAAAAATAGACATGACTTTGATTTTCACTGACATGAAAAAGGAAAGAGGTATTAAGAATGTGATAAGGTCACTTTGATTGACACGTTTAACTGAGTCCTGTTATTGGTTGTAGAATGCCAAGACCTCATCATTCAGGAGCTCAGAAAACGAGAGAGAATAAAAGATGAATCAAGGGCAAAGAAACACAAACAAGGGGAAAAGGATGAGCTCTTCCAGAAGGTGCAGATGACTGAGATGCTGGCAGGGACTGGAAACAATAATAGAGTTAACTGCAAAGCATGATGGGAAAGGAAAGAGAAGTGTGCAGTAGAACAGTCAGAGGAGTGTTGTGGAGAACCGTATTCTGGATTTCAGCGCCAGTGCAATTGCTCTTCTTCCATGGTCTGTCAGCTTTGACTCAGCTCTACACGGCTGCCATTTATTTTTCTGAAATCCATGGTCACAGGATCGTTTATGGCTTTCCTATTCTCCGTCTTCAGAATTCAAAGCTTTGACATACTCCCACTAGCCCAGTGAATGCGGTATTTGCTCTTCATCCGTGGGCCTCTATCCACTCTACCCTACTGCTCTACGTTTTGCCACGTGCTTTCCAGCTCCCAGGATGGAAGCAGACTGCCCATCAATGCTCTGCTGTCTCAGTCTCTGCCACCTCATAGGCTGTTTTCTCTGGGGATACTGTCCTTCCTCTTCCATATTAATCAGCATTTACTCATTCTCCAAGATCTCATCTAAACATCATATCACCTGTGAAATGTTTAGTGTCTATCCCACTTGATTACTCCTTCCTCTCTGTTGCCAGGGTGCTTTTTACACCCCTCCTCTTTAGTGTGTATCATACATGAATGTTTGTGTACTAGACCATGGTAAGTGCCTTGTGATATATAGCTCTTGCATCATTTTATTGTATTTTTGAAATAAAACATTTTGAAAAATTGGAAGAGATACGTATTTTAAAGGTTATCATGTACAAACACAATTCAGATATGTGTATGCGTATTATGTATATGTGTGTGTACACACATATTTATATATTATGAATTCCTTGCATGCTATCACTGGATTGTGCAGAAGAGACTTGTGTTGTGTTCTGTTTACTCTGTTAAAAATGTACAGAATATATTTGTGTACCTAGTGAACATTACTGCTCTTTAGGAAAGCTAGTCAAGTAAGTTTTGAATCTCCCTTCTACTCTATATTATAAATTTTGTCCTTTGTGTCGAACTATTGCAAAGCCATAATTTTGGTGCACATAAGCTTAGCCTCCCAAAGGAGTCTGTCTGAGTGACACTGGTGATATGGCTTTAGATTTAGATTTCATCTAGAATTGCTCAGAAAGCAATCCCACCAAATTGACTTCAGTACGTTCTCTCAAAAATATCAAGGACATTATCTTGATACCTTCTGTGTTAATATCCATGTGAGACACTTCTAGCATTTAGTGGCAGAAACTAATGTGAACTAATGTGTCACTTTGCTGTTGGGGTGAGAAAAATGTCAGATTTTCCTTTTTACTTTGGTTGAAAGAAAAGTAGAAGTGAATTTATAGTAAATTATGACAATCCTATTAACTCTTTGAAATGCAGTATTTCTTCTATTTCTCCTCTATCATGAATCTGCGTATCTTATATATAAGACTTGGGTAACATTTCAAAATAAATGTTTTAGATATTTATTAATAATTAGTTTTATGGAACAGTCAAATGTTTCACTAGTGAAAGTGTTATACTGTAGTGATATGAATCCACATCGAAGATGCTTTATTCAACTTCCCTGCCTCTTCTTAATGGTGGAGGTATCACGTATAAGGTACTTCAGCCAGAAGAAAAGCGTGGTTAAAAAGCGCTGTCTTGTGAGGCTGGCAATAGACACTTAGAAATCCAGGAGGAGGCAGGAATGGTCTCTGCGTCAGGGAGTGAGTCCTGTCAGCGGATGTGAAGAGGAAGAACAGTAGCTTAGGAGAAGTGGCTCCTGAGCACAGGCTTTGTGACAAACCCTTGAGGGCGGCAGAGGAATGGGACGCAAGGAAAGAGCCATGACTGCAGAGAGTCCTGGGTGATGCATGGTCAGCTTGGAG